>NW_006400060.1:1554254-1556357 GCF_000299155.1 Elephantulus edwardii
ATTAAAAGAAGATGGAAGGAATATACTGAGTCATTATATAGAAAGGAATTGGCAGATACAGAGGAATTTAAAGAAATAACATATGAGCAAGAGCAAGTCTACATAACATATATATAAACTTTGTATTTAGTGTTATGTAGCACAGAGTTGGAACTGAGTCATAGCTGACCCTCCCGTGGGTTTTCATAGACAGCTATCACATGGACATCATTAGGTTTTCAGGGACAGTAATCACACAGGAGGAGATTGCCCATCTTTCCCTCAGAGCAGCTGGTGGGTTTGAACCACATGCTTTGGGTTGGCAAAGCATCTCTATACCACTGAGCCACTAGAGCTCCATATATACTATATGAACATAGAATAATTTTCCGTTCTAATTTCATAAGAAAAAATTGTGTTACTATTTTCGAAATTTCTTTCACTTTAAATCACTACTTTTGTTATATTTGCAGCAAAAAAAAATCTTGTCCCATCTTGTTTTTGTTATGTGTCGAGTTGGTTGCTACTTATAACAACTCTATGTACAACCGCTCTGAAATCTCCTTCATCTTGAGCCAATTTCATGTTCTCTGACACACCTATCCCCATTATCCCAGTGACTTAGTCAATCCATCTCATCCAGGGTCTACCTCTCTTGTACTGTCCCTTCCACACATCCTAGCAAGATGTCCATCTCCAAGGACTGATCCTCCAGGCAACATCCCCAAAGTATGAGAGACAGAGCTTCAAAATCCTTTCCTCCAAGGAGCAGCCTTGTTTCACTCTCTCCAGGACAGATCTGTTTGTTTTCTTGACAGTCCATGTTATATTTAATACTCTTCTCCAGCACTACAACTCAAAGGCATTGATTCTTCTTTTGTTATCTTTAGTCATTGTCCAGCTCCCTGATGCATAACAAGTAATTGAAAAGACCATAGCCTTGATCACACACACCTTAGTCTCTAGACTGACATTGTTGCTCATCAGTACTCTAGAGAGGATCCTGACAGAAGATTTTTTCAATGTAATTCACCTTTGATTTCCTTGCTGTTAGTACCAAGAGTGTTGATTTTGGAGCCAAGCAAGCTGAAGCCGTTAATAATCTCCATCTAGCCTGGTGTTGCCAATTGGCCCGTTGGTGAGAAATGATGTTGAGCTTCAATCCATATGGAAAGCTGCAGTCTTCGACATTCTGTATCAAATGCCTCAGATCCACCTCAGTTTTAGCAAGCATGGTTCTGTCATCTGCTTAACATGAGTTGTTGATGCATCTTCCTCCGAACCTGATGCCACATTCCTCTTTATAAAGCCCAGCCTCCCACATGATGTGTTCTGCATATAAATTGAAAAGTTATGGTGATAGGATACATCCCTCGTATATACCTTTCCTGATTTTCCCACTCCTATCCTAATTTTCAAACTTGGTCTGTAATAACAACTGCTTCCTGGTCCAAGTATAGGTTTCATGTAAGCACAATCAAGTGTTCTGGATTCCCATTCTTCTCACACTTAGCCACAGATTTTTGTGATCCACACCGTCAAATGCCTTTGTGTAGTCTATGAAACATAGAAAAACAGGCATTTCCTCTGGTGCTGTTTTCAGCCATGATCCATCTAACATTATCTATAATATCCCTAGTGCCATGGTCTTTTCTAAATCCAGTCTTCACATCTAGCAATTCTCTGTTGATAACTGTTCCAGACATTTTTTTTATAATATTCAGCAGAATCTTGCTTAGATCTGTTAATAATGATATTCAATAATTTCTACACACTGTCGGATCACCGTTTTTTGGAATGGGAATAAATATGGATCTCTTCCAGTCAGTAAGCCAGGTGGGTGTCCATCAGATTTCCGGGCAAAACCTAGTGAGCCCATCCAGGGCAGCATCTGTTTGTTGAAATATGTCAGTTGGTATGCAATCTCTGGGGGCTTGTTTTCTTGCCAGTTCCTTCAAAGCAGTTTTAACTGCTTCCTTCTTTCTTTCTCTCTCTCTCTCTCTCTCTCTCTTTCTTTCTTTTTATCAGTCACACTTTAATCTTTAAACGGACATCCTTGACTTTTAGAACAGTAGAGAAGATCTTAATAAAATTAAATTTGGCATATGAAATGCTTAATAATAA
>NW_006400060.1:1556745-1573819 GCF_000299155.1 Elephantulus edwardii
TTTTCAGTGCTGCATAATATTCCATTGTGTGAATATACCACAGCTTCTCCAACCATTCATTTGTTGATAGGCACTTTAAACTGACATCCTTGCTCTTTAGCACTTTAAACAGGTCCTTGAAAGCAGATTTTCTTAATGCAGCATGTAATTTATTGACTATTTTTCCCATAATAACTGAAAAGACTATGGCGTGAATTGGGCGTACCTTAATCCTCAAACTGACAACGTTATTTGTCAATAATTTGGAGCGATCTCTGACTACACACTTTCCCAGTGCAATACTTTTTTTTTATTTTCGTTTTTTGGTGTGTACCATCAAATTGGATCTGACTGGTACAGGAGGAGATTTGCCCCTCCTTCTCCAGCAGAGCATCTGAGCATCTGGCGGATTCAAAGTGCAATACGTCTTTTGATGTCCTTACTGCTGGCACCTAAGTGTATTCATTGTGGATCCAACTACGATCACATTGTTGATGGTCTCATTCCTTTCTTAATCCATCATGATGTGGCCCATTGGTCCAGTTTTGAGGATTGTTGTTTTTATTACATTGAGATGTAATCCATATAGAAGGCTGCAGTGTTTAATCTTTTGCAGCAAGTGCTTCAAGTCTATCTTGCAAGGTTATGTCATTCAAATAGCAAAGGTTATTGATGAGACTTCTTCTAATCCTTGTGTCACATTTTTCTTCATATAGTCCAGCTTCTCAAATTTTTTACTGAGCATACACAGGTAAAATAGGTCTGGAAAAAGGATAAAATCCTTACACACACCTTTTTCTAATTTTAAAACATGTAATGTTCCCTTACTCTGTTTGAACAGAAGCTTCTTGGTCTAGGGATAGAGTTTGGGCTTTTTGGTTTTTTAAATAAATCTTTATTTTAATTGTGATTTTAATGAATAGTTACAGAGAAGTTAGATTTTCATTCATTCACTGTTGCACCTTTTATCCCCCTTCCTCCTCCTCAGTTCACTTCTTTTGTGTTGTTTTGTATGTTGTTGTTATGTACCGTCGAGGTGCTTGCGACTCATAGCGACCCTATGTACAACAGCCCTAAACTCTGCTCTGTCCTGTGCCAATCGCACCGTCTCTGACACACCGATCCTGATTACCCCAGTCACTGAATCAATCTACCTCATAGAGGGCCTTCCCCTTCTGCGCTGTCACCCTACAAATCATGATGTCCCTCTCCAAGGACCGGTCTCTCCTTGCACCATGTCCAAAGTATGTTAGACAGAGCCTCAGAATCCTTGCCTCCTAGGAACCGCCCTGCTTAACCCTTTCCAGGATGAGTCTGTTTTCCTAGCAGTCCATGGTACCCTCAATACTCTTCTCCAGCACCACAGCTCAAAGTCATCAATTCTCCTTCTATTCTTCTTGGTCATTGTCCAACTCTCTGATGCATAACAAGTGATTGCAAAGACCATGGCCTATATCAGATGCACCTTAGTCTCCAGAGAGACACCATTGCTCTTCAGTACTTTGGAGAGATCCCTAACAGCAGACTTTCCCATCACAATACGACTTGTTTTGTATGAGCACATTTAAATGTTCTGCGATTCCCATTCTTTTCAGTGTTAGCCATAATTTATTTTGGTCCAGACAGTCAAATGCCTTTGCTCTGTCAATAAAGCCCAAGTAGACATTCTTCTGATAGTCTTTGCTTTCAGCGAGGTTCCGTCTGACATCAGCAATGAACTTCTGTTGCCATAATCTCTTCCAAATGTAGCTTGAATGCCTGGTACTTCTCTATGTACTTGTGTAGCATTTTTGAAAGATCCTCATTTTGCTTGCATGTGAAATGAATGTTATTATTTGATAATGTCAGCATTCTTTTGGATCACCCTTCTTGGATGATCTTCAGTCACTATTTCTGTATCTGAGAGCTGGACAATGACTAAGGATGACAGAAGAAAAATTAATGTCTTTGAACTGTGGTATTGGAGAAACGTTTTGAAGATCCCAGGGACTGCCAAAAGAACAGTTATATCTTGGAAAAGGTGCAGCCAGAGTTTCTCAGAGGCACTCTGAAGATGCTGAGTCTTCATCTCACATACTTTGTAGGTATGATGGAGGAGAGGTTATTGCTTAGAGAGAGACATCATGATTGGTAAGGTGGAGGGGCGGTGAAAGAGTAAGACCCTCAACCAACTGGGTTGACATTGTGACTGTGGCAGTGGTCTTGAGTGTGTCAGAGATTGTGAGGATGGCATAGTATAGGGCAGTGTTCAGATCGGTTTTTCATAGAAAAGCTTTGACAACTTCAGCTTCAGGTTTTTTTCTCCATCTGTCAATATGTTGCCTGTTGGCCCACGGTTTGAATTTTTGTTTTCTTGATGTTGAGATGTAACCCATATTTGAAAGTTTTAGTCTTTGATCTCATGTACTAATTGCTTCAAGTCTTCTTTATTTTCAGCAAGAAAGATTGTGTCATCTGCATAGCACAGATTGTTGAGTCTTTCTCCAATCCTGATGCTGCATTCTGCTTCATTCCAGCTTCTTGATTGATTTGTTCAGCTTACAGATTGAATAGGTATGGAGAAAGGATACAGCCCTAACATGCACCTTTCTTGATTTAAAACTGTTTTCACTGCTCTGTTCAGAAAAGCTTCTTGGTCCAGGTGTAGGTTTTGTATGAAAACAATTAAATGTTCTCAGATTACCATTCTTCTCAATATTTATCATACTTTGTCATGATCTACAGAGTCAAAAGTCTTTGCAAAGTCAATAAAACACAAATGGGCATTCTTCTGTTTTTATGTACTTTCTGCCAAGATCCATCAGACATCAAGATGGTATTCCTGGTGCCACATTCTCTTCTAAATCGAACTTGAACTTCTAGCAGTTCTCTGTCAATGTACTGTTTCAGCCATTTTTAAATAATCTTCAGCAAGATTTTACTTGTATATGATATTAATGACATTGATTGAAAATATCCACACCTTGTTGGATCACCTGTATTTTGAATGGAATTTCTTTTTTCTAAATTTCTTCACAGAGTCTAGTAATCATGTCCAAGGCTGAATCTGTTTTTTGAAACTAACATATCAACTGGTATTCTATCAATTCTTGGAGGCCTTATTTTTTTCCAGTTCCTTCAATACAGATTTGACTTCTTCCTTCATAGTTGGGTTTTTAAAAAAAAAATTATATTTGTTTGCTTACAAAGTTCATATACCTTGTGTTTTACAATTTTATTCACATTGTGTTTCATATAATCATTCCCATTCATTATGCTTTATAAAATTAATCACCATCGAACTGTGCCCATTAACACTGTCTTTCCAGATCCACACTGGATCTTTCCCATTTTCTTTATCTTCCCCCCTAACCCCCACTAAATTGTGTGACCCCATGATTTCTTCCCGCCCATTTTCACCCTTCTGCTGCCCCTACTGCCCCCTTTGGATCCTCATACACATTTTTCTTGTTATCTATTTCTACAATAATGGTCTTATGCAGTATTTGTACTTATGAGACTAAGTTTGTTCACTAAGCATAATGCTCTCCAGTCCCTCCCAAGTTATAATTTTTAAAATTGTTACTCCTAAGTGCTGCATAGTATTCCATCATGTGAATGTACCACATTTTCTCAATACACTACAATTTGTTCTTGATCATATGCTACTTCCTAAAATGGTTCTGTGTTTACCAATGATTTTTGGTACAGTGGTTCTGTATTCCTCTATCTCTCCCCTTCAAGGAGCCCCCCCTAGTAGAAGACGAATAATATCTCATTCTGGTTTTGATTTGCATCTTTGTGATGGCTGATAATGTTGTTGTTGTTGTTAGGTGCTGTCAAGTCAAGTACAACTCATTGTGACCCTATAAATAACAGATTTGAACGCTGTCCTATCCTGTGCCATCCTCATCATCTCCAAAACACTTAAGCCCTTTGCTGTAGTAATTGTGTTAGGCCATTTCATTGAGGATCTTCTCTCTTTAGCTGACCTTTACAAGCATGATATCCCTTTCCAAGCCATAGCCTATCTTAACAACATGCTCAAAATATATGAGACAAAGATTCATCATTCTGGCCTCCAAGGAGCACTCTGGCTGCACTTCTTCCAAGACATATCTGCCTGTGTATTTGACAGTTTACGGGATATCCAGTACTTCATTACCACAACTCAAAGACATCAATTTTTCTTGGTAGCCATTTGAGTAGAATCTTTGGTGAAATGTCTGTTCTAATCCTTTGTTCATTTTATGATTGGAATTTTTTTATTGTTGGTAAGGTTTATTTCTGTGTGTACTCTGATGGCCTAGTTTATTGCTCTGCTAATCCAAAGGCATTACCTCTTTGGTGGTTTTGAACTCCTAGCAACTCCAAGGGAGGAAAATGGGCAGTCTCCTCTCATGTGATTTACAACCTCCTGAAAACCTGCTGGAAGGTCAGATATGAGTTGGTTCTGACTTGACAGCAATGAATTTGAATTTTATATTCTTACTTGATAGATGATTTCTAAAGATACTGCCCTTTTTGTAAAGTCTTTCAATGAACAGGTTTTTCATTTTTATGCAGCCCTATATATTCTTCATTTGGAAGCAGGAGTGGCATCCACTTCCTAAACGATATACCTCCAGAGACTCTATGAACTTTTATAAATGTCAATAGTTGTAGAAGAGCTTCAGGCCTTTTGTTCATAGGGTCACTATGAGTCGTGCTAGACTTGAAGGCAATCAACAACAACAGTAATTCTTCATAGTATTTTAATGACAGTATAGTCCATCAATATTGTACAATAATGTATTTCATAATTTCTAGTGTAAGTACAGATAACTGAGCATCTTTATAATGCAGATTTGTATTCTCTTGAGATACATTTTCAGGAATTATATTGCTGGATGAAAGGAAAAATTTTAAACATTTTTTATGGCCTTGATCCATACTGTTATTAATTTGTAAAAGACATACAGTTTAAGTTCTTGGAAATATGAGTGATATAATAGATGGAATATCTATATAACAAAAGTTTTAGCAGCCATGGTGAAAGAGCAGGAGTTTGGAAGATGACAGTGGAGGAAGGGAGCCCAACTTGGAGGATAAAATAATCTCAGACAAGTAAATGCTTGATCTAGGATAGTAACTATAGGATTAAATAAATTACACATTTTGAAAAGAAAAATTGGTAAAAATTTATGACTGAATGTAAAACATAAAGGGCACAAAATATCTTTAGTGACTTAAAAGTCACTTTATAGCTTATGACTATAAAGGAACAAGGATATTTTGCTTATAGGCAGAATCCTTTTTTTTCCACTAGGGCATTTTATTGGCACTGTTTATTACATCCCTAGAAAAAGAATCCCAGGATTTTTCCTCCTGTGTTTTTGTCTTGCTTCCTCGTGGTCCATGATGCCAGCTGAGGTTGTCAGTACTATAAAACCGAAACGACAGGATAGGAACAGATTATTCTGCCACTTTTCTAGATCTTTGAGTTGCATATCAAATCTGGGGCTGATAACATCACACTTATTTAACCTGTTTATGAGGTTGACAACAATTTTCCCTGCTCTGTGATCATCAGTGATTTCAAATTCTCCCGTGTAGCCATGCTTCATCATTACTGTCAGGAACTGAACTATGACTGTGGAGCATGGCCAGATAAGAACCTGGCAATTGCCTCTCTTCTCAGCGCTGTTGATTCTCTTGAGAGCATCAGCCAGGGCATTCGTGTGCACCATTGTGGTGGCACATAAAGAGAAAGAGTGTAGGCAGAATCTTATGACTAAGATTTTCTGGTTCTTTTAAAATATTTGAATGGTTTTCACATGGAAGAAGTAGATCTTTGTTAAGCTGCAGGAGGCAGAATTAGACAAAGGACAATATTCTTGTAATAGAATTAACACAAAAAGGAATAAGAGACATTGAGTGTAGACTACTTGCTCAAAGTAGAATTAGGCAGGAAGATGTTTACCAGGTATTTGCTGATGTATTTATGTAGAGAAAGTTCACACATAACATAGGACTATGCTTCTTACCTTTTATTTCAAAACCATATCGTCTCATAAGTAGGAAAAAAACTAATTTTCTTTAAATGTGGGAGATGAATGGGAGCTAGAGTTGGTAGAAAAGGAAGCTTTGTTCTGTAACATTGTAATATTGAATACCTTTTCAAATGAGAAGAATTCCTTGATACGTACAAAAGTCGAGTATTATTCCTGTAAGGTTGATTTCAGCTGGGAAGTAATTTTACCTCAAATGTGAATTGTCCATTTCTAACAAATATTACTTGAACTGTTCTGTGAAGAGAAGTAAAAGTGAGTACACTACCAATGGAAATAATATCCAAGTTGTTCTTTTTAAAGGATGTTTGAAAAGATTTCCTATGTTATGTTTTGGAGTGGTATGGATTATTTTCAAGTTTATTGATAGAACATCCAATTATCAATTTCCCAGATATATTTCTGTCATGACTATGTATTTTTGTATGTGAATCAGGCTCTGGGGAAAGAAGATTGGGCCTGAGAAAGGAAAGACTAGAATTGTTACAGATGACAACATAAATTTTATGATCATCAGAAAGGTAGTCAATTTTATTTGTAACACAAGAAAGGAGCGTGAGAAACTCCATCTACAGGATCTGTGAGCAGTGACAAAAAGTAGATGATACTCTTTTTTTATAATATGTTATAAATGAATATAGAGAAACAAAAGTTTATTCCAAAATTGATAATTGGGATAGTATTCCAGAGGTGTATTTCTTGTAGAGAAAGTGGCAAATAAAAATTAATCCTACACTTATCTCTGCTGCCTTCAGGCCTGGTTTTAATTGGTTTTGGTCAAACATTCTTCTAAGTGGTCTGTCCATTTGCTGTACAGAGCTAACTCGTGATGGCTGTGATGCTGAACACTGTGACACTAATGTGTCAAATAAGAGAATGTTTACCCATGGTGAACAGTGTTTGGTGGAGCTCCCCTATTAAAACAAGCTTGGAAGCCGGAGTGGCGTCCACTTCCGAAATAGCTTGCCTCTGGAAACTCTACAAACTTGGAGAAACAGTGAACGTTATACAAGTGTTCATGTCTTTCATTCATAGGGTTGCTATGAGCCGTCTATGACTCGATGGCACTTAATAACAACAACACTTATCTACCTCCTAGAAACTGATAGCATTGGATCAACAGCTATTGAATTCTTCTAAATTTGATGAAGCCATCTTGGTCATGTCTGCCTCTAAGCCTCTGATTTAATATGTAGTTCTGAACAATATTAACATGTCTCAATGATTTTATGAATGATTTTTTTTGTCCCCCCAGTGTAGTGTTATTCAGTGTCTGAAGGATCTACTGCAGAATTGGCTGTTGTTTCTTTCTGTGGACATCGACATGAAATCTGTGTTGAACAGTCCTCTGTGAGTTACCTCCACAAGAAATTATCTGTACAAATTTTTTCCATATGGAATATATACTGTGAAATAATACCTAATTATTTTGTGTAAAAGCTTACTAATACTTTTCTAAAAGATTTATTTTCTGTCATAACTCTCAAGGTACTTTGATGTTATGGTTGTAATGCCGTATTTCCAGCAGTGATTCTCCAGGAAACATTTTTGGTTTTCATAGAGTGAAGGTAGTAGAGGTAGTAGCAAGGGATGGTAAAGTTGATGTAATTGGTGGAATTAGTCCTGAAGAGTGCACTATTTCATTCAAAATACAAACTTTTAAAGTTCTATTGAGAAAAACTTTAAAAGTAACTGTTCTGAGATAATACAATGGTTTTGAATTATTTCAAATACATTTTTTAGGTACTGCACATAATCATAGTTAAAATACTCAGTTGATTATATGTATGTCTATCTATTTAAATAACCTGTTCCTTTTTCTGATGCTGTACCATCATGGTGATGAGCAGTGGTAGAGTCGTCACTTCACAGTTCTAATAGTAGATGCTATTAGAATACATTGTTTTTCACAAAGATCCTTCCCATTTCCTTCACTGAATTGTGCAACCCTATGATTAACACCTTAACCCCCCCCGCCCATCCTCACCCCTTCATTAATACCCTCCCTCTGCCTTCGATCCTCATACTCATTTTACAATAATGGATTTATACAGTATTTGTCCTTGTGGGACAGAGTTAGTTCACTCAGCATAATGCTCTCTAGTCCCTCCCAAGTTAGGTAGTAATTTACAAAATCATTGCCTCTGTGTGTTGCATAATATTCCATTGTATGAATGTCCCACAATTCTCATCCCATTTGTTTGTGGTTGGACATCTGGGCTGTTTCCATGTTCTTATGATGGTGAATAATGCTGCTGTGAACATTGGCGTACAAGTTTCTGTTTGAGCCTCAGTTCTCATTTTCTTGGGGTTATATCCCAAGCAGGGGAATAGCTGAGTGATATGGAATTTCTACGTTTAGCTTTTTACCTATCAAATGGGTAAATGACAACCTCCAACAAATGGTGCTGTCAAAACTGGACTGCTACCTGTAGAAAGCTGAAACAGGATCCACATCTCACACCATACACAAAAATCACTTGAAGGTGGATAAGAGACTTGGGAGTAAAGCCCAAAGCGAAAAAGTTCATAAGAGACAAACTGAGATCAAGCTTAAAAGCCCTAGTTCTATGGTATAAAGATATTGCCAAATACAGCCAGAAATGTATAATCTGAACAAGATAAAATTGATGAATGGGACCTTCTTTTTTTTAATTAATATTTTTTAAGCATGTACTGTCACATCGGATCTGACTAGTACAGGAGGAGATTGTCTTTCCTTCAGCAGAGCATCTGGTGGATTCGAACCGTGCACCTCTGGGATTGCAGTGCAGCTTCTTGCCACTAGGCTACCAGAGCTCGCCAAATGGGACCTTCTAAAGATTAAATCCCTGTGTTTGTCAAAACCTTTTTCCAGCAGGGTAAAAAGAAAACCTACTTACTAGAAACAAACATTTGGCAATACCATCTCAGACAAGAGCCTCATAACAAATTTTATAGACTACTCCTGGGCCTCCACAAGAAAAAGACTGATAACACAATTACAAAATGGGCAAATGACATGGAAAGAATTTCCACAGAGGAAGGTATTCAAATGGCCACAGACATATGAAGAAATGCTCCAAATCACTGGCAATAAGAGAGATAAAAATCAAAACCACAATGAGATAGCATCTCACTCCAGCAGCACTAGAAAAGTTTAACAGGACAACAAATAATAAATGTTGGAGCGGATGTGGTGAAATAGGAACTTTTTTTTACATTATTGGTGGAATTGTACAATGGTACATTTTTACTAGAAGAATGAAAGATGCTAAAACTTTCACTAATTCAGTTTAAGAATTTCACTGAATTCCAAATCCCAAGTGCCTTGTGAATCTGTAGGGCACATCGGTACTGATGGCGAGGCACTCCGAGTGGTTGTGATTGGCCGACAGGCCCTGTTGCAAACCAAGTGCACCATGGTCCAACTCATGACCTTCCTCTGCAAGTCCTACTATGGGGGCCACCTAACCATCCACCTTGCCCTGGGTGGCTGTACCAACTGACCCTTCTACCATGTTGTGGTTGCTTTCAACAAGTATGCCATGGATGGCTGCTTAGTGGAGCAGCTAGGCTCCTATGATCTGTTGCCTCACACACCCTCAACCTGGAGAGGATCCAACATTGACTTGGCTGTGGCACCCACCTCACTAAGCCCATGGAAAAGCTGCTGGGTCTTTCTGGCTTTTTCCCTTTGAATCCCATGATGATCACTAATGCTGAGAGACTGTGGAGGAATCAGACACATGAAGCCCTCTTAGCTACTCAGAAGACAGATACAGAGGCTGCTGAAAGAGAAGCACACTGACTTAGGTGTGTACACCAGTGAGACTGACATCACCAAAGTCTTCTTAAAACACTTAGGTAAAGCTCTTCCATTTTTTAGATTTAGAAGTTAATAAATGGAGTTTTCCTACTTATTCATCCCTTCTCAAGACAGGAAAAGGAGGTGTGGCTCTTTTACCCTGGCTTGAGCTAGGCCCTGGAAGGGACTTGTTCTTGTCTGACTTGGTCTAGAACTGAGTCTGGGTATTAATTTGTTTTTTTCAGCCTTAGTTGTAGGAATGACTGGCTGTGGGGAGAGCTGAACTTTTGGACTGAACTCTAGGTCTCTTGTGTTAGGTTAGTGGACTTAAAGAAGAAATCAGAATGAGAGAAATTTTAATGCAGTTTTATTAAAGGGGGGAGGGGAGCTCCCAGGTGAGTTCCTCATCCTGGAGAGGCAGAATGCGAAGTCACACTGTGAACTTACTGGGGAGGATTTTTATAAATAGAGTCTTTAGGGAGGGACATTCCACTCTGATTTAGGAGCCACCTGCTAGCTCAGCCAGACATGCAAGGCTGTTTGCTCTTCTTATCAGCAGAAGGCAGGCCATCAGCATTTGAGTTCTGAATTCTTCATTCTTCTCTTTGGCCCCTTTTGCCAAGACTAACATCTTGGACTACTTTTATCAATTATCTTCCAATGTTTCCCTTTCCCCAACCAGCATGTCGTGTCCCATCCCAAGTAATTCTTTCCTTAATCATTTATGGTCATTCAGTTAGCATAAAAACACAGTAACTTTGCTCATTCTTTTTGAAATTTGATACTTACATAGTCATTCTCAACCATAATGTCAAATTTTTAAAAAGAGATTGCTAGTTGCTTCAGGGACTTTGATAGTCTATTTTTAAATTTTTTTTTTTTTTATTAGGGAGCTTTGGTAGCCTAATGGCAAGAAGCTGCACTGCAATCCCAGAGGTGAGCAGTTCGAATCCGCCAGATCCTCTGCTGGAGAAGGAGGGACAATCTCCTCCAGTACCAGTCAGAGCTGATTTGACGGCACACACACACAAAATAATAAAATAAAAAACAAATTTTTTTAAAGAAAAATTTTATTGTGATTTTAACAAAAGTTTACAGAAAAGTTGTGTTTTTTCATTCATTCATTGTTGGACATTTTCCTCCCTCCCCCTCCCCCCAGTTTGCTTCTTTTAAATAAATAAATATTCATTCATTGTTATATAATGATCATATGTTTTTGACCAATGAGAAACTGGAAGAAAGTTCATATTGGAAAGCACTTGTGTATATTCTGGGTCCTTTCATTATAAAGATTATTTATGAGAATTAGAAAGGATCCTGAGCATATTGTTGTGTTTAGGTGTTGTTGGATTGGTTTTGACTTGTAGTGACCCTAAATACAACACAGTGAAACCCTGGCTATTGTCTGCTGTCCTCACAATCATTGCTTTATTTCAAGCCACTATGTCAGTCCCATGGAAGGTCTTCCACTTTTTTATTGACTTACCTAGCAAGCATCATGTCTTTCTCCAGGGACTGGATTCTCCTGATAACATGTCCAAAGAATGTAAGCTGGAATCTCACTATCCTGCTTCTAAGGACCATTCTGACTATAGTTTTTCCAAGATAAATTTATTCATTGTTTTGGCAACCCATGGTATATTCACTATTCTTTGCCAACACCATAATTCAGATGTATCATTTTTCCACTTTTCCTTATTCTTGGTCCAACTTTCACATATCAGTGATGCGATTGAAGATACCAGGGCTTGGGAAAAGCATACCTTCATTTTCCAACTGACAGCTTTACTTTTTGTTACTTTAAAGACGAAGAGGTCTTTTGTAGAAGATTCTCCCAATGCACAATGTTACTTGATTTATTCACTGTTTTCCGTGGGTATTAACTGCAGTTCGAAATAAAATGAAATGCTTTATAAAAAAATAATTTTACTGAATTCCAGTCATATTAGAGTGAAAATATCAGGAATGCAGGCAAAATTGAGTTTTGATTTGTGTGATGTAAATATTCAGTAAATATGCTGCAGTGTTACATAGGAAACAATTCCTAAATCCATTTTCTTATTTATCCTTTTAAACTGGTGTATGGTTTGTTTGAGATTAGTTCTCTTTTATTCCCGATTTTCACATTTTATTCTGAATTTTTCATGTTATCTTGTCATGTACTCTTCCTCTGTCATTACTTTGTAATAGAATACCTATTTTCTAGTGGGTTTTATTGTTTGATAGTTTCCACATTCAGTTGGATCACCTTTCTTGGGAATGGGAACAAATATGGACCTCTGCCAATCCATTGGCCAGACAGCCATCCTCCAGATTTCCTGGCATAGATTGGTGAGCACTTCCAAGGCTTCATCTGTTATTTGAAATAAGTCAATTGGTATCCCATCAATTCCTGGGGCTTTCTTTTTTGCCAGTGTGTTCAATGCAGCTTCCTCTTCCTCCTTCATTCCATTGGCTCTTGCTTATATGGGACCTCTTGAAATTCTTCAGTGTCAATGAGTTCTTTTTGGTATAGTGATTCTGTGTATTTCCTCCATCTGCTTTTGATGCTTTCTCAGTCATTCAGTATATTGCTCATAGCAGTATATTGAACTCACAGTTTAAATTTGATTTTCAATTCTCTCAGCTTGAGAAATTCAGAGTGAGTTCATTTTTTATTCTCCAATTCCAGCTCTCTGCACATTCCATTATAGTACTTTGCTTTGTCTTCTTGAGCTCAGATTATTGAGGAGTGATGTCAGTGTGAAAACTAAAGTGTCTATGATTCAAGCCATGGTCTTTCTGATCACTTGCTATGCATCTGAGAGCTGGACTATGAATAACGATGACAGAAGAATTGATACCTTTGAGCTGAGGTGTTAGAGAAGAGTACTAAATATCTCACAGACTGCCTAAAGGACCAATAAATATGTCTTGTAAAGGATGCAGCCAGAGTACTCTTTAGAGGCAAGGATGATGAGGCTTTGTCACACATACTTGGAGCATGTTGCTAGGAAGGGCAATTCCTTAGAAATGGACGTGAAGGGTGGAGGGTCAGTGAAGGAGTGGAAGACCCTCAGCCAAATGGATTGACATGGTGACTGCCGCAATGGGCTTAAATGTGTTAGAAAGTGTGGCGATGGCACTGAATAGGATGGGGTTCAGATTTTCTTGTTCATGGGGTCGCTGTGGGTCATACTCAACTGGATGGCACCTAACAACAACAACAAACAACAAGAAGTGGGCTTTATATGTCTATTACTCAAGAAATTATTTAATAAGAAATGTTAGAGCTCAGTCGTGATTACTGATCACTAGATGCTAATAATATAGTTACTATTACTGTAGTGTGTCAGGGAGCTCTGGTGGCATAGTGGTAAGAAGTTGCACAATGATCCCAAAAGCATGAGGTTTACATCTACCAGTTGCTCTGTGAGAGAAGGATGAATCGTCTCCTCCCATGTGATTAACTGCCTCTTAAAATCCACTGGAGGGTCAGCTATGGATCGGTTCCAACTCGACAGTACAGAACAACAACAACACTGTATGTCAAGATAGTACCCTTTTTTATACCTTTTCAGTCTGTATGCGGAACAAATAATTCAAGAACTTAAACTATACAAAGGAGAATGTAGCCTCAGGATTGGAAAAAGACTCCTCAATAACCTGTTTTTTGCAGATGATGCATTCTTGCTTGCCTAACATGAAGAAGACTTGAAACACTTACTACAGAAGATCAAATACTACAGCCTTCCATATGGATTACATCTCAGCATGAGAAAAATCTTCATCACTTGACCAATAGCTAAACTCATGATACATGGTGAAAAGATTGAAATTGCCAATGATTTTATCTTATTTGCATCCACAATCAATACTCATGGTAGCAGCAGTCAAGAAATCCAAAAACATTGCATTGGGGAAATTTGTCATCAAGGACCTTTCCAAAGCACTAAAGATTAATGCTGCAAGTTTAAGAACTAAGACACATCTGATCCAAGTCATGATAATTTCAGTTGCTTCCTGTGTATCTGAAAGTCGAATATGGGTAACGATGACTGAAGAATATTGATACCTTTATATTTGGTGTTGGAATACTGAATATCCCGTGGGCCGCCAATAAACAAGAAGAAACAAGTCTATCTTGGAAGAAGTGCAACCTGGGTGCTCCTTAGATGCAAAGATGGTGAAACTTTATCACATACCTTGGACATGTTGTCATGTTCTTTGGAAAAAACTTCATCATATTGGAAAAAGTAAAGGATCAAAAAGAGAAAGGAAGACCAGATAGATTGACACCATGGCTACAATAATGAGTCTGAGCATATGACAGATTGGGAGAATGGTGAAGGATAGGGCAAGGTTAGGTGTGTTGTTCATTATGAGTTGTAGTCAATACAATGTATGGTCCTTGTGACTTCTAGTCAATGCAATAGCATGTAACCACAACAGCATAGTCCCTGCAGGGGTCCTGACAGTTCAGTGATTAAGCATTTGCCTGCTAATCAAAGGGTTGATAGACTTAGTCTGCAGGAGATTTTTTTTTTTTTGCTATATGTGTCTGAAGATTTACAGTGATGAATACCTTATGGAGGATTGTAATATTGGATCCTGAATAGAGCAAGAGATAAATAAAGAACAAATCTCAGATTCACAATTATGACTAGTCTTACTGGCCTGATTGAGACTGCTGGAACCCTTAAAACTATGATGCTTAACCACCCTTTGATCCTGTAGCTGATCTCATCTCTGTGATAGAACTTGGAGCCATAGAGTAGATGGATATATAAAGTGAATAATTTTAACAACAAAGTCTCACTCAGTTCTTAGAATAGTCAACACAATCCCAAAGGCAGCATTTACCTTCAGATAAAGCTCAGAAAGTAGGAAGGGAGAAGCTAGAAGAATAAACAGAAACAAGAACCACAGAAATAGTGGAAAGAATAATGTTATAATTACACTGTGGGAATTATAATCAGTGTCATAAAATGTAATCTGTTTGAATGGAATACCAATCTGCTATGTAAACTTTTACTCAGTCACAATGGTTCCATTCTGTCTGTAGAGTTGCTTTGAGTTGGAACGGACCAGACGGCACTGGGTTTGGTTTTGGGGTAGGTATTGGTAACATAACCCTGCTTGCTGAAACTGAGGAGAACCTGAAGTGCTTGCTGAAGAAGGTCAAGGACTGCAGTCTTCAGTATGGAGTGAAGCTCAATATCAAGAAGACAAAGATTCTCACTACTGGGCCGATTGGCGGCATTATGATAGATGGTGAAGAGATTGAGATTGTTGACAGCTTTAGCTTGCTTGGCTCCACAATAAACACTCTTGGTACCAGCAGCCAGGGAATAAAAATACATATTGTGATGGGGAAGTCTGCAGTTAGAGACCTCTCTAAAGTACTGAAGAGCAACGATGTCAGTCTGGAGACTAAGGTGCACCTGATACTGGTCATGGTCTTTGTAATCACTTTCTATGTATCAGAGAGCTGGACAATGACTAGGGATGATGGAAGGAGAGTTGATGCCTTTGAGCTGTGGTGTTGGAAAAGAGTATTGAATACACCTTGAACTACTAAGAGAACAAACAGATTCATCCTAGAGAGGGTGAGACCAGCCTGCTCCTTGGAGGCAAGGATTCTGAGTTTCGTCTGACATACTTTGGACATGTTGCAAGGAGAGACCAGTCCTTGGAGAGGGACGTCATGCTTGGAAGGGTGGAGGGACAGCACAGGAGAGGAAGACCCTCGATGAAATGGATTGATTCAGTGACTGGGGTAATAGGTAATAGGGGTGGGTGTATTAGAGACAGTGAGATTGGCACAGGATAGAGCAGGCTTTAGGGTTATTGTACATAGGGTCACTATGAATCACAGTTTACTCAATGACACATAACAACAACAGAGAGCTCTGGTGGCCTAGTGGCAAGAAGCTGCACTGCAATCCCAAAGGCACATGGTTTGTGCCAACACTAAAGTACTAAACAACAACGCTGGTAACATTACCTAAGTCTGTATAGAAGTAAATCCTTTCTTTTCTCCAACATTTACTAGCTAGTACTGTTGGGTTTCTGAAATCTAAAGGTATTTTCAAGCTTAAGAACCGTTGCTTAAAAAAAGAAAAGAAACTGGAGTAATGATGGAAATGTTCTAAAACATCTATCAACCTATTGCTGTATAATATCTAGCTTTAGCTTGAAAACTGAGCAGTTTTACTAATATTAATCTGAATGTTATGTTTACTTACTGCAGAGAGGCAACTTTAGTGGCATCATTGAACTCTGTGTCTCAACTGATTAACTATGTGGGATTGCTGTCCACAAATGGAATACGCTTGGAGAACAACAGTGTTTTCTTGCTGCACTTTATTTTGGATTTCTATGAGAAGGTACTGCATAGTTTATTTTCCCCTATTCAGATTTTTCTGATGGTTGTCTGTTTTGGTAACGTATTTAAATTTTATCTACAAACAATTTTCCATGTAGTACTTTAATAGACGTTCATCTATAATAATGTAATAATGCAGGCCCTAGACAGGAGTCTGTCTATGCTTTCACTTCTTGTTTGTCCAGAACATATCCCCAACTCAGAAACCCCCAAAAATCTGTTTCTTCTTCTGATTGCCACTTCTACCATTCAGCTACTTTACTTTTCTCAGTGCCGAGTATCTTTATGATTTTTATCCTCTTATACCAAATGATGTATTTCAACAAACAGATACTGCCCTGGATGTGCTCACCAAGTTGTGCCAAGAAATGTGGAAGACAATTTCTTGGCCAACTGACAAGAAAAGATCCATCTTTATTGCCATTCCAAAAAAAGGTGACCTGACAGAGTGTGGAAATTACTGACCAATATCAATGATATTACACACTAGCAAAATTCTGTCAAAGATTATGCAGAAACGACTGTAACAGTACATTGACAGAGAACTACCAGAAATACAAGCTGGGTTTAGAAGAGGTTATGGCACTAGAGATATTCTTGCCAAAGGCAGACAGATCTTGGCAGAAAGCAAAGAGTGCCAGAGGAATGTCTATCTGTGTTTCATTGACTATGCAAAAGCATTTGACTGTAATGGGTTACAACAAATTGTGGCTAATCTTGAGGAAAATGGGAATCCCAGAACACTTGATTGTGCTTATGCAAAGCCTATACTTAGACCCAGCCTGGACTTCTGGCAGTTCTCTGCTGATGTACTGTTCTAATCGTTTTTGGATAATCTTCAGTAGAATCTTGCTTGCATGTGAAATCAATGACACTGTTCTGTAGTTTCCACACTCAACTGGGCCACCTTTC
>NW_006400060.1:1576937-1578277 GCF_000299155.1 Elephantulus edwardii
CTCCTTGGAGGCAAGGATTCTGGGGCTTCGTCTGACATACTTTGGTCATGTTGCCAGGGAGGACGCGTCCTTGGAGAGGGACATCATGCTTGGGAGGGTGGATTGATTCGGTGACTGGGGTAATTGGGACGGGTTTGTCGGAGGCAGTGCGGTTGGCGCAGGATAGAGCAGGGTTTAGGGCTGTTGTGCATAGGGTCGCTATGAGTCGAAAACGACTCGATGGCACATAACAACAACAGCAGCAACAACATACTTAGACCAGGAAGCAGTCCCCAGAACAGAGCAAGGAAACACTGCCTGGTTCCAAATCAGGAAAGGAGTGCATCAAGGATGCATCCTGTCTCCTTTACTTTTCAATCTTTATGCAGAACAAATCATTCAGGAAGCACAAGTTTATGAGGAGGAATGTGGCATCAGGATTGGGGGAAGACTCATCAACAACCTACGATATGCAGATGACACAACCTTGCTTGCTAAAATTGAAGAAGACCTGAAGCACTTGCTGTAGAAGGTCAAGTACTGCAGTTTTCAATATGGATTGAAGAGCAACGTCAAAAAGACAAAGATTCTCACTACTGGGCCAATTGTCAGCACCATGACAGATGGAAAAAAGATCGAGGTTGTTAACAATTACAGCTTTCTTGGCTCCACAATCAACACTCTTCACCAGCCATTAGAAAATCAAAAGACAAATTGCATTGAGGGTATCTGCTGTCAGGGACCTTTCCAGAGTGCTGAAAAACAAAGCTTTCAGTGTAAATACTAAGGGGCTCCTAATCCAGGCCATTGTCTTCGCAATTACTTGCTATGAATCAGCTAAACAATGACTAAGGATAACAGAAAAAGAATAGATGCCTTCAAGTTGTAGTGCTGTAGAAGAGTCTCAAACATACCGTGGACTACCAAGAAAACAAGTAGGTCTGTCTTGGAGAGTGTGAAACCAAGTCTCTCCTTGGAGGCTAAAATTTTGAAGCTCTTTCTCACATACTTTGGGCATGTGGCCAGGAGAGACTGTTCCTTGGAGAAGAACATCATGCTTGGAAGGGTGGAGGGACAGCACAGGGGAGGAGGACCCCAGATGAGATAGATCAATATAGTGACTGGGGCAATGGGGATTGGTGTTTTGGAGTAAGTCAGATTGGCATAGAACAGAGCTGCTGTACATGGGGTCTCTATGGTTCACAGGCATCTCAACAGCACATAACAACAACAGCAACAACATTATCTTGTAGTATTCTACCCAGACAGAATATTATCCAGGAAGTACCCACTATCTCAATTTCTCTGACACCTTCTCTTCAGTCACACCTAATATTTAAAAATGATATTATATATTAAAA
>NW_006400060.1:1578377-1593400 GCF_000299155.1 Elephantulus edwardii
TATAAAAATATGTTATAATAGATTATGTGATGTGTTGCTATAATGTGTTATAGATTCTTACAAACATGTGCCTTTGTTTTCCAGATTGATTATATGATAAATAAGCAGTATGAGAAATAAATAGTTATATGACTTAAGGAGAAGGAAATATTATTTGTGTTTTGGACTTCCCCCCCCTTCCCTCTAATTCTAAAACCTCTCCTCAGTACAAATACTAAAAATTTTAATAATTGCCTTTTAGAAATCATGCTCTATTTTAAAAGCTGGTGCTTAGTGAAAGGTGCTGTATCTTTGGTGAGGTATGTTGTTATATGCCACTTAATTAGAACCTGCACATAGCTGATCCTCTGACAACTCTTCAGAATCTATAAAACATATAGGAGATTGCCCATCTTCTCCTTTGAAGCAGCTGGTAGATTTTAACTACATGCTTTTGAGTTAGCAGCTCAGTTCCTTACCCACAAAGCCACCAGAACTATGACTAGTCATGAATTTTCAAGCTCTAGTAATTAGTGGTTAAAGAGAGACTTAGTGGCTAAAGAGTGGCACTGCCAAGCTAAAGGAAGAGAGTTTAAATACACAACCTGCTCCATGGGAGAAAGATGGACAGTCTCCTCTCATGTGATTTTCAGCCTCTGAAAACTCTAGAGGGTCAGCTGTTTTGACAACCCACAACAATGGCATTTATGAAATGGGTATGCCCTAACCTACT
Organism: Elephantulus edwardii; assembly: GCF_000299155.1. NCBI lineage: Eukaryota > Metazoa > Chordata > Mammalia > Macroscelidea > Macroscelididae > Elephantulus > Elephantulus edwardii. The sequence continues at coordinate 1,579,090 of NW_006400060.1, forward strand.
GTAATACTGTTTATCTTACATTTATGATTTTTTCATTCCTCTCTAAAGGTGTGTGACATATTTATAAATTATAATTTTCCACTGGTGGTATTATTTCCCCCTGGAGTCTTCTATCCTGCGCTCTTCAGCCTGGATACCTGTATTTTGAACCAGCTCTGTTACATTATGCACAGGTATAAAGCCTTTATATAAATTTTTAATATGAAATAAAGTTTATGACATTAAAAAAGCAGGGTTTCTGGTCAGAAGAAGATCTGATGAATGGTTTTATCAATCAATATATTTAAACTTTATGCTTTCTTTTTTTTTAACAAAGAGATTGTTTTTTTTTATCTGTGGGTTTCACATTTGGGATTAGGGGCACAGACTCTCTGGCTGCTTCCTGCTGAACAAGATGAAGGGGAAAGGTAGCCCACTTTTACATTTTACTGGTGGTCTTGAGTTGAAGCTGTATGCCTTATTCAGTTAGAAGATATTTTCCTGACATTTTCTGACACTGGACTGTAAGGTGTTTACCTGGGTAAGTCCAGTGGGAGTGGCTGGCTGAACTTTGAGTCACCATCTACTTTCGCTTCCTTAGCTGGCTGTTATATTTCCCTTTTCTTTCTGGAACTAGTCTCAGCGTTCAGGTTCTGGATCAAGACTCAGTTTTCAGGTTACTTATAGGAAAGTGAGCAAGCCTAGAGAGAACAAACTTGTGAGTTACAAAGAAAAGGGCTTTTACGGGATTACTTACAGGTGTACCAGAAGAGGAGATGGAGGAAAGTGGCTTAGATAAAGTCCCTCATACACACCAGCCTGCTCTCCTTTTCCAGATGGTTCCCCCCAGGGACCGGGCGGCTCTCCCCTTCCAAGGGCTCTACCCTGGGGCCAGGCAGCTTCCTCCAGAGGCCAGGTGGCTCTCCCCTAGGGCTGGTGATTTCTCCACAGGGGCCAGGTTTCTCTCCCCTGCCAGGTGGCTCTCCCGACCCTTAAAGATTTTTTGAAGTCTGGACCTTACTGGGGACTGTGGCTAGGGACAGCATTTCCAACTCTGGTGCAGCCATCATTGCCCTGTTCCTCTCCGCCAAGTGGTGTAATTGTAACTCAAAGTAGGTATTATTACTTTCTTCTACAAATGGAGAAGGGGATTCCAGAGTGCTGAACAGACTGGCTCAAGGTTGAAAAAGTAATAGAGAGTGTAGAACAAGGACTCAAACCAAGGTTGTCTGAAGGCTAGTTTTGAGGCAGCAAGCTCCTTTTTATCATTTTATGAATCAGTGATTTTCCACATAATTCCTCATTTTTTTTAAACTGTAATGCAATAAGAATTTCTATTCATTTTCTTCCAAGAAACATGTATATTAGTAAGGATAACTAATGATCTTCCCATGTGGGGTATTATAGTTGGATGATTTTTAAAAGGTAACTTTGGGAGATACTGAATAAAAAATTATATGGTTAAAGATCTTTTCTTACACTCACTATTGCTAATTTATTTTTTAATGAATTTGCTTACAAAGTTCATATACATTATGTTTCACTGTATTCTTCATTAATACTGTGTTTCATACAATCATTCTCAAGCATTATGTTTTATAAAATTAATCATCATTGGACCTTGCCCATCATTATCCTGTTTTTTCTTTTCCTTCCCATTTCCTTCCCACCAAACAGTGCAACCCTGTGGTTCGTATCTTAAAGAAAATTTTTCAGTAATTTATTTATTTCTATGTAGCTTCTCGGGTGAAAAGAACATTTTCTAGGATATAATAGAAGTGAATACCATTCATATAAAATGGTCTATTTCTGATTTCTAACTCTTTTTATTCTGTTCAGTCCATATGTAGACTTGTTGTCATAACTTGTAGCACTATCTCAAGGTTAAAATGTTTAAAATTCAGTGAGATTGGAGTTTTCCGGGAAGAAAAATTAACATTTCATAATTTCTTCCTTTCTGCTACCTTCTTTTTATGAAGAAATGATATTTTGTATCGGCAATTAGCTGATTTTGTGAGTCTCTGTTAACTTTTAATAAAGGAAACAATAAAAAGCATTTTCTTTATTGCTTTTTCTTTTTTAATTGAAATACAATTTATGTACAATCAAGTGTATCTTAAATGTGCAGGTTGTTTTGAACCTAGATTAAGACCTTATACTAGTCAATATTTGTGTGTATGTATATTTGTATATATTAACATATAAAATGTGTACTTTTAAATTTATTGTTATATTTTGAAGGCATTTAACTCTAAATTTCATTCTATTTGTTCATCCTATTAGGTATCATAAAAATTTGACTGCTGCAAAGAAAAATGCATTTATAAGGAAGGTATGGGTTGTAAACCTCTGTTTTATATGATCAATTTTCAAAAATTTGCATATATAGCAATAATCTGCTAGAGATAAGGAGGATAAAGAACAGGTGATACAACTTTTTTTTCCTTTTCCCATAGGCAAAATCCCAGTTCAGTTTCAGCAACAAGATCTGTCAAGAATTTAATCATTATTTGAGAGCCATGGTTGGTTGCTTGTGGATATCCAGACCCTTCCAGAGAACTTTCTACCATGAAATAATAGATATTAACTATGAAATCCTAAGAGAAATTGGAGTAGCAGATTATAAAAGCAGTTTAAATTTAATCCATCACCCTGCTCTATTGAGTTACGCTGCTTCCTTTCTACAATTGGTAAGATTATTAAAAAGTATGTTTAGACTTTTATAGCAATATTGTTATGACATAAATAGAACTTCTGTTAGTGTATCTGAATTGCAAAATGTGTATTTAATATTTCTTTACCTTGAATGCCAACTAAATTTTTTTAGACTTCTAGATACTTCAATTTAGGTGAAGTATCTGTCCTCCAAGAGTTTGCATTTATAGCAGAAACAGACATGTAAACAAATACTATGCATTGGGGAAAAGTGACAGAAGATACAGTTATGGAAAAACTTGGTGAGTGATTATTAGGTTCTATTTGAGGAGAGGTGGTACCAAGCAAGAAAAGCCTTTTCAATAGAAATTGAAATGCTCATAAAATCCTTGTAGACAAGATGAAAAATGTCGGTTAAGTAGTAAGATAATTAGAGCTAGATTTTTAGCCAAAACTTGCCTATTTAATGGATTGATATTCATATTAGGGATGAGAGAGCACTTCTCAGGATTTTATCCTTAGTCTTGTCCATTTTACCTTTATCAGTGGCTTAGAGAAAGCTCAATTGGTGTGCACATTAAATGGATGATACAGTGAGGTAGGATTATATATATCTTCATTATTCTATGATTCAGAATCCTTTTAACAAGCTAGGACATTGAGAAAATGTAACAAAATAGGGGGAAAAAATAAGATACAGAGTAGGAGAGATACATAAATTTATTAATATATACAGACAATGAACCAAGCTTTGTGGCAAACAAGAGAACCATTACCGTCATAGAGTTTAAGGTCTAGTCAAGGAAAGAGACATTAAACAGACATCTTGGAATAAAATCCTATAAACAATCTAATAGGGACTATACAGGTAATGAGGAAAAAATATACAGAGGCTTTACAGAGGTTATCCTAATGGGAATTTAAAAAATGTGAATATGTATGTGCCAGGTGTAAGTCAACTTTATTTTTATAAAGATGAGATAGTAAATAAGTGTAGCAGACCATGTGGTCTTTGTAAAGGCTATTCAACTTTGTCATAGTAGCATGAAACCGCCACTATTAAATAGACATTGTTGTTATTAGGTGCCTTCGAGTCAACTCTGACTCATAGTGACGTTTTAACAACAGATCTGTACTCTCAGCATCTCAGATATACCATTGTTATAATCTGTGTCAGACCATCTCAAGTGATGGTATTTCTTTCTTTCATTGACCTTTCACTTTTCCTAGCATGGTATCTTTTTCTAAAAACTGGCTCCTGATAACATGCCTAAAGTATGTGAAATACAGTTCACCATCCTTCCTTCTAAGGAGCTCAGAGCTTGTACTTCCTCCAAGATGTATTTGCTTTGACAGTCCATGAGATATTTAGTACTGTTCAACACTACAGCTCAAAGGGATAGATTATTCTTTGGCCATCTGGCTTTACTGTCCAACTTTCAGATGCACAGCAAGTAATTGAAAGAATTGAATTTAATGTACTAGTCTTTAAGTTGACATTATTGCTCAGAGGCACAGCAAGTAATTGAAAGAATTGAATTTAATGTACTAGTCTTTAAGTTGACATTATTGCTCCTTAGAACTTTGGAGAAATCTCTGACAGCAGATTTCCCCAGTAGGGTACATCTTTTGATTTCGTGACTGCTAATACCGAGGTTGTTGATAGTGGATCCAAGTAAGATGAAACTGGTAACAATTTGAATCCTTTATCCATCACTATTGAGGAGTAATGATATCAGTTTGAGGATGAAGGTGTGTCTGATTTAAGCTTTCCAGTAACTTGCTGTGTATCTGAGAGTTGGAAAATGAATAAAGATGACAGAAGAAAGAATTTATGTCTTTGAACTATGTTGATAAAGAAGAGTACTGAACATCCCATGAACTGCCAAAAGAATAAATAAATATATCTTGAAAAGGATGCAGTCAGTGCTCCTTGGAGGCAATGATGATGAGACTTTGTCTCACATACTTCAGGCATGTTGCTAGGAGGGGCTATTCCTTGGAGAAGGACATGATGTTCAGACAAATGGAGGGTCGGTGAGAGAGAGGAACACCCTCAACCAATCAGATTGACGTGGTGACTCCCACAATGGGCTCCAGTGTGTCAGGAAGTGTGATAATGGCATAGGATAGGACAGGGTTCAGATCTGTTGTTCATAGGGTCACTGTGGGTCGTACTCAACTTGATGGCACCTAACAAATACTAACTCCATCTTGTCATGATGTTGTTGCCTATTGGTCCAGTAGTGAGAAGATTTTTTTTGTCTTTATGAGATGTTTTCCAATTTTATTTTCACAAATCAGTTAAAATCCAGATATTGATATTATTAAGTAGGATCTGTCAAGTGAAGGAAGTAAGTATCAGGCTCCTGGGTAAATTATTAGAAATATTCGCAACTTGGAGCCCTCTTTTGTGGGCCCTTAAGAACTGGGGGGGGCTACTTGAGCATTAGTCAGGTCTGTGTGCTATATCACGGACACGCAAAATTCTGCTGAAGATTATCCAAAAATGACTCAAAGTGAACTACATGAAATACAAGCTGGGTTTGGAAGAGGTCGTGGTAGTAGAGATATTATTGTCAAAGTCGGATGGGTCTTTGCAGAAAGCATAGTACTGTGTTTCATTGACTATGCAAAGGCATTTGACTGTGTGGATTATAACCAATTGTGGCTAACCTTGAGGAAGATAATAATCCCAAGACACTTGATTGTGCTCATGCAAAACTTATACTCAGACCAGGAAGCAGTCCTCAGAACAGAGCAAGGAAACACTGCACGGTTCAAAATCACAAAAGGAGTGCATCAGGGATGTGTCTTGTCTCTTTATCTTTCCAATCTATATGCAGAACAGACCATTGAAGAGGTTGGATTTTATGTGGAAGACTGTATCATGATGATTGGAGAAAGACTTATCAACAATCATTGTTAATGTAGATGACACAACTTTGCTTTATGAAACTGAGAAGGACCTGAAGCTCTTGCTGCAAAAGGTCAGGGACTGTAGTCTTCAATATGAAATGAAGCTCAATATCAAGAAAACAAAGATTCTCATCACTGGGCCAATTGGCAGCACTGTGATAGATGGAGAAGAGATTGAGGTTGTTAACAATTACAGCTTGTTCTGCTCCATAATTGACATTATTGGCACCAGCAGTCAGGAAATCAAAAGACGGATTGCACTGGGAAAATTTGATGTCAGGGACCTCTCCAGAGTACTGAGAAGCAATGATGTCAGTCAAGAAACTAAGGTGCACCTGATCCAGGCCATGGTCTTCATAATTGCTTGTTATGCATCAAAAAGCTGGACAGAGTGATTAAGGATGAAAGAAAGAATTGAAGCCTTTGAATTGTGGTGCTGGAGAAGAGTCTCGAACATACCGTGGACTACCAAGAAAACAAATAAGTCTATCTTGGAAAGGGTGAAACCAAGTCTCTCCTTGGAGGCTAGGATTTTGAAGCTCTGTCTCATATACTTGTGGCCAAGAGAGGCTTGTTCTTGGAGAAGAACATCATGCTTGGAAGGGTGGAGGGACAGCACAGGGGAGGAGGACCCCAGATGAGATGGATTGTTACAGTGACTGGGGCACTGGGGGTTGGTGTGTTGGAGTCAGTGAGACTGGCTGAGGATAGGGCAGACTTCAGAGCTGTTGTACATAAGGTTGCTATGATTTGCAGACAACTCAACAGCACATAATAACAATGTGCTTGCTATATGTTTGTTAGCTGCTTATGACACTTTTTTCCCCCCAAAATTTATTGATTTTCTTTTAATACCTTTACAGTATGTTTCATTCACTACACTTTTATACGCTCTTTTATTTGTGTTTCATATAATCATATATATTCTCTTTTACATTATTTTTTATACTAGGTTTTAAAAAAAATTTACACTACTTAATTTATAAAATTTGAATACATTGTTTTAGAGAACAGATTATTTTAACTTCCCTCACCCCTCCCATATAGGCTACTTAGAAAATTTGAACACATTATTTTTCATACCAGATCCTTCCCATTTCCCTTCCTCCCACACCCATCAAATTGTGTGACTCCATGATTAATTGTCCCCATCCGCACATCCTCACCCCTAGGCTTCTACCATCCCCCCATGGGTCCTCATACTCATTCTACAGTAATGGTTTTACACAGTATTTGTCGTTGTGGGACAAAGTTAGTTCACTCAGCATAATGTTCTCCCAAGTTAGGTAGTAATTTCCAAAATCATTGCTCCTGTGTGCTGCATAGTATTTCATTATGTGAATATACCGTAATTTCTCAATCCATTCATTTGTGGTTGGAAATCTGGGCTGTTTCCATGTTCTTGTAATGGTGAATAATGCTGCTGTGAACATTGGTGTACAAATCTCCATTTGTGCCTCAGTTCTCATTTTCTCAGGGTATATTCCAAGTAGTGGAATAGCTGGGTCATATGGAATTTCTATTTTCAGCTGTTTGAGGAAGCGCCAAACTGCCTTCCAGAATGGTTGTACCATTTTATAATTCCACCAACAATGTATAAGAATTCTTGTCTCTCCACAGCCTCTCCAACATTTATTACTTGCTGTCCTATTTAACAGTGTTACTGGAATGAGATGGTATCTCATTGTGGTTTTGATTTTGCATCTTTTTTATTGCCAGTGATTTGTAGTGTTTCATATGTCTGTTGGCCATTGAAATATCTTTCTCTGTAAAATTTTTTCCTTGTGTTTTGCCACATTTGTAAGTGTGTTATCAGTCTTTCACTTGTGGAAGCTCAGGACTATTCTATAAACAATCATTATGAAACTCTGGTATGTGATGATATTGCCAAATGTTGTTCCCAGTCAGTCGGTTTTCTTTTCACCTTGTTGGAAAAAGTTTTTGATGTACACAGGGATTTAATTTACAGAAGGTCCCATTCATCAATTTTATCCTCTCCAGATTGTACATTTCTGGCTGAATTTGGGAGTCTCTTTATACAATAAATTAGACCTTCTAAGCTTGATCCCTGTTTGTCTATTTTGAACTTTATGGTTTTGGATTTGACTGCCAGGTCTCTGTTTCAGCTTGAGTTGATTTTTGTGTATGGTGTGAGATGTGGATCCTGTTTCAGCTTTCTGCAGGTAGCAGTCCAGTTTTGTCAGCACCATTTGTTGAAGAGGTTGTCGTTTCCCCATTTGATAGCTTTAATTTCCATGTCGAATGTCAGTTGAGCATAGATAGTTGGGTCTATTTCTGGGTTGTCAATTATGTTCCATTGGTCTATGTGCCTGACATTGTACCAGTACCATGCTGTTTTGTTTACTACCACTGTGTAGTAGGTTTTGAGGTCAGGGAATACTATGTCTCTCACTTTGTTCTTGTTTTTCAGAAGTTCTTCGCTTATGAGGGTCTCTTTCCTCTCCAAATAAACTTGACAATTTCCCTTTCGAATTGTGTTGAACATGTATATTGCTTTTGGTAGAGGTGTAATTTTCACAATATTGAGTCTTTCCATAAAGAGGGCACATTTTCCCATTTCTTTAGGTCTTTTCTTGTGTCTTATAGAAATGTTCTATAGCTTTCTTTGTATAGGTCTTTTCGATCTCTAGTTAGGTTCACTCCAAAGTATCTCCATTCGTGGTTGGCTTTTGTAAATGGTGTTGCTTTCTTTATTTCCTTCTCTGAGTTCTCTTTCTTACTGTAAAAGAATCCTATTGATTTTTTTATATTGATCTTATATCCTGCCATTCTACTAAATTGGCCTACCAGCTCTCACAGGGTTTGTTGTTGTTGTTGTTGAGTCTTTGGGGTTTTCTGTGTATATTGTCACATCTTCTGCATATAGTGACAGTTTAACCATCATTTTGCTGATCTGTATGCCTTTTATTTCCTTCTCTTGTCATATTGCCCTAGCAGGCACTTCCAATATAATATTGAATAGAAGTGGTGACAGTGGGCATTCTTGTCTGGTCCCTGTTCGCAAGGGAAAATGCTTTCAGTCTTTCTCCATTTAAAATGATGTTGCCTCTTGGTTTTGCAAATATACTTTTCACTATGTTGAGGAAATTCCATTCCAATTTTGCTGAGTGTGTTTATCAGGAAGGATTATTGGATTTTGTCAAATGCCTTTTCTGCATCAATTGCTAAAATCAGATGGTGCTTGTTATTTATTTTGTTAATATACTGAATTATGTTGATTTTTTTCTTATGTTGAACCATCCTTGCATACCTGTTATGAATTACACTTGGCAATGATGAATTATTGTTTTGATGTGCTTTTGGATTATTGGTCTGTAGTTTTGTTTCTTGGTAATAATATCTTTGCCTAGTTTTTGGTATTAGGTTATGCTTGTTTTATAGAATGATTCTGGAAGCATTCTTTCTTTTTCAATTTTTAAAAAGAATTTAAGTGGAATTGTTTATAGACTGTCTCTAAATGTTTGGTAGAATTCAGCAGTGAAGCCATCTAGTCCAGGACTTTTCTTATGGGGAAGTCTTTTTTGACCTTTTTAATTTCTTCTTTTGTGCTGGGTCTTTTTAAGTGTTCTATATTTGTCCTTGTCAATCTGGGTAGAGCATGAGTTTTAAAGGATTTCTCCATTGATAATATCAAAATATTATGAAAACCTATACAGGAGTATGTTTCCAAATTTATCAGAGTATAGCTTTTCATAGTATTCTGATATTGTTGATTTAATTACATCTGTTTCGGGGAGCTCTGGTGGCCTAGTGGTAAGGAGCTGCAACTACAATCCTAGAGGTGCACGGTTCGAATCCACAGATGCTCTGCCGGGAAAGGAGGGACAATCTCCTCCTGTACCAGTCAGATCTGATTTGATGGTACACTCACACAAAAATAATAAAAAAATTAAAAAAAAATTACATCTGTTTCTGTTGTGATATCACCTTTATAATTTCTTATTAGAAATTCTGTGTCTTTTTTCTTTTTTTAAGTTTGCCAGTGGTTTATGAATTTTATTGACCCTTTTGAAAAACTGTCTCTTGGTCTTCTTGATGGTTCCAGTTGTTTTTGTGTTTTTATCTCATTGATTTTAGCTCTTGTCCTTATAATTTGTTTTCTTCTACAGGTTGTAGGATTAGATTGCTGTTCTTTTTCTATTTGATAAAGATATTAGTTAGATCATTGGTTGTCTTTTTTTTTTTTTAAATCTGTATGCTTATTGCTATGAATCACCCCCTGAGACTTGCCTTAGCTGCATCTCAGAGGTTTTGGTATATTCTAATTTTCATTTGTTTCAAGGAGCTTTTCCCTATTTTATTCTTTATGTCCTTTATAACCTACTCATGTAATAGCAGAGAGTTTTTTAGTTTCCACATGGTTGCTTTTGTGAGCCTTACTCTTCTGTGGTTAATATCTAGTTTTATGGCATTGTTTTCTGACAAAATACTTTATTATTTCAATGTTTTTTAATTTGTTGAGGCTTGCTTTGTGTCCTAATATATGATTGATTCTGAAGAATGTACCATGTGCACTTGAGAAGAAAGTGAATTGAGTTTTAGTTGAGTGTTGTACCCTGAATATATCCAAAGGTCGAGTTGGCTGATTGCTAAGTTTAGATCTTCTGCATCTTTTTTTAGTTTCTTTTGAGTTGATCTATCCTTTGGTGATAGTGGTATGTTGAACTCTCCTACCACTATTGTAGTGCTGTCTATTTCTTTCTTTAATCCTATTAACTGTTGCTTTATGTATTTTGCAGGTCTATCATTTGGTGCTTAAACATTGAACAAGTTTATGTCTTCTTGATCTATTTTGCCTTTAAGCAGTATGTAATGTCCTTCCTTATCTTTTATGGTGATTTTAATTTTGAAATCTATTTTACCAGAGATTAGTATTGCCACTCCTGCTTTGTTGAGGTTGCCATTTGCTTGGTATATTTTTTTCCAGCCCTTGATTTTGAATTTTCTTTTCTCTTCTTTTAGATGTCTCTCATGTAGGCAACATATTGATAGGCACTGCTTTTTTATCCCTTCTGCTACTCTTTTTTTCTATATGGTGCATTATTCCATTTGCATTAAGTGTGATTCTTGTCAGGTAAGGTTTCTTCTTTGTTGTTTCTGGTTACTGTAGTCCATGCACTTTCATTTGGTGTCTGTGTGAAGAACTTCAGTTTTGGTCTTGTTTTAAAAAATTCCTTAAGTTCCTTCTTTTCTGCAAAAGATCTAATTTCTTCTTCATATTTGATGGAGAGCTTTGCTGAGTATAGGATGCCATCCCATTGCCTTCTATCTCACATGGTTTCTGGTGATAAGTCAGAACTTAATCTAATTGTTTCCCCTTTGTAGGTAACTCTTTTTTTTTTTCCTTGTGCTGCTTTTAGAATTCTATCCTTATCTTTTAATTTGGAGAATTTGGCTATGATATGTCTTGATGGTTTTCTTTTTGAGTCTAGTCTATTTGATGTTTTCTGTGCTTCTTGAATGTAAATTTCCCCATTCTTCAAATTCACTGGGAAGTTTTCTTATAGTAGTTCTTCCACAATTTTCTCAATGACTTCCCTGTCAATCCCCTGTTCTGGAATTCCAGTCATACATATGTTATTCTCTTTGATGTCATCCCACATGATTTTAATGTTTTCTTCATTTTCTTTACATCTCATCCCTGATCTTTTTATTTTTTTAGCAAGTTTCTAGTGAGACTCTTGTCCTCCAGCTCACTGACCCCTCTGTTCCATCTCTTCAGTTCTACTTTTTTGTCCTGCTAGCATGTTGGACACTTCTGCCATTCCATTTTTAATATTCTGGATTGCATTTTCATGGTTTTCTGTTATTTCCATTACTATGTTGGCTGTACCTTCTGTCTTGTGACAATGTTTTTAAGTTCTTGTATCTTTTTATCTAAACTATTCTTTCTTGCATCTTTTTTTTAATTCATTTTAATGAAAGTTTACATAGACTTTGGATTTCCATTCATTCATTGTTGCACTTTTCTCCCTCCCCACCCCTCCCCTTCAATTCACTCTTCTCTTTGAAAAGTAAAAGAAAAATTCTTTCATTGTTTCTTTCTTGCATTCTTTTGTATTTTCCTCCTTTGCTGTTCAAATTGCTCCTCATTGATATATTTCTTCTGAACTGTTGTCTCTGATATGTTTGCTCTCTTACTGGCTTCCATTGTTTATTCTAACATTTTTATCTTTTTCTGTTGCTGATCAAATAACTCTATATTAACATATTTCTTCTGATTCTTTCTATCTGGGGCATGCATTGGGTCTGTGTTTTTAGGAGAAGCACTATTTTGTTTTTTCATGATGACTGAGGTGGATTGCTACTTTTCTTATTAGATATTAGGCTGTTGTAACTATATAATTATCCAGAGTATGGCAATATTTTGTGAAGTGCCTATGTATTTGTGCTCCCTTCTTGTGTTTTCCCCAAAATACCTGAATGACAAATGAAGAAGCCTGTTTTTCTCTTCTAGAAATGATTTCTTCATCTGTCTCCAGGTGTCCCAGTGCCTTCTGATTGAGCTTGATGGGTCCTGTGTGATGTACCTAGACAGCAGTGTTTCTCCTATAGTTCCTCAATGACAAACCAGGAAGCCTGTTATTCCCTTCCAGAAATGGCTTCTCTGCCTGCCTTCTGGTGTCTTGATCTCTTCTGGTTGAGCTTAAGGGTTCTCATGTGGTGTAGCTAGATAACAGTGTTCCCCACAATGTACCTGAATGACAAACCAAGAAGTCTGTTGTTCCCTTCCAGAAATGACTTCTCAACCTGCCTTGTGGTTTCCCGGTCCCTTATGGTTGAGCTTAAGGGTTCCCACGTGTTGTAGATATAACAGGGTCCTGCCTCATTATAATGAACAGTTCTACCTAGAGAAGGGACGAGGATTAAATGAAGATGCAGAGAGGCTATCACTGATGGTGAATAGCAAAATTTTATTTTTCAGACAGAGCATATATAGGCTTTAGTAGCACATTTGCTCTAACAACCACTTTAGCCCACACAGTCACAAGATGTTGACCACCTGCACAATTATTAACTTTTACAGGCCTCAGTACAATACAAAGATGTTTTCCAGAATACTTCATTGTGTGCCTTAAAGAACAAATAGTTTTGGTTGATAAGGACACAACATTCTTATTTTTTAACATCTTACTTTCTTGAGTTGTTTACTGTCAAGCAGATATGATAGCCAAAATGGAGTTAGTCTTGCTGGTCTTATGGTACAGGGCTAATCTTGTTTACAAGTTAGCCAGACCCCAACAGATAGACAGCAGTGTTTCCCCCAAAACCCTGTGATATTGGTGCTCCTAGTGCTGTATAGAAGTGGTGGCAGCTGGGTGGTCTCCAGGTGGTGGGTCACTAGGTTCTTCAGATGGTGGTAGTGGTCTGGTGCTCTGGACAGGATTGTACTCTTAAAACTACAGCCCCTCAACCTGGCAGACAGTGGTTCAGTTGCTGGCCAGGGTTTGAGTGCACCTGGTCTGGACCACAGCCTTTACGAGATTAAGCGGATGTGGTGGCTGGAAACCTCTCCTGGGCTAGCTCTGCCATACAGGTGTTGGCATCTTGCACAGAGGTCTCGCGAGAGGCGCAGGTCTCATGACATTTTTTTAAGTAGCAACTTGTGATCTTCTTTTCACCTTTTCTTAAAACTAGCATTGCTCTGTATTTTTAAAACCATTTTATTTTATGTTGGCTTGTATACAAAATTTGCATACATCGTATTTCAGTCACCACTGAACTATACCCACCATTACCCAGTCTTTTCAGATACCCAACAGATCTTTCCCATTCTCTTTACCCCCTTCCTCCACCAACCAAATTATGACACATTGATTTTCTTTCTGCCTATCCTCATCTCTCTGTTCCCACTCCTTCCCTCCTTAAACTTTCATGTTTTCCTAGTTATCCTATTTTCACAGTAATGGTCTTAGATGCAGTATTTGTCTTTATGAGACTGAGTTAGTTCATTCATTATAATGCTCTCCCCTCTCTCCAAAATTATTTAGTAAATTTTGAAATCCTTACTCTTGAATGCTGCATATTATTCCATCATGTGAATGTACCACAGTTTCTTAATCCAGTCAGTTAATTGGACATTTGGGCTATTTGAAGTTGAGCTATAATCCATGTTGAAGGTTGTAGTCTTTGATCTATGTTCAAATAAGAATTTTTTTTATAATTATCCACAAAAACTTTATTTTCTTAAAATATAGAAGCTTTCTCTTAGGATATTGTTCTCCATATAGAGAGATGCAGCGGATTCAAGGATGTTCATGACATAGTCTACTCAATAGAAAAATAGCAGTAAATTCTGGACTGAAAAGTCTAAATTGAACCTTGTCCACTTTCTTACTACGGACTCTATCTTACGGTTCCATGCTGTAGGAAGGGAGTCAATTCTATGTGTAATCCAAACTCTATGCCAATTCAGTATCGAGGAGGAGTGCAGAGAAAGTCGAATTTGTTTCCAGAACAAATCCTCCTATGTTGATTTAAGTCAAGAAGACTAGAATCCCCTGGATATATCAGTTATCTGAAAGTTGTGATCTTGTAACACACTAGCATGTGCACCAGCATTAGTCAGTATCTAGACATTGACAAGGGAGCTATGGTGGCTTTCTTCTGTTGGGAATTGCACTTTTTTATAATTTTTTTTATTTTAGTGCCACATTTCTATTATTATTATTATTATTTTTTAATTTAGGTTGTTTATTTTTCATTTCAATGAACATCTACAGAGATTTTGGAATTC
>NW_006400060.1:1599110-1617233 GCF_000299155.1 Elephantulus edwardii
GCAATGCAATACCTGAAGATGGGGGTCGTGGGTCAGAGCTGCAGGGATGTGTCCCAATTCAAGTCCACTCCCACCGTTCACTGCAAGAATTTATTTTTAAAAGGAAACCTTCACCTGGATTTTTTTTTCTTTTTTAAAAAATTATTTTATAATACTTTGCATACAAAATTCATATACATTGTTTTCATATGTGTACATTGTGTTTCATGCACTCCTCCATTCACATTGCATTTCATACAATCATTCCCATACACTATTTTTTATAAAATCAATCACCATTGATCCATGCCCACCAACACCCTGCATTTTCAGATCCCCCACTAGATTGCTCCTAATTCCTCCATGTCCTCCCTCTACCTACCAGGTTCTGTGACTCCATGATTTATTTCATCCCCGGAGCTTCTCTGTGTCCTCTTCCCTTCCTTTTCTATTTTTACAATAAGGGTCCTATGTAGTACTTAATACTAAATTAGTTGGCTCAACATACTGCTCTCCAGACTCTTTCATGTAGTATTTTTCAAAACCATTGCTCCCAGTGCTGCATAGCATTCCATCATGTGAATATACAGCAATTATTCAGTCCGTTTGTTTGTTGATGGACATTTTGGCTATTTCCATTTACTTGCTATTGTTAATGGTGCTGTGAACATCAGTGTACAAAACTTTGATTGTGTTTTAGTTCTGTTTTCCTCAGGGTATATTCCTAGCTGTGGAATAGCTAGGGTCATATAGAATCTCTATGTTCAGCTTTTTGAGGAAACACCAAACTTCCTTCCAGAGTAGTTTTACCATTTTACAATCCTACAAACAGTGTATTCCTACCTCTTTGCTCCTGCTCCAACATTTATTTCTTGCTGTCCTTTTATACTTTGCCACTACTACTGGTATGAGTTGGTATCTCATTTTGGTTTTGATTTTCACCTCTCTTACTGCCAGTGATTTTGAGTATCTTTACATGTGTCTGTTGGCCATCTGAATGTCTTCTGTGAAAGTTCTTTCCATAACGTTTGCCCATTTTGTAATTAGATTATCAGTCTTTTTCTTGTACTAATCTTTAAACTTTCATTATGAAACCTTTGTCTGAGATGGCATTGCCAAATGGGTTTTTTTTCCCAGTCTTAAGGTTTTCTTTTTACCCTATTGGAAAAAGTTTTTTATGTGCACAGGGATTTAATCTTTAGCAGGTCCCATTCATTGATGTTATCCTTTCCTGGTTGTACATTTCTTGCTGTATTTTCTAGCCTATTTATACCATGGGCTAGGCCTTGTAAAGGTTGTCCCATTTTGTCTATTATGATCTTTATAGCTTGAGATTTTATCCCTAGGTCTCTGATCCACTTTCAGTTGATTTTTGTGTGTCTTGTAAGATATGGATCCTGCTTCAGCCTTCTGCAGGTAGAATTTCAGTTTTGCCAGCATTGTTTGTTGAAGAGGTTATTGTTTCCTCATTTGATATGTTTTGTTTCCTTATCAAACACCAGTTGACTGTAGGTAGATGGGTTAATTTCTGGGTTCTCAATTCTGTTCGATTGGTCTGTGTGTCTGTCATTATGCTAGTACCATGCTGTGTTGATTATTATCACTGTGTAGTAGGTTTTGAGATCCAGGAGTACTATGCCTCCCAATTAGTTTTTGTTTTTCAGAAGTGTTTTGCTTGTTCAAGGTCTCTTTCATTTCTAAATAAACGTGTGAATTGCTTTCTCTCTCTTTGTAAAATGAATTCAGTATGTGTATTGGGATTGCGTTAAACATATAGACTGCTTTGGGTAGGATTGTCATTGTCACTAAATCTAGTCTTCCTATCCATAAGCAGGAAACATTTTCCTCCTTTATTTAAGTCTCTTATTGTTTCTTGCATTAGTGTTTTCATAGTTTTCTTTTTAAACATCTTTTGTGCCTCTTGTTGTTGTTGTTATGTGCCGTCGAGTCATTTGCGACTCATAGCGACCCTATGCACAACAGCCCTAAACCCTGCTCCATCCTGCGCCAACCGCACTGCCTCTGACACACCCATCCCGATTACCCCAGTCACCGAATCAATCCATCTCATAGAGGGTCTTCCCCTCCTGCGCTGTCCCTCCACCCTCCCAAGCATGATGTCCCTCTCCAAGGACCCATCCCTCCTGGCAACATGTCCAAAGTATGTCAGACGAAGCCCCAGAATCCTTGCCTCCAAGGAGTAGCTTGGTTTAATCCTCTCCAAGATGAATCTGTTTGCTTTCCTGGCAGTCCATGGTACATTCAGTACTCTTCTCCAGCACCACAGCTCAAAAGCATCCACTCTCCTTCTGTCCTCCCTAGTCATTGTCCAACTCTCTGATGCATAACAAGCGATTGCAAAGACCATGGCCTGTATCAGGCTCACCTTAGTCTCCAGAGAGACACCGTTGTTCCTGAGTACTTTAGAGAGGTCCCTAACAGCAGACTTTCCCATCGCGATATGCTTTTTGATTTCCTGACTGCTGGTGCCAAGAGTGTTGACTGTGGAGCTAAGCAAACTGAAGCTGTGAACAATCTCAGTCTCTTCGCCATCCATCCTGACGCTGCGAATTGGTCCAGTGGTGAGAATCTTTGTCTTCTTGACATTGAGCCTCAGTCCATACTGAAGGCAGCAGTCCTTGACCCTTCACAGCAAGTGCATGAGGTCCTCCTCAGTTTCAGCAAGCAGGGTTGTGTCATCTGCATAACGCAGATTGTTGATAAATCGTCCACCAATCTTGACCCCACATTTCCCCTCATAGAGCCCAGCCTCCCGGATAATCTGTTCTCCATATAGGTTGAAAAGGTATGGAGATAGGATGCATCCCTGGCGTACGCCCTTCCAAATTTTGAACCATACAGTGTTCCCTTGCTCTGTTCTGATGACTGCCTCCTGGTCCAAGTATAGGTTTCTCATTAGCACGATCAAGTGTTCTGGGATTCCCATTCTTCTCAGAGTCAGCCACAGTTTGTTATGATCCACACAGTCAAATGCCTTTGCATAGTCAATAAAACACAGATAGACATTTCTCTGCTTTTAGCTAATATCCATCTAACATCAGCTACAATATCCCTAGTACCACAACCCCTTCTAAACCCAGCCTGGACTTCTGATAGTTCTCAGCTGATGTGCTGTTCCAGTCGTTTTTGGATCACCTTCAGTAAAATCTTGCTTGCATGTGAAATCAATGAGATTGTTCTATAGTTTCCATACTCTGTTGGGTCACCTTTCTTTGGGATAGGAACAAATATAGATCTCTTCCAGTCAGTTGGCCAAGTGGTTGTTCTCCAGATTTCTTGGCACAACTTGGTGAGCACATCCAGGGCAGCATCTGTTAGCTGAAATATGTCAGTTGGTCCTGGAGACTTATTTTTTGCCATTTCCTTCAAAGCACCCTGAACTTCTTCATCACCATAGGCTCTTGCTCATGTGTTATTTCATGAAATTCTTCTGTGTCTGCCAATTCCTTTCAATACAGTGACTCAGTATATTCTTTCCATCTTCTTTTAATACTTCCTGGATCATAACATTGTGTCGAAAGCATCCTTGATTATAGCAACTCGAGGTTTGAATTTGTTCTTCATTTCCTTAAGTTTAAGAAATGCTGAGCGAGTTCTGCCCTTTTGATTTTCTGACTCCAACTCCTCGCACATTTCATTGTAGTATTTTGCTTCATCATTCCACGATGCCTTTTGAAATCTTCTATTCAACTCTTTAGCATCTTGATTTCTTCCTTGTGCTTTGGCTTCTCTGCGCTCCAGTGCAATTTTCAGAGTCTCTTCTGACTTCCATTTTGATCTTCGCTTCCTCTTCTGTCTTTTCAATGACCATTTGCACTCTTCCTCGATGATACCCTTGATATCCTCCAACAACTCATCTGGTCTTCACTCATTAGTGTTCAAGGCCTCAAACTTGTACCTGAGATGGTTCTGAAATTGAGGTGGGATAGACTCAAAGTCATGTTTTATTTGCCTTGGATTTATTTGGTTTAATTTTCCTCAACTTCAGCTTGAACTTGCATATGAGTAGTTGGTCGTCTGTTCCACAATCATTTCCTGGCCTAGTTTTCACAGCTGATATTGAGCTTCTCCAGCGGTTCTTTCCACAGATGTAATCGATCTGATTCCTATGCATGCCATCAGGTGAAATCCAAGTATATAACCTGCGTTTATGTCTTTTAAAAATGTATTTGCTACATATCTTAAATAAGAGAAGCATTTTTTACTAGTGATTTATTTTTAAATGTATCTTAAAGTTGATTTTGCTTAGATTAATGAAGTATAGTGTGTATTCAATAGGATTACCTATGTCTGAGTTTTCATAGACTTACAGATTTTTATAGAATATATTGTTCATTAATAACCTGCGTCATGCAGATGACACAACCTTAGTTGCTGAAAGTAAGGAGGGCTTGAAACACTTGTTGCAGAAGATCAAAGAATGAAGCCTTCAGTATGGATTGCTTCTCCATGTCAGGAAAGCAAAGATTCTTACCACTGGACCAATAGGCAGTGTCATGATGGATGGAGAGGAGATCGAAAGTTTCAACAGCTTCATCGTGCTTGTATCCACAATTAACACCCTTGGTACAATCAGTCAGGAAATAAGGAAGAGATACATTGCTCTGGGGAAATCTGCAGTTAAGGACCTTTCCAGAGTATTGAAGAGTAGTGATGTAAGTTTGAGGACTAAGGTGCATGTGATTCAGGCCATAGTCTTTCCTATTATTAGCTATGCATCCGAGACCTGGACAATGAATAAGGATGACAGAAAAAGAATTGACACCTCTGAGCTATGGTCTTGGAAAAGAGCACTAAACATCCTATGGATAGCCAAGAGAATGAACAGATATCTCTTGGAGAGGGTATAGCCAGAGTGTTCTTTGGAGGCAAGAATTATTAGGCTTTGCCTTGCATACTTTGGACACTTTACTAGGAGGAATTATTCCTTGGAGAAGGACATGATGTTGGAAGGGTCAAGGGCCGGCAAAGGAAAAGAAAACCCTTAGTCGGGTGGATTGATAAGGAGACTATTGCAATGGGCACTTGTGTGTCAGAAAGTGTGAAGATGGCTCAGGATAGAACAGGGTTCAGATCTTTTGTTCATAGGGTGCTATGAGTCATGCTCAACTCGACAGCACCTAGCAACATATTGTATGTAAGACTGCCTCACCCAGTTCTTTGCCTAGTGCCGCACTGTGGGCGTGCTAACGGTGTGAGCAGTGGCGGTGGAGTAAGTGGCCGGAGACCCTGGTCCACGTGAGCATCATGCTCCCCTTGTTGCTGCTGAAGACAGCCCAGAATCACCCTATGCTGGTGGAGCTGAATACAACGGGCACCTACCTAGCTGTGACTGGATGAACATCAACCTGCGGGAGGTCATCTGCATTTCCCGGGATGGGGACAAGTTCTGGCGGATGCCAGAGTGCTACGTCCGTGACAGCACTATCATACCTGCACATACCTGATGAGATCATTGACATGGTCAAGAACGAAGTGGTGGCCAAGGGATGAGGGAGCATTGGCCTGCAGTAACAGAAGCAGCAGAAAGGCCATGGCATGGGGGGCTCTGGGCGAGGTGTATTTGGTGGCCGTGGCAGTGGAGGGATCCTGGGCACCGGCAGGGGCCAGCAGGAGAAGAAGCCAGGCCAGAAGGCAGAAAAGTAATGAGCTGTACTTGCTGGTCCACAGAGATTAGGGGCCGAGGACACTCCCCACTTCACCAGGGCACCTCTGGCTGGCACATATGCTTGCTCAGGAAGAGGCAGTTGGACCTTTCAGATCCTCTTCCTTAGGAAATCCCCCTCCTTTTTTTTTTAAGCAGCAATGCAAGTTGTATAAAACAATAATTTTGATTTTGTGAAGTCTCTATGGGACCAGCCACCAAATTCCCAGGATACTCTGCACGTGATGTAGACTCCTTTGGCAACAAGCATTTATTTTCACCTGGGCATGCTGAGGTTGGTGGCATCGAGTGCCTTAAACTCAGCCCCGAATGGTTGGCTCCTCACAAAGAGACACCAGCACATGCCTGGAACAGTCTGAGGATCCTGTGTTGAATTCCCAGAATAAAGTTGGAGTCCTGAAAAAAAAAAAAAGATTGCCTGACCCAAATGATTTCCACTTTCTAAATATCAGATTTCTCTAAAATACTAATGGCTACATACAGAATGGGGGGGAAAAATATTAAAAGGCCTTTTATTAGCAAATGGAGCTCTATTGAAGTCAGGAGAGAGTTGTACTGCTAAACCAAGGGTGATGCCTCTTACGGAAGTTCAAATCCACCAGTGGCTCCAAGGGAGTTAGGTGGGCATTCTCCTCTCAGGTGATTTACAGCATCTGAAAACCTTAATGGAAGAGTGGCTATGAGTCACTTCCAACTCGAAGAAAAGATATTAGCAAAGTGATGCTAATTTTATCTACTATGAGTTTATTTCCCCTCTACATCTAGAAAGAAATCTGGAAAGTTATAATGCCTATCTATTAAGAAGTAATCTAACAGATATGGTAGAAATAGACCTTAGCAAATGAGTCAAGCTGAGTAACCATTTTTTGTGGGTGATTTTTGCTAACCAAATATTTCTATCTTCACTCCTTTCTATTTGTTTTAAGGAACTTCAAGAAGGAAGAACTATAAAACTGAACTCTATTCGGGTAAATATCTTAAAGTACTTTTATATAGCTTAATTTCTTTAAGAGAATTTATATTTTTTATGTTTTTCCAATATAATCTGTCTCTACAAGGTCAAAGGGACGTATTTACCTTCTGAATTTATTCCTCTGACATCTGTGTGAATTAATTGGCACATACCCTTTATGGTCTTCTCTACAATACAGTTGTTCATAAATTGGCTCTTGGTGTTATGGTCATGCATCATCTCACTTTATAGCATATTTTTATGTATACAAAGTATGATAATGAAAGGGATTTTTAACCCTCAGACTTCGGATACTTTTTGGTGCAAATATTACTTATTGATTGAAGGCCAATTATGAACCCAACCCCTCTTTGCTAACTCTTAGTGTATACATCTAAGATGATTTGAACTTTTCTTAGGTAATAACCCTGATGGCATGGTGGTTAATCACCTGGCTGCTAACCAAAAGGCTGGTGGTTCAAACTTACCAGCTGTTTATCAAGAAAAAGATGAGAGAGTCTGCTTCTATAAAGATTTACAGCCTTGAAAAATCTATGAGGCTGTTCTACTCTGTCCTACAACGTTACTGAGGACAGAAGGGAAGTGGAGAGTAAGCCTGTTATTAAGTGTCATTAAGTCGACTACAACTCTTAGTCACCCTAACAATCAAAACATTGTCCTATCCTGTGCCACCCTCACAATCACAACCATGATCAAGCCCATTGTTGTGGTCACTATGTCACTGTATCTTGTTGAGGGTCTTCCTCTGTTTTGCTGACTCTCCTCCTTTCGCAGCATGTTGTCCCTTTCCAAGAACTGGCACCTCCCAACAACATGCCCAAAGTATGTGAGATGATCTTTTACCATCTTTGCCACTAAGGTGCACTCTTTTTACACTTCTTCTAAGACAGATTGGTTTGTTCTTTTGGCAGTGTAGGGTATATTTGATATTCTTCATCAGCTTCACAATTCAGAGGCATCAGTTCTTCAGTCTTCCTTATTCATTGTCCCAACTTTCAGATGCTTGCACAGCAATGAAAATAACATCCTAAACGTTATCATTTTCCTTTTTCTGTCTTGCAGGGAAGGAAATGGAACTGGTATTTAGACTACTTATTTTCCGAGGGATTACAAGGCCTGAGATTTTTCATAAAAAGTAATATTCATCATTCTACCTTTTGATCCAACAGCATAAACAATGGTGATCAATAGTAAAAGGTATACTAATTTCCTTCCTTACTGCTATACTGGCCAAATGGTTCAAGTCTCCATATTTGTTTTTAACAACAGAGTGCTATCCTCAAAGAATACTTTGACTGTATGTTTCATCTCTGCCTCAAGAACCTTGGTGTGACTTTACCTTACTTTTTGTAGAATTTAGATTTGTTACCCACTAAAGAACAATCACTTCATTATCAAGATCTTCCTTCCATCAAGTTATGTATGAGATATCTGTGGTAGAATTTATCATATTTCTGTGTACTATAAGCAGCAATGATAAAAGAAAGGATAGTAAAATAAAGTGAGAATCAGTAGACGTGTATATGCAAAGTATTCTGCTAAATTAGTGAAGCATTTGTGGCTATTGCTATTTTTGTTACTGAGAATGGCAGCATCAGCAACAAACCAATATATATTAAGTGTATAATAGCTGTCTGGGCCTTTATTGATTACGAATTTGATGATGAGAGAAGAGGATTATGGGCCCATCAAAACATTCCTGTTTTAGTTTGATTTGATGAATCTACTGTATATTGTTTGTATATATGCATTTATGTAAAAGTTTAGGCCCAAATAAACTTAATAGAGACATTAATTTCAAAGGTGAATCTGAAGTTTTGTTTAAAAATAGCTTTGGGAAAGTCTACTGTCAGGGACTTCTAGAGTACTGAAGAGTAACAATGTCAATCTGGAGATTAAGGTGTGCCTGATCCAGGCTGTGATCTTCATAAAACCTGCTGTGCATCAGAGAGCTGGATGATAACTAAGGATGATAGATGGATCAATGCCTTTGATTCATGGTGCTGGAGGAGAGTATTGAAAATACCATGGACTCCCAGGAGGACCAACAGCTCTATCCTGGAGAGGGTGAAACTAGTTTGCTCCCTGGAAGCAAGGGTTTTGATGCTTCATCTCACATACTTTTTTGACCAGTTCATGGAGTCGGACATCATACTAGGAAGGGTGGAGGGACAGTGCAGGAGAGAAAGACCAAGGATGAGATGGACTGGCTCAGTGATTGGAGCAAAGGGAACTGGGCTGTTGGAAACGATGAGATTGGCTCATGGTAGGGCAGATTTCAATAGGGTCGCTGTGGGTTGCAGGCAACTCAATTGCACATAACAGCAACAACAGAATATCTTGTTGCAAACATAATGGTCTTAGACTGGATCTTGTAGAGAAGAAAAAACCATGAACATGCTTTTACTTAGGGTGTATTTATTTTTCTTTTTTATTAATACACATTTTGTTTTACAACACAGTTGTGATTAATGCAGTTAATCTATCTCATTAATTTTATTTATTTGTGCAAATGTTTTCAAATCATACTGATTTTTCATTTGATCATTCATCTTGTTGAGGGCCTTCCTCTTTTTCTCTGACCCTCCATCTTTCCCAGCATGATTTTGTCTAAGGACTGACCCTTACTTGATAACATACCCATAATATGTGAGAAATTTTACTATTCTTGCTTCTAAAGAGCACTTTTGGTTATACTTCCTTCAAGACAGACTTGTTTGTTCTTTTGGCTGTACTTGAGATACTCAGTACTTGTTTACAATACAACAATTCAGAGAATTCTATTCTTTCTTTCTTATTCACTATCCAAATTTCAGATGCATAGGAAGCAATTGCAAATACCGTGACTTGGATCAGGAACATCTTAGTCTTTAAATTGGTGTCCTTGCTTCTTAGTACTTTGGAGAGGTCCTTGACAGCAAATTTTCCCGATGTAAGATCTGGGGTTTTTCTTGACTCCTGTTGCCATGGGTGTTGATTGTGGATTCAAGCAAGATGAAATCTTTGACATCTTCAATCTTTTCACCATCTGTCATGATGTTGCCTATTGGTCCCATGATGAAGAGTTTTGTTTTCTTGATGGTACGATATAATCCATATTGAAGTCAGTAGTTTTTGATCTGCTCTAAGTACTTCAAGTCTTTTTCACCTTCTGCAAGCAGTTGTGTCTTCTACTTAACACAGGATGTGGATGAGTCTTTCTCCAATCCTGATGCCACATTCTTTTTTATACAGTCTAGATTCTCAAATTGTATGCTCAGCATACATACTGAATCTTTACATGATCTTTTTCATTTTTTACATCTTCCAGTTTTCTTAGATTCATACTTTGTACAGTCCATATTCCAGTTATTAAAGGATGTTTCCTGATGTCTTTTTTTTTAGTGTCTTTCAGTATGAGAGATTCTATTTCCAGTACTGTATCTAACAATGTTCCTCTATTATTCATACGGTTTTCTGGGCTTTATTTTTAAAAATTACTCATTCATTTATGCACTTTACTCCTTCTTCCCCCCTCTTTAGTTCCCCTTCTAAGACTATTAAATGTCATGCACATGATTTCTCATCATCCATTCCTTTCAGAATGTCCTTTCACTCATTCCAGTACAGTTTTCACTATCTGTTCATTTTTTTCCTGTTCTTTCCCCCTTCTCATAAGGTTTTTGAAAGTGTGTTATTTCAGAAGTAGATGGCCAATCTTGCTTCTTAGTCTTTCTTAGTCTGGAAGCTCTGCTGAAACCATGATGACTCTACTGGTATTTGAAATATTGTCTTCCAGTATCACAACAACATGGTACAACAGTCCAGAAAATTGACAGACAAGTGGTATACTCATAAGAGCAAACTATAAACAAACAAGCATACATATACACAAACTATAAAATGAATGGCAACATGTAAGCAATCTGAAAAATAAAAGCTGTACCCATAAGAATAAACCATAAAATAAGCAAGCAAACAAATCTAACCCTAAAGCAAGTTTATATGCTGTGGAAAAATAGAAAATATCCAGCACAACTGAAGTTTGGATTTTGGATGCCCAATCAATTAAGGGTTTCTGCAAAGCCTCAAGATGTGAGCCAAGTCATAGTAGGTATTAGTGAGCTGAGATGGGCTGCTGTTGGATACTTTGAATCAGACAGTCATATGACCTATTACCGTAGAAATGAAAAGTTGAATAGGAATGATACGGTATTATTTGTCAAAAAGAACATATCAAGATCTATGCTGAAGTACAGTGCTCTGAGTGATAGAATACTATCAATATATACATAGGGAAGAACAGTTAATGCAACAATTATTCAAATATATGCACCATTCATTACAGTCAGTGATGAAGAAATTGAAGATTTCTAGCAAATTTTGTAGTCTGAAATTGGTGACTGCAGTGTAAAAGTTGGAAACAAGAACTGGTAATTGGAAAATAGAAACTTGGTGAGAGAAATGAGTCTGGATAAACGATTCATTGTAGATACAGAAAAAACAAATTGCCTGATGGACTGCACAGGAATCAGATTGACCATATCTATGGAGAGAGACATTAGAGAAGCTCAAATACCAACAATCAAAATAAGACTAGGGACAAACTGTAGAATAGATCATCAATTACTTATGTGTAAGTTCAAATTGAAGGTGAACAAAATTAAAACAAGTCCACAAGAACCAAAATACAACCTTGAGTTTGTCCAACCTGAATTTCAAAACAATCTCAAGAATAGATTTGATACATTGAACACTAATGACCAAAGGTCAAGGAGTCGATGATCAAGGACATCATTCATGAAGAAAGCGAAGACAGGATAGATCAGAAGAGGCTAAAAATTGTACTAGAACATAGGCAAAAATGTTCCCAGTGGCTCACGGTTCGAATCCACCAGATGCTCTGCCAGGAAAGGAGGGACAATCTCCTCCTGTACCAGTCAGATCTGATTTGGCGGTACACTCACACAAAAATAAAAAAAAATATGCAAAAATGAAGGAAAGAAATGCGGAAGTAAAAGTGATGAGAAGATTTCAAAAGTTAACTCAAGAAGATGAAGTAACAAAATGTGCAAAGAGCTGGAGCTAAAGTATCAAAAGGTAGAATGTACTCAGCATTCCCCAGTCTTAAAAGAACTGAAGAAGAAATTCAAGCCTTAAGTTTTAATACTGAACGATTCTATGAGCAAAATCCTTAATAATGTAAGAAGCATCAAAAGGAGATAGAAGGAACACACAGAATTATTGTACCAAAAAGAATTGGTGAACATTTAACCATTTTAGGATGTAGCATATGATCAAGAAATAAGAGTAATGAAAAAAAGAACTTCAGGCTGCACTGATGCATTGGCAAGAAATTGGCAAAGGCCCCAGGAATTGATCAAATACCAGTTGACATGTTTTTAAAAATAGATGCAACCCTGGACATAATCACTAGTCTCCCAAGAAATTTGAAAGACAAGCTATTTGACCAACTGACCAGGAGAGATCCATATTTTTTTCTTATTCCAGAAAGTGATCCTAAAGAATGTTAAAATTATTGAGCATTATCATTACTATCACATGTAAGTAAAATCTTGCTGAAGTTTATTTAAAAAGTGATCAAGAAGGAACTGCCAGAAATTTGAACTAGATACACAAGAGGTTGGAAAAGAGCTATAACATTGCTGATGGCACATGTATCTTTGCTGAAAGTAAAGAGTACCAGAAAAATGGAGGTTTTTATTTAACTGTGCATCACAGTGAATTATAGGTCACATTTAGAACAATGGAAATCCCAGAACATTTAGTTCTGCTCTTGCAAAAGTTGTACCAAGAACAAGAAGCATTTTTCCAAACAGAATAAAGGGACACTGTTGTTGTTATTGTAGTTATGTGCTGTCAACTCCTTGGTGACTCATAGTGATCCTATGTACAACAGCCCTAAACCCTGCTCTATTCTGTACCGATCTCACTGTTTCTAAAATACCTACCTCTATTACCCCAGTCACTGGATCATTCCATCATATCAAGGGTCTTCCTCTCTTGAGGTGTCCCTCCACCCTCCCTAGCATGACATCTCTCTCCAAGGATTGGTCCGGCCTTGCAACATGTCCAAAGTATGTCAGATGAGGGTTCGGAATCCTCTCCTCCAAGGAGTAGCCTGGTTTAACCCTCTATAGGACCAACCTGTTTGTTCTAGGAGTCCATGATATATTCAGTACTCTTCTCCAGTACCACAGCTCCAAGGCATCAAGACTCCTATCATCCCTAGTCATTGTCCAGCTTTCTGACGCATAATAAGTAACTACAAAGACTATGGCCTGTATCAGGTGCACCTTAGTCTCCAGACTGATGTCATTGCTCTTTAGAACTTTGGAGAGGTCTCTGACAGCAGACTTTCCCATTGCAATTTGTCTTTTGATTTCTTGGCTGCTGGTATGAAGAGTGATGATTGTGGAGACAAGCAAACTCAAGACATCTCAATCTCTTCACCTATCATGATGCTACCAATTGACACAGTGGTGAGAATCTTTGTTTTCTTGATGTTGCGCTTCAATCCATATTGAAGGCTGCAGTTCTTGACCTTCTACAGCAAGTGCTTCAGGTCCTCCTCAGTTTCAACAATCAGGGTTGTATCCTCTGCATAATGCAGATTGTTGATGAGTCTTTCTCCAATCCTGATGCCACATTTATCCTCATAGAGCCCAGCCTCCTGAATAATCTATTCTACATATAGATTGGAAAGGTATGGAGATAGGACACATCCTTGGCATACACCCTTCCCAATTTTGAACCAAGCAGAGTTTCCTTGCTCTGTTCTGATGACTGCCTCCTAGTCCGAGAATAGGTTTCGCATAAGCACAATCAAGTGGACACTACTTAGTTTAAAATAAGGAAAGATGTATGTAACGGTTGTATAGTTTATACTTAGTCTTTGTATGCTGAGGAAGTCATTCAAGAATCTAGACTGGCAGTGGTGCACGCCAGCAACGTGGACAGTCTGATGTACTGAGGATTGGTGACTTGCCAGCTTAACATCTGGGAACAGACTGCAACCCCTAACACCCAGGGGTGCCTAAGCCCCGCCCCCCACCACAGCACCTCATCCCCTGGAAACCACCCCACCACAGCTCAGCGCCCCCACATCTGCTCCCCCCCCCGGTGGCCGCATCACAGTCCTGCACCCCTGGCAGTGCCCCAGGGCCACTAGAGAGTCTTTCACGCAGGACAGAGAACTACCAACAGCCATGGACATTAGGATTTTGAATCAGAACACAAAGGGATGCCACAGATCTAGCCATCGTCTGAAGCTACCAATCGAGCTGCTGTGGGACTGGTTTCCCACGAGAAAGGCTGGTAAGACCCTAATTGGGTTTTCTTGGGCACCACCGATTGCCTGGAAGAGTACCCAAGGGTGAGGCCACTGGTGGGAATTTGGCTGAGCTCTGTAGGGCCACGCCGACTGCTCAGGAATGAGCGGGCCAGTGGTAATTTGTCTGAACTTTTGTGGACACTGCAGACCAGCCAGAGGCGAGTGGGCTGGTGGGAATTTGACTTTGTCTTGTTGGGTCCCATTGGACCGAGGACCCTGCTTGGGCAGGGGCCACTGCACAAAGGCACCTGTGTAAGTGCCATTGGACAGGGACCGCTAAGTGAAAACCACTGGGTGGGAGATGGACAGCTGGAATTTGAATAGGGACCCCAATTGTAAGCACACCCAGACAGCTGAGGTCTTAGTGAGGTCCCCTAGGTGGTTGACCCTTGTGATCGCCCCACGCACATGCATGTTCCACCCCATTTGGCTCCACACCCATTCCTACACATCTGGTTAATCAACCTGCCTATAATCCGGAGCACCTTGACCTGTCTTACCTACAAGAGGCTGCTCTCACAGGCTCTGAACTGACATTTACCTGCAGTCAGAAGTTCAGAGAAAAACACTAGTGGGGGTGGTACCCAACTGATGTCTAGAGCATTGTCTTCAGATCAAGAACATATCAATGTCTCAAAGAAAGCAAGCTGTCCCACACAATACACAAGCGCAAAGCAAGATGTCACCTCCAAAGTGTGACAATGTGTCTATGGATTTCCTGAAGCCAGAAAGTCTGATTGAACTTTCTGACACAGAATTTAAAAGAAAATGATTGAATAATTTCAATGGAAGAAAATCAAACTTGAAGAAAAACAGGATACTAAAAGCAAAAACCAGGAGGAGTTAAAAAAACAACAAAAAACACCAAACAGTCCAGAACAATGTTGTTGTTGTTGTTATGTGCCGTCGAGTCGTTTGCGACTCATAGCAACCCAATGTACAACAGCCCTAAACCCTGCTCTATCCTCTGCCAATCTCATTGCCTCTGACACATCCATCCCGATTACCCCAGTCACTGAATCAATCCACCTCATAGAGGGTCTTCCCCTCCTGTGCTGTCCCTCCACTCTGCCCAGCATGATGTCCCTCTCCAAAGACCTGTCTCTCCTTACAACATATCCAAAGTATGTCAGGTGAAGCCCCAGAATCCTTGCCTCCAAGGAGCAGCCTGGTTTAACCCTCTCTAGGATGAATCTGTTTGTTTTCTTGGCAGTGCATGGTACATTCAATACTCTTCTCCAGCACCACAGCTCAAAGGCGATAATTCTCCTATCCTCCCTAGTCATTGTCCAACTCTCTGATGCATAACAAGTGATTGCAAAAACCATGGCCTGTATCAGGCACACCTTAGTCTCCAGAGAGACACCGTTGCTCTTGAGGATTTTGGAGAGGTCCCTAACGGCAGACTTTCCCATCGCAATACGTTTTTTGATTTCCTGGCTATTGGTGCCAAGAGTGTTGACCGTGGAGCCAAGCAAACTGAAGCTGTGAACAATCTCAATCTCTTCACCATCCATCCTGATGCTACCGATTGGTCCAGTGGTGAGAATTTTTGTCTTCTTGACATTGAGCCTCAGTCCATATTGAAGGCTGCAGTTCTTGACCCTCTGCAGTAAGTGCATGAGGTCCTCCTCAGTTTCAGCGAGCAGGGTTGTGTCCTCTGCATAATGCAGATTGTTGATAGATCGTCCACCAATCCTAACACCAATGTAGAGAAAACAAATTAGTAGCACTGGAAAATCAAGAAACCACTATCCAAAATTTTAGGTCTAGTGTTTCAGAAGCTGCCAACATGATGGAGGGACACATGAGCAGAGTTGAAGAGATGGAACACAGAACCAGTGAAATAGAAGACAGAATTGTCACCACTGATCTGCTAGAGCAAAAAGCAGACTCAAAAAGGAAGGAAAAAGAAGAAAACTTAAGAATAATGTGGGACACCATTAAGAGAAATAACATGCACATCATTGGAATCCCAGAATAGGAAGAAGCAAGGAAAGGCACTGAAAAAGTTGTGGAAGAATTACTAGAGGAAAACTTCCCAGGCATAATGAAGAAAGAGAGAATATATATTCAAGAAGGTAAGCAAACACCATATAGAATAGACCCCAAAAGAAAAACATCAAGGCATATTGTAGATAAAGTTGCCAGGACCGAAGATAAGGAGAGAATCCTGAAAGCAGCAAGGGAGAAACAAATCGTAACCTATAAGGGAGAGCAGAAAAGATTAAGTGCCGATTTCTCAGCAGAAACCACACAAGTAAGAAGAGAGTGGGAACAAACACTCCAAGAACACAACGGTCAACCAAGCATACCGTACCCATCAAAGTTATCCATCAAATGTGAAGGAGACATCAAGGTGTTCCCAGAAAAGCAGAACCTAAATGAGTTTGTAAAAACAAGACCAGCATAGCAGAAAAGACTCAAAGATGTCCTTCTTACAGAGATACCACAGAAAGCATTATGGACCAAAGTAACTAGCAACAACACCAAAAAGAACTCCACACGAAGATAGAAATAAAACCTTGCCTCTCAATAATCACACTAAATGTAGCCGATTGGATAAAAAAACAAAAAGAGACACACCTGAAAAATGAAGATAAAGACAGACTAAAAATAAAAGGGTGGGGGAAAATTTACCAAGCAAATGGCAACCAGAAAAAAGCAGGAGTAGCAATATTAATCTCTGATAAAATAAATGTTGATATAAAAACCATCACAAAGGAAAAGGAAGGTCACTACATAATGCTGAAAGGATCAATAAAAAAGAGGACATAAGAATAATAAATATCTATGCACCAAATGAAAGACCTGCAAAATACATAGAATGAACATTAATAAAACTGAAAAAGGAAACAGAAAACACTACTATAGTACTCTGAGACTTCAATACACCCCTCTCAAGAAAAGATAGAGCTACCAGAAAGAAACTCAACAAAGATACTGAAGAATTAAACCACATAATAAACCAACTTGACCTCATAGATATCCCCAAAAAACCACAGTGTACCTTTTTCTCCAATGTGCCTGGAACATTCGCCAGAATAGATAATATTCTAGGTCATAAGGCAAACATCAATAAATTAAAAAACATAGAAATAATACAAAGCATCTTTTCAGACCATAATACTACAAAATTAGAAATTAATTATAAGAAGATAAAGGACAAAAACCCCATACATTTGGAAGCTGAACAACTCCTTGCTTGAACATTACTGGGTACTAGATGAAATTAAAAAGTTTCTTGAAACAAATGACAATGAAAACACTGCTTACCAAAACATCTGGGAAACAGCTAAAGCAGTAATCAGAGGTCAATTTATAGGAATAAGCAAACACATCAAAAGGCAGGAAAAACTGACCATTGACTCTCTAACTCAACATCTTCAGCAAATTGAAAAAGAACAGCAAGAAAACCCGATACCCTCTAAAAAAACTGAAATTATAAAAATTAGAGCAGAAATAAATGAAAAAGAAAATCGAAAAACCATTGAAACTGTCAACAAAACTAGGAGTTGGTTCTTTGAAAAGGTCAATAAAATTGACAAACCATTAGCAAAACTCACAAAAGAAAAGAAGGAGAAGACACAAATAATCCGAATAAGAGATGAATCAGGCAAAATCACAACAGAACCAACTAAAATAAAAAAGCTAACATTAGAGAATTATAAAAATCTATACTCAAATATGAAAACCTAGAGGCAATGGACAAATATTTAGAAATGCACAATCTACCTAAACTAACACAAACTGAAATTGAACATCTGAACAGGCCTATTAACGAAAGAAGAAATTGAAAAGGTAATACAACAACTTCCAACTAAAAAAAGCCCTGGACCAGATAGTTTTACAAATGAATTTTCTCAAACATGAACTATTTCAGGAAATAGAGACGATGGAATTCTCCCAGATTCATTCTATGAAGCAAACATATCCTTGATACCAAAGCCAGGAAAGGACACAACCAAAATAGAAAACTGTAGGCCAGTATCTATTATGAACATAGATGCAGAAATCCTGAATAAAATACTGGCCAATAGAATTCAACGATGTTATTGTTGTTATGTGCCATCGAGTCGTTTGCGACTCATAGCGACCCTATGCACAACAGCCCTAAACCCTGCTCTATCCTGTGCCAACCACACTGCCTCT
>NW_006400060.1:1618338-1643473 GCF_000299155.1 Elephantulus edwardii
ATCTTCAGTAGAATCTTGCTTGCATGTGAAATCAATGACACTGTTCTGTAGTTTCCACAATCAGATGGGTCACCTTTCTTTGGAATGGGAACAAATATAGATCTCTTCTAGTCAGTTGGCCAAGTGGTTGTTCTCCAGATTTCTTGGCACAACTTGGTGAGCACATCCAGGGCAACATCTTTTATCTATTGTGAGCATAGATGCAGAAATCCTGATTAAAATACTGGCCAATAGAATTCAACGATACCATAAAAAAAAATTAACCATGACCAAGTGGGATTTATAACAGGTATGCAAGGATGATTCCGCATAAGGAAAACAATGTGATTCATCACATTAACAAAGCAAAGAACAAGAACCACATGATCCTATCAAGGAATGCAGAAAAGGCCTTTGACAAAATCCAACACCCTTTCCTGATTAAAACACTCAATAAAACGAGATTTGAGAGGAATTCTTCAACATAGTAAAAAGTATTTATGCAAACCTGAAAGCCAACATTATTCTCAACGGAGAGAGGTTAAAGGGATTCCCTTTAACAACAGTAACTAGGCAAGGATGCCTACTCGCATATCAATTCAATATTGTATTAGAAGTCTTAGCAATAGCAATAAGACAAGAGAAGGAAATAAAAGGTATCCAAATTGGCGACGAGGAGGTAAAACTATCTCTCTGTACAGATGATATGACAGTATACGTAGAAAACCCTAAAGAATCAGCAAGAAAACTATTGGACATAGTTGACCAATTCAGCAAAGTAGCAGAATACAAGATCAACATGTTGTTGATCAACAAGATCAACAAAAATCAGTTGGATTTCTCTACAGTGATAGAGAATACAGAGCCTGAGCTAAGAAAAACAATACCATTCACAATAGCAAATCACAAGATTAAATACTTGGGAGTAAATCTAACCAGAAACACAAAGGATCTATTCAAAGAAAATTACAAAACATTACGGCAAGAAATAAAAAGAGACCTTGAGAAGTGGAAGAATATCCCTTGCTCATGGATAGGAAGACTCAATATTGTGAAAATGGCAATACTGCCTACCAAAGGCAATTTACACGTTCAGTGAAATCCCAATAAAAATACCAATCCCATTCTTCAGCAAGATGAAAAAGGCAATCTCCAGTTTCATTTGGAATGAAAAGAAACCCTGAATAAGCAAAACACTCATTAAAAAGAGAAACAAGGTAGGAGGCATCTCACTCCGCGATTTAAAATTCTACTACACTGCCGTGGTGGTTAAAACAACATGGTACTGGTTCAATGACAGACTCATAGATCAATGGAATAGAATTGAGAACCCGGAAATCAGCCCATCTACCTGATTTTTGACAAGGAGATGAAATCAGTTAAGTGGGGAAATGATAGCTTTTTAAACAAATGGTATTGGCAAAATTGGAAAAATATCTGTAGAAGACTCAAGCAAGATCCACACCTCACTCTGTATAAAAAAACCAACTCAATGTGGACCATGGATCTAGGACTAAAACCAAGGAGTATAAACTTCATTAAAGAAAAGCTTGTAAGAACTCTAGTAGTCCTAATCTACAACATAAACTGTCTTCCTAATATCCTGAAAAAACTACAACCAGGAGAAGATAAATTAGATGAATAGGACCTTTTAAGAATCAAATCCCTGTGCACATTCAAAAACTTCTCCAGGAGGGTAAAAAGGGAAGCCACAGACTGGGGAAAAAGTATTTGGTAATGACATCTCAGATAAGGGACTTATATCTAGATTTTTTCTTTTGTTTATTAAATTTTATTAATTTTAATGAACATTTACAGAGATTTTGGGTTTCCATTCATTCATGGTTGCACTATTTTCTCTACTCCCCCCAGTTCATTCCTCTTTTTTTTCTCCCTGAAAGTCTGTTTCAATTGTCCCATTGCCACAGTGCTTGTCAAAGCCAATTCTGTTATATCTAGAATTTATAAAATACTTGAGCACCACAACAAGATAAAGGTAAACAATCCAATTGAAAAATGTGCACAGGATATGAACAGACACTTCACCAAAGAAGACATTCAGATGGCCAACAAGCACATGAAGAAATGTCCAAAATCCCTAGCCCTAAGAGAGATGCAAATCAAAACAACTCTGAGATACCATCTCAGCCCAGTCAGAATAGCAAAAGTTAACATAACAGCAAGCAACAAATGCTGGCAAGATTGTGGAGGAACCCTTATTCACTGTTGGTGGAAGTGTAAAATGGTGCAACCACTCTGAAAGGTAGTGTGGCACTTTCTCAAAAAGTTGCAAATAGAGATACCATTTGACCCAGCAGTTCCACTACTGGGAATATACCCTAAAGAGACCATAGCAGACGTCCAAGCAGATATATGCACACACATGTTTATCGCAGCTTTGTTCACAATGCAGGAGTTGTGCCCATCACAACCCAAGTGCCCATCAACCAACGAATGGATAGAGAACCTGTGGTATATTCACACAATGGAATTCTATGCTGCGTTGAAAAACAGGGAACTCATGCAATATTATTCAAAATGGGTGACTCTGGAGGACATAATGCTGAGTGAAATATCTCAGTCACAAAAGGACAAATAATGCATGGTGCCTCTGCTGTAAACCAGGATTGACCTTGGGTTTGGGGGAAGACTGAGAAAAACTAGATAAATTATGTATACTGCATTGAAACAGATGAGGGAGAGAACAATTTAAACGCGATACATGATAGGGTATTATGGTTATCACAAGAATCCAGAATTATGGTTGCATAGTGGAGTGTATTCGGGGAGATGGGGCGGGAGGTGCAGAGGGATTGTATACCAATGAAAGAATTTTTCTTTTACTTTTGGTAGAGGGGAGCGAACTCGAGGGGGGGGGCGGGGCAGCGAGAAAAGTGCAACAATGAATGAATGGAAATTGAAAATATCTGTAAATGTTCATTAAAATTAATAAAATAAAATTTTAGAAAAAGAAGCTGTACTATATCAAGAATGTGGCATCAAGGTTGGAAGAAGATGCATTAACATGCATTATGCAGATGACACAACCTTGCTTCAGGAAAGGGAAAAGATGTGAAACACTTATTGCAGAATATCAAACGGTATAGCCTTCAATATAGATTAGATCTCAACATCAAAATAAAATCCTTAACCACTGGACCAATAGACAACATCATATTGTTATTGTTATTGGGTGGCATCGAGTTCAACCCATGCAACCTTCTTTTACAATATATCAAAATTCTGTCCTACCCTGTGCCGTCCTCACCGTCTCTGAACTACACTGAGCTCATTGCTGCAGTCATTGTGCCTTCAGCATACTAGATGACAGTTGTCAAGGATATAATTTTACTTGGATTCACAATCAATACCCATGATAACAGCAGTCAATTAAAAGATGTGATGCTTCTTAAGGATTATCAAGTTTGTGGCTATTTCACATTGCTTCTTGTTGTTCACTGCTGTGGAGTCAGACAGTAATTTTCCATTGAGCTTTCTGAGTCTGTAAATTGCACAAGGGGAACTTGCTCATCTTTCTCCTGTGCAAGGACTGGGAGTTTTAACTACTTGCCTTTTGGGTTGGCAGTGCAACTCTCTATCCGTTGTTGTTGTTGTTGGTATGTGCCATCTAGTTGCTGGCGACTCATAGCAACCCTATGTACAACAGCCCTAAACCCTGCCAATCTCACTGTCTCTACCCCCATTACCCTAGTCACTGAATCAGACCATCTGATAGAGGGTCTTCCTCTCCTGTGCTGTCCCTCCATCCTCCCAAGCATGATATCCCTCTCAAAGGACTGGTGCCTCCTTGCAACATTTCCAAAGTATGTCAGACAAAGCTTCAGAATCTTTGCCTCCAAGGAGGAGCCTGGTTTAACCCTCTCTAGGACAAACTTGTTCATTCTCTTAGCAGTCCATGTTATATTCAGTACTCTCTCCAGCACCACAGCTCAAAAGCATCAACTCTCCTTCTATCATCCCTAGTCATTGTCCAGCTCTCTGATGCATATTATGTGATTGCAAAGACCATGGCCTGGATCAGGCACACCTTAGTCTCTAGACTGACATCATTGCTCTTCAATACTTTGGAAAGGTCTCTAAGAGCAGACTTTCCCATTACTGTATGTCTTTTAATTTCCTGGCTGCTGATGGCCAGAGTGTTGATTGTGGACCTAAGCAAATTAAAGCTATTAACAATCTCAATCTCTTCACCATCTACAATGATGCTTCTAATTTGCCTAGTGGTAAGAATCTTTGTTTTCTTTATATTGACCCTCAATCTATATTGAAGGCTGCAGTCCTTGACCTTCTGCAGCAAGTCCTCCTCAGTTTCAGCAAGCAGGGTTGTGTCATCTGTATAACACAGACTGTTGATGGATCTTCCACCAATCCTGATGCCACACTTCTCCTTACGGAGCCCAGCCTCCTGGATAATCTGTTCTGCATATAAGTTGAAAAGGTATGGAGGTAGGACACATCCCTGGCGTACAGCCTTCCCAATTTTGAACCATGCAGTGTTTCCTTCCTCTGTTCTGATGACTGCCTCCTGATACAAGTATAGCTTTTGCATTAGCACGATCAAGTGTTCTGGGATTCCCATTCTTCTCAGAGTCAGCCACAGTTTGTTGTGATTCACACAGTCAAACACCTTTGCATAATCAATGAAACACAGGTCGACATTCCTCTGGTACTCCCTGCTTTCAGCCAAGATCCACCTGATATTAGCTATAATATCCCTACTACCACGGCCCTTTCTAAATCCAGCCTGCACTGGACCTAAAGGAATTGGCAGACACAGAAGAATTTCATGAAATAACATATGAACAAGAGCCTGTGGTGATGGAGAAGTCCAAGCATCTTTGAAAGAATTGTCAAAAAATAATACCCCAGGAATTGATGGTATACCAACTGACATATTTCAGCAAACAGATGCTGCCCTAGATGTGCTCTCCAAGTTGTGTCAAGAAATCCGGAGGACAGTCACTTGGCCAACTGACTGGAGGAGATCTATATTTGTTCCCATTCCAAGAAAAGGTGATCTGACAGAGTGGAACTTATCAAACAATATCATTGATATCACATGCAAGCAAGATTCTGCTAAAGATTATTAAAAAAACCAAAACACCCCGACTGGAACTCTACCCATTAGACCACCATTTAAAAAATATTATTTAAAAAATATTATTTCATTATTACTCTCAGCTGATAAATCTCCTGTGAAAGTTACAGCCTTTCGGAACTCACTAAAGATCAATTACGAGTCAGTTCCAACTTAACAGCATATAATGCAACAATTACAAATTTGGTGTTATGTAATATTGTTCTTTTGTAGCTGAAAATTTTCACTCTCTGTAATGTCTTCCAGACTCATCCATGTTGTGTAGTGTTTTACAAGTTTGTTTTTTTTTCAATGTTGTTTAATATTCTGTTGTATGACCTTACCACAGTTTTTCTAATCAATTTTTTTGTTGATGGCCACATGGGCTGCTTCTATCTCTTTGCTATTGTGAATAATGCTGTAATAAACATGGGTTTGCATAAAAAAAAGATGTGATGCATTGGGAAAATTGCTGTCAAGGACATTTTCAAAGTGGTAAAGGGCAAGGATGTCAGTTTAAAGACAAAGGTACCCTAATCCAAGCCATGGTTTTTCACTTCCTTCCTATGCATCCAAAAGTCAGATAATGCATAAGGATGACAGAAGACTAAATGCCCTTGATTTTTGTTGGGAAAGATGTCAGAATATCTCAAGGACTGCCAAAAGGACAAGTTTCTCTTGGAAGAAATGCAACCAATATGCTCTTTAAAGGCAAAGATGGCGAAACTTTGTTTTATATAACTTGGGAATTATATCAGAAGTGTCTAGTTCTTGGGAAAAGACATCATACTGGGAAAGATGAAGGGTTAGAGAATGAGGAAGACCCTCAACAAGGTGGATTGACACAATGACTAATAATGGATTTTAACATATCAGAGATCATGAACATGGCAGAGGAAAGGGTAAGGTTCAAATCTGTTTATAAGGTTGCTATGAGTCATAATTGACTTGATAGCACTTGATAACAATAATGGATTGAATATGAAGAGGGGATACATCCGCTTTGTACTCTTTTCCTGATTTTAAACCATGCCCTGTTCCTTTTTCTGTCAGGACAATTGTTTCTTGGTCTATTTATACATTTTCATTGATCTTTGTATAGAGATCAACTGAGATAGAAGCAGCAGGACTAGTCATCCACTTATGAAATACATTTTAAAACCCTATGAATTACAGAGAAACATTGTTAAATATAATGCCAGAAGATGAGCCCTAACGTTAGGTTGAAAGATATGGAAAAAGGAGAATCGTCTGAAAACATACATTGATAAATGGAACATTGTTGTTGTTAGGTGCTGTTAAGTACGACTCATAGTGACTCTGTGAACAACCAATCTGTGCCATCCTCACAATCAGACATAATCAAGCCTGTTACCACAATCACCATGTTGACCTACGTGGTTGAGGATATTCCTCTTTATTGCTGACCCTCCACCTTCTAAGGCATGATGATCCTCTTCAAGTAATAACCTCTCCTAGCAACATGCCCAAATTATGTGAGGCGAAGCTTCATCACCTTTGTCTCCAAGGATCACTCTGGCTGCACCTTTTCCAAGACATACCTGTTCTTTTGGCAGTTCATGGGATCTGTAGCACTCTTCTCCAACACTACAGTTCAAAGGTCAATTCTTCTGTCTTATTGTCCCACTCTCAAATGCTTAGCAATGACTGAAAAGACCGTGACTTGGATCAGGCACACAGTGATATTCAAACTGACATCATTACTCCTCAGAAATGTCCCTCACCACAGACTTTCCCCGTGAAATACATCTAGTCTCCTGACTGCTGGAACCAAGTATATTGATTGTGAATTCAAGTAAGATGAAGTCGTTGACAGTCTCAATCCTTCCCGTGTCTGTGATGATGTTGCCTATTGGTCCATTGGCAGGAATTTTTGTTTTCTTGATGTTGAAATAAAATCCATATTGAAGGCTGTAGTGTTTAAACTTCTGCAACAAGTGCTTCAAGTCCTCCTCACTTTCAGCAAGGAAGGTTATGTAATGCTCATAATGAAGGTTATTGATGAGTCTTCTTTCAATACTGATGCCACATTTTCTTCACAGAGTCTGTTGTTTTGTGCTGTGCATCTGTCTGTGACTCGTAGCAACCCTATGTACAACAGCTCTCAACCCTGCTCTATCCTAAGCCAATCTTATTGTCTCTGACCCACCTACCCCTATTATCCCAGTCACTGAATCAATCCACCTCATTGAGGGTCTTCCTCTCGTGCACTGTCCCTCCACCCTCCCAAGCATGATGCCCCTTTCCAAGGACTGGTCCCTCCTTGCAGCATGCCCAAAGTATGTCAGACAAAGCTTCAGAATCCTTGCCTCAGAGAAGCAGCCTGGTTTCACCTTTTCCAGAATGAACCTTTTTTATTCTCCTAGCAGACCATGAAATTTCCAATACTCTTCTCCAGCACTACAACTCAAAGGTATCAATTCTTCTATCATTCCTAGTCATTGTGTAACTTTCTCATGCATATCAAGTAATTACAAAAACCATGACCTGGATTCAGGTGTAACTTAGTCTCCAGACTGACATCGTTTCTCTTCAGTACTCTGGCAAGGTCCCAGACAGCAAACTTGGTGCAATTCTTCTTTTTATTTCCTGGCTATTAGTATCAACAGTCTTGATTGTAGAGCCAAGCACATCTCTTCACCTTCTATCATGGCCTTTTGGCCCAGTGATTAGAATCTTTGTTTTCTTTTTCTTTTTTTTTTTTGTGATAATTCTAGTTTGTAAATTTATTTCATACAGTATCTTCAAATAAAGTTATACTATCTTTAATATCATTAATTCTTACCTATTCCTGTTCCTATTTTTATGGGTTCTTTCATTTTTTAATTGAGGTTTTAATGAAATTTAGAGAGAACTTGAATTTCCATTCATTCATTGTTGCACATTTTTCTCCCTGCCATTCC
The DNA here is from genome assembly GCF_000299155.1 of Elephantulus edwardii. Classification (NCBI taxonomy): domain Eukaryota; kingdom Metazoa; phylum Chordata; class Mammalia; order Macroscelidea; family Macroscelididae; genus Elephantulus; species Elephantulus edwardii. Next base: position 1,626,340 of record NW_006400060.1, read on the forward strand.
CCACCCTAGTTTCCTTTTATCTTTGAAAAAAAATTTTTTTTCACTGTTGTACAATTCTGGCTCCCAGTCCACTTTTCTATGCAGCTCTTATTCTGAACTGTTGTCATGCAAATAATACCTAATCATATATCCCTTTTAAGCCATTCTTTCCCTCCTCTGTTTCAATGCAGTGTACATTATTTATCTCCTCTTTTCTTAGTTTCTCCCCAATCCTGATGAGATATCATCTCACCCCAGAAATAATAGCAAAATTCAACAGAGCAGCAAACAACAAATGCTAGAGAGGTTGTGGAGAAACTGGAACCCTTATTCACTGTTAGTGGGAGTGTAAAATAGTGCAACCAGTATGGAAGGCAGTATGGCACTTTCTAAAAAAGTTGGGAATAGAAATACCATTTGACCCAGCTATTCCGCTACTGGGAATATATCCTAAAGAAACCAGAACTGTCACCCAAGTATATATATGCACACTCATGTTTATTGCTGATTTGTTTACATTAGCAAAGAGATGGAAACAACCCAAGTGCCCATCAACAAACGAATGATAGAGAGGCTATGACAAACTCAACAATGGAATGATAGGCTATGACAAATTCAACAATGGGATATTATACAGCACTGGAAAAACAAGGAACTGATGAAATATTACACAAAGTGGGTGACCGTGGAGGACATTATGCTGTGTGAAATATCTCAGTCACAAAAGGACAAATAGTGCATAGTGCAACTGTTATAAAATAGGGCTGATAATCTTTCTTTTCTTGATGTTGAACTTCAAGCCATATTGAAAGCTTCAGTCCTTCACTTTCTGCAGCAAATTCCTTAGGCCCTTCTCAGTTTCAGCAAGCAAGATTGTGTTATCTGCATAACAAAGGTTGTTGGTAATTTTTCCTCCAGTCCTGATGCCACATTCTTCCTCATAGAGCCCAGCCACTGGGATGATCTATTCCACATATAAATTAAAAAGTTATGTAGATAAGACACATCTCTGGCATACATTCTTCCTGATTTTGAACAATGCAGTGTTTCCTTTCTGTTCTGAGGACAGCTTCCTGGTCCAAGTATATTGTTGTTCTTGATTGCCTTCCAGTCAAGCACAACTCATAGTGACCCTATGAACAAAAGGTGTGAAGCCCCTCTACAACCATCAACATTTATCAAAGTTCATTTAGTTTCCACAGGCATGTTATTTAGGCAGTGGATAGGCTTTTCATATTCTGAAATTCCCATTCTTCTTAGACTTAGTCACAGTTTGCTGTGATCCACACAGTCAAATGCCTTTGCATAGTCAATGAAACACAGATATGCCTTTGTACTCTGCTTTCACCCAAGATCCCTCCAACATTAGCTATTATACTATTCATAGTACCGAGGCCTCTTCTAAACCCAGGCTGCACATCTGGCAGTTAGTTCTCTGTTGATGTACTGCTCCAGTCGTTTTTTTATAATTTTCAGCAGAATCTTGCTTGCATGTGATATTAATGATACTTGATAATTTCCACATTCTGTCAGGTCACCTTTCTTTGGAATGGGAACAATTCCAGTCAGTTGGCCAGGTGGTTGTCCTCCAAATTTCTTGGCACAACTTAGTAAGCACATCCAGGGCAGAATCTCTTTGCTGAGATATATCAATTGGTATGTCATCAATTCCTGGGGCCTTGTTTTTTGTAAGTTCCTTCAGAGCAGCTTGAACTCCTCCCTTCATCACCACAGGCTCTTGCTCATCTGTTTTTCATGAAATTCTTTTATACCAGCCAATTCCTTCTGGTACAGTGACTCCTGTATACTCCTTCCATCTTCTTTTAATTCTTCCTGGATGATTTATTATTCTTCCCACAATGTCCTTAAGTATTATAACTTGAGGCTTAAATTTGTTTTTTAGCTCCTTTAGCTTAAGATATGCCACGGGAGTTCATCCCTTTTAATATTCTTATGCCAGCACATTTTCTTATACTACTTTGCTTTGTCTTCCTGAGCTGCCCTTTAAAATCTGTTCAGCTCCTTAACTTCTTGATTTCTTTGGAATATATTTGATATGTTTAAAATAATTTTGAAAAATTATTAGAAACAAATGGAACATGGAATATAGAAATTATGAATCTACAAAAATGTAAAGTTGTAAAATATTAAATAGAATACATAAAGTTCAAAAGAGTAGGCATTAATTACCTGAGATGGATTGGTATTGCCCGTTTTAAAATCAGTTTTTTCATAATAATTTTAAAATTACAAAGGGAAAATCCTAGATGGCAGTGTGAAGAGTTTGAAGAAAAAAAAATCAACATAGTTCCCCAGGGCATTGTCTTTTCACTTGGTTAAAATTTGGAAGTCTATAGAAGAGGTCTATATTTGTTCCTCTTCCTAAGAAAGTTGACACAACAGGGTGTGGAAATTATCGAATAGTATCATTAATATCACATGCAAGCAAGATTCTCCTGAAAATGATCCAAAAATGACTGGAACAGTACATCAACAGAGTGGTACACAAGGATATTATGGCTAATGTTAGATGGACCTTGGCTGAAAGCAGATAGTACCAGAGGAATGTCATTTACTATGCAAAGGTATTTGACTGTGTGTATCACAACAAACTGGCTAACCCTGAAGAGAATGGGAATCCTAGAACACTTGATTTTGTTTATGCAAAACCTATACTTAGACCAGGAGGCAGTTGAGAACATATCACGGAAACACTGCATGGTTCAAAATCAGAAAGTGTATATGCCAGGGATGTATCCTATCTCCATCTTTTCAATCTATATGTGGAACCGATCATCCAAGGGACTGGGCTTTTTGAGGAGGAATGTGATACCAGGAATGGATAAAAACTCATCCACTATGTGCATTATGGAGATGACACAACCCTGCATGCTGAAACTGAGGATGACCTAAAGCCCTTGCTGCAGAAGGACAAGGACTGCAGTCTTTACTATGGATTGAAGCTCAACATCAATGAAACAATGATTCTCACCACTGGGCCGATTGGCAGCATCATTATAAACAGTGAATTGAGATTGTTAACAGCTTTAGTTTGCTTGGCTACCCAATGAACACTCTTGGTACCAGTAGCCAGGAAATCAAAAGCCTAATTCCATTTGGAAATTCTTCTGTCAGAGACCTCTCCAGAGTACTAAAGAGTTGCACCCTATCCAGGCCATAGTCTTCGGAATTACTTGTTATGTGTCAGTAAGCTGGACAATAAATAGGGATGCTGGAAAAAGAATTGATGCCTTTGAGCTGTGGTGCTGGAGAAGAGTATTGAACATACCATGGACTTTCAGGAGAACAAACAGGTTTATCCTAGAAAGGGTGAAACCAGATGCTTCTTGAAGGCAAGCCTTCTGAAGCTTCATCAGACATGCTTTGGGCATGTTCCAAGGATGGACCAGTCCTTGGAGAGGGACATCATGCTTTGTAGGGTGGAGGGACAGTGCAAAAGAGGAAATCCTCGTTGAGGTGGATTAATTCAGTGACTGGGATAATAAGGTTGGCACAGGTTTTAACACATTTCGGGACCATTGTGCATAGGGTCACTATGAGTTGCAAGTAACTCTACAGCACATAACAACAACAACAATAGCACTTGAAAGAAGCCCTCGTGGTGTAGTTGTTAACTCTTGGCTACTGACTGATTAGAATTCACCATCCCTTCTATAGAAGAAGATGTAGCAGCCTGCCTCTGTAAAGATTTACAACTTGGACACCTTGTAGAACAAATCTACTTTGTAAGGTCTCTTTGTTCATCAGAATCGTCCCAGTAATAATGTGTATAGAGACTGACCAAATGTCTTAGAGCAAATTTTTCAAAATTATTTCAACAAAATCTACATTTATTCAACAAAATCTGCAGAACTCAGTAATAATTGCTAGTCGCCATGTGCTTAAGCTGGCTCCCTTTCCCCAACCCACTTCATATTGTGGAAGAGCTAGCTCAATGGGCTTGATATCTAATTTCATCTCCCAACTCTTCTAGATCCTGCTCTATAATAGAGGAATTATCACATAGAGGGAGATCTGAGGGAGGGAAGATACTGCCAAAACTGAAGGTTAGCAACATCCTGGCTGTGCCTGAAGAATTCCCTTATTTGTTTTGGAGAGCCAGCTCCAAAACGGTGATCAGCTAGCAATAAGTGGAGGCTAACAGTATACTAGCCAGATGTTTTAGCAGAGAGTTCATGAAAAAAAATATTTTAAAATGCCCTGCTGGTCGTAGAACATTAGATGAGGAATATCACTAGGGATATCATTGCCAATGTTAGATGGATCTTGAGTAAAAGCAGAGAATACCAGAAGGATGTCTGTGGGTTGGGTGTTTTGGTTTTTTTTTTCATTAAATTATTTTATTTTTGTTTACTTACAAAGTTTGTATACATTGTGTTTCACACTAGTCTTCATTCACGTTGTGTTTCATCTAATCCTTCCCATGCATTATATTTTATAAAATAAATCGCCATTGGACCCTGTTCATCATTACCCTGTCTTTTCAGGTTCCTGCCAGAGCTCTTTTTTATTTTACATTTTTTAAATTGGTTTGCTTACAAAGCTTATATACATTGTGTTTCACACAATCATTCTCATGCGTTATGTTTTATAAAGTCAGTCACCATTGGACCTTGCTAATCATTACCCTGTTTTTTTCCCCCTGGATCCTTCCCATTTGCTTTCCCCCCTCCCTCCATCAACTAAACTGTGCAGCCCTGTCATTTCACCTCTACCTATCCTCACCTCTTTGTCCTCTGCCTTGAGTCCCTGTACATGTTCCTAGTTATTCTTCTGTTTCTTTATTATTATGCAGTATTTGTCCTTATGAAACTGTTCTAGTTCACTCAGTATAATTCTCTCAGCCTCTCCCAAGTTAGGTAGTAGTTTTCAAATTTGTTGCTCCTGAATGAACTGTGTGAAAGTGCCCCAATTTCTCAACCCTTTCGGTTGTGGTTGGACATTTGCTCTGTTTCCCTGTTATTGTGATGGTGAATAACACTGCTATTATTGTACACTATTGGTGTATAAGTCTCCGTTTGTGTCTCAGTTCTAATATCCTTGGGGTATATTTCTAGTAGTGGAATAGCTGGATCATACAGTTTCTATGTTCAACTTTTTGAGAAAACACCAAACTGTCTTCAGAGTGTTTACACCATTTTATAATTCCACCCACATTGTTTAAGAGTGTCCTTCTCTCCACATCCTCTCCAATATTTATTTCTTGCTGACCTACTAAACTTTGCCACTGCTACTGGGGTGAGATGGTATGGTATCTCATTGTGGTTTTGATTATTTGTCTCTTATTGCCAGTGATTTTGAGCATTTCTTCATGTGTCTGTTGGCCACCTGAATATCCTCTTGTGTTAATAGTCTTTCCATGTCTTTTGCCCATTTTATAATTGTGTTATCAGTATTTTTTTCTTGTGGAGGCCCAGGAGTATTCTGTTAAACTTTTGTTATGAGACCCTTGTCTGAAATGGTGTTGCCAAACATTTGTTCCTAGTCAGTAGGCTTTCTTTTCCCTGTTGGAAATAGGTTTTGATGAGCACAAATATTTAAACTTTAGAAGGTCCCATTCGTCAATTTTATCCTTCCTGAGTGTGCATTTTTGTGTATGGTGTGAGATGTGGATCCTCTTTCTGTCTTCTGCAGGTAGCAGTTCAGTTTTGTCAGCACCATTTGTTGAAGACTTGGTCATTTCCCCATTTGGTAAGTTTTATTTCTCTGTTGAATATTAGTTGACAATAGATAGATGGGTCCATTTCTGAGTTTTTAATTCTGTGACATTGATCTATATGCCTTTCATGGTACCAGTTCCATGCTGTTTTGGTTATTACCTTTGTGTAGTAGGTTTTGAGGTCAGGCAGTGCTATGGCACCCATTTCAGTTTTGTTTTTGCTTATTCAGGGTCTCTTTGCTCTCCAAATAAACCTGATAATGTCCATTTCAATCTCCTTGAAAAATGAGTATGGTATCTGTATTGGGATTGCATACAACATGTAGTAGATTGCTTTCGGTAGGATTGTCATTTTCACAATATTTAGTCTTCCTGTCCATGAACAAGGAAAATTTTCCCTTTTGTTTTTTTAGGTCTTTTATTGTGTCTTGCAGAAATGTTCTGTAGTTTTCCTTATCGAAATCTTTTGTGTCTCTAGTTAGGTTCACTCCCAAGTATCTCAGTTTGTGGTTGGCTATTGTAAATGGTATTGCTTTCTTAGTTTCCCTCTCTGTGTTTTCTTTGTTATTATAGAGGAATCCCACTGATATTTGGATATTAACCTTGTATCCTGCAACCTCACTCACCTGGTCCACTAGTTCTAACAGTTTTTGTGTTGAGTCCTTGGGGTTTTCTGTGCACACTATCATATCATCTGCTTATAATGACAGTTTAACTGTCTCTTTGCTGATCAGAATGACTTTTATTTCCTTCTATTGTCATAGTGCCCTAGCAAGCACTTTCAGTCAGTATTGAGTAGAAGTGGTGACAGTAGGCATCCTTCTCTGGTCCCTGTTTGCAAGGAAAATGCTTTTAGTCTTTTTCCATTGCGAATGATATTTGCTCTTGATTTTGCATATATTCTTTTCAGTATGTTGAGGATATTCCCTTTCTATTCCAATTTTGCTGAGTATCTTAATCAGGAAAGGGTGTTGGATTTTATCAATTGCCTTTTCAGCATAATTTGCTAAGATCATATGGTTCCTGTTATTTGCTTTGTTAATATGGTGAATTACGTTGTTGTTTTGGTGGTGTGTTGTGGTTTTTTTTTATGTTGAGCCATCCTTGCATAACTGTTTTGAATCCCACTTGGTCTTGATGAAATTTTTTTTAATTTGCTTTTGAATTCTATTGGCTAAGATTTTGTTAAGGATTTTTTTTTTTGGTCTGTATTCATTAGGTAGTTGTTTTGTGGTTGTTTTTAAAAAAATAATATTTCTGCCAAGTTTTGGTATTAGGGTTATGCTTGCTTCATTGAATGTCTCTGGAAGTGTTCCTTCTTTTTCTATTTTTTAAAATAATTTAAGTGCAATGGGTGATAAATCTTCTCTGAATGTTTGGTAGAATTTTGCCATGAAACCATCTAGTCCAGGGCTTTTTATGACCTGCTCAGTTTCTTCTTTTGTGATGAGTCTTTCAAGTGTTCTATATCTGACCATGTCAATCTGGGTGGGGCATGAATTTCAAGGAATTTGTCCATTTCCTCGAAGTTTAGAAATTTATCAGAGTTTGTTGTTGTTGTTGTTATGTGCCTGTGAGTCATAGCGACCCTATGAACAACAGCCCTAAACCCTGCTCTACCCTGTGCCAATTTCATTGTCTCTGACACACCTATCCCCATTACCCCAGTCACTGAATCTATCCACCTCATTGACTGTCTTCCTCTCCTGCATTGTCCCTCCATCCTCCCAAGCATGATGTCCCTCTCCAAGGATTTATCCTGCCTTGCAACATGTCCAAAGTATGTGAGAAGCTTCAGAATCCTTGCCTCCAAGTAGCAGCCTGGCCTCACCCTTCCGAGGATGAACTTATTCTTCTAGCAGTCTGTGGTATATTCAGTACTCTTTTCCAGCACCACAGCTCAAAGGCATCAACTCTCCTATTATCCCTAGTTCAGTCTGTGATGCATAGCAAGTAATTGCAAAGACCATGGCCTGTATCAGGCGCACCTGAGTCTCCAGACTGACATCATTGCTCTTCAGTACTTTGGAGAGGTCTATGACAGAAGACTTTCCCAATGCAATTAGTTTTTTTCATTTCCTGGCTGCTAGTACCAAGAGCGTTGATTGTAGAGGCAAGCAAACTGAAGCTGTCAACAATCTCAATCTCTTCACCATCTATCATGATGCTGCTAATCGGTCCAGTGGTGAGAATCTTTGTTTTCTTGATGTTGAGCTTCAATCCATATAGCTTTTCATAATATTCTAATATTATAGATTTAATTTCCTCTGGATCTGTTTTGATGTCACTTCTATCATTAATTAATCAAGTTAATTTTGTCTTCTTTTTTTCTTTTGTTAAGTTTGCCAGTGGTTTGTCACTTGTACTGACCTTTTCAAAAAACCAGCTCCTGGTTTTGTTGCTGGTTTCATTTGTTTTTCTGTTTTCTATCTCTTGTTCTTATAATTTCTTTTATTCTAGAAGCTGTAGGGTTAGATTGTTGTTCTTCTTCTATTTGATGATAGTGTTGAGTTAGATCATTAACTTTGCTTCTTTCTTCGTCTTTTAATGACTAGGCCTATTGCTATGAACTGCCTTCTGAGGACTGTTTTGGCTGCATCCCAGGGGTTTTTGTATGTTGTATTTTTATTTTCATCTCTTTCAAGGAGCTTTTTAATTTCATTCTTTGTTTCCTTTATAACCCAATCATGCTCTAGTAGTGTGTTATTTAGTTTCTAAATTGGTGGTTTTATAAGCCTTATCCTCTTGTGGTTAATTTCTAGCATTGTTCTCTGCCGGATATTTCCCATTTCCTTTACCCTTTTCCTCCACCCACCACATTGTGTAACCTTATGGTTTCACACCTGCAAATTCACCCCTCTCCTTCCACCCATTCCCTCCTTGGGTCCTCATACATATTTACTAATTATCCTATTTTTACAACCATGGCCTTATGCATTATTTGTCCTTAGCCGTGAGACTGTGTGTATTAAAACAAATTGTGGCTAATATTGAAAAGAATGAGAATCCCAGAACATTTGATTGTGCTCACGTGAAACCTATATTTAAGCTAGGAAGCTGTTGTATGACCAGAGCAAGGAAACACTGCAAATTTCAAAATAAAGGAGTGGGGGTTCTAGGATTTATCTTTGCTCCACACCTTTTCAATAGATATGCAGAACAGATCAGCTGGGAGGCTGGACTTTATGAAGAATGTGGTGTCAGGATTTGAGGAAAACTTATCAATAAACTGAATTATGTAGGTGACACAACTTTGCTTGCCAAAATGAAGGAGGACTTGAAGCATTTGCTACAGAACGTCAAGGACTGCAGTCTTCAATATAATTGAAGCTCAACATCAAGAAAGCAAACATTCTCACCACCAGGCCTATTGGCAGCTTCATGATGGATGGATAAAAGAGTTAGGTTGTTAACAATTTCATATTGCTGGAATATACAGTTAACACTCTTGGCACCAGCATTCAGCAAATCAAGATGATTTACTGTAGTAAAGTCTGCTGTTAGGGACCTTTCCAGCATGCTAACGACCAACAATGTCAGAGATTAAGGTATGCCTGTTACAGGCCATGGTCATTGCAAAACTGGACAGTGAGTAAAGCCAACATGCCTTTCAGTTGTTGTGCTGGAGAAGAGTTCTGAACATATCATGAACTACCAAGAGAACAAAGACGTTTACTTTGGAGAGGGTAAAACCAAGTTGTCCCTGGAGGCAAGGATTTTGAAGCTCCTTGGAGAAGGATATTATGCTTGGAAGGGTAGAGAGTCAGCAAAGGAAAGGAACACACTGGATGAGATGGATTGACACAGTGGCTGTGGCAATGGGGGAGGTTTGTGAGAGATTGATGCTCAAGACAAGGCAGGGTTCAAGGCTATTGTCCATTTGACAGCACATAACAACAGTCATATCCAGGTCTATACACACAGAAAGGCTGTGCCTTCTCAGGAACAACTGGAGAAGTGCTAAATAATTGTTAATCCCTGACTAAATGTTGGTCAAGAGTGCTTGAGTGGTTCAAATTATCAACAAACTTGATTGCTCACCATAAAGTTGCATGTTTGAGTCTACCCAAAAGTGCCATGGAAGAAACCCTGGGCAATCTGACTTTAAAAAATCAGCCATTGGAAAGCTTATGCATCCCAGATGTATTCTGATACATACAGGGCTGTCATAATTGGAAACCAACTGGTCAATGAAGACAAACTTATAAACTCTATGAAGTGTGAAAGCAGTCTCCAAGTCACACAAATCAAACAGAAAGGGGAAGAAACGTCATTGTCTCAGAGGGCATGAATACAACCTCTGGCCAATCAATGACTAATTGCTAAACTACTGACCAAGGAATGACCCTGGAAGCTGGATTTAAAAAATTTAAAAAGGAAAATGTGAGGAGGGACAGACAAACCACAGTGTAGGAAAACATACTTTACAGAATTAGTCCTGTCAAGTTAATAAAATATGTGAGCAAACAACAGCAGGTAACGATGAACAGAGGGAAATTATTTAGTATTGCTATAATATCTTGCCTAAAGTGTTTCATTCTCAACTGAAAATTAGAAGATCCAGGGAGAAAGAGCATGTTACCAGTATAATAGACATTTTCTTTGAGGTTAGACCAGCTGTTGGTTTTGATAGACAGACATTTACAGAAAAATCTTATTTTGGAAATTGAAGGTATGATTTCTAGGTACAGAAGGTTTTTTTTTATTTGTAGAATGGAAGATGTTCTCATGAAATAGAGTGTATTAATAAATTACAGCAATTATTTCTTTAAAAAAAGAATGAAATAAAAATTCTGGAGTGCCAAATTGTGAGAGAAAAATGATAGTAAATGTGACCAATTAAGCACATCAGGAGAGAAAGAAAAAAGTTGCAGAAATAATGGCTGATAACTCCCTGAACTTGGAGGAAAATATTAAGTTATGTAGCCAAATAGCTCAAATTTCAAGTAGGATAAATGAATAGAGGGAACTTCACACCCACACACATTATATTTAAAATGTTGAAAGCACTATTAAAACCACTTCGTTTTACAAAGGAACCCCAATAATTGTAATAGGTGGACTTCTCATCAGAAACATTTCAGACAAGAAAGAAGTAGAATCACATATTCAAAGTGCTGAAAGAAAAAGAAAAATACCAGGAAACTTATTTCCAGTGAAACTCTTTAAAACTCAAGGTGAAATACATTTATTCTCATAAACAAAAACTTATAGGATTAGTTCAACCTAAAGTGACATGAGACAGTAATATGAATACACACAACACTGAAAAGCATACTGATATCTTGTTAATGTGCTGTTATATCAGAACCAGCTCTTAGATGACTCTTCATTGGGTTTTCAGAATCTGTAAATTGCGCAGGAGGAGATTGTCCGTTTTTCTCCATTCAAATAATGGGTGGATTTGGACGAGATCTCTCAGAGTTGGCAGCACAATTCTTTACCTACTATGCAACCAGAGCTCCCTTAACTTTTTTAAAAAAAATAATTTTAATGAAAGTTTACAGAGACTTAGGGTTTCCAGTCATTCATTGTTGCACTTTTTTCCCTGCCCACTCCCTCCCCTAAATTCACCCTTATTGAAAAATAAAAGAAAAACTCTTTGTTATGCAATCCCTCCCCCCTGAGTCCACTCCACTGTGCAGCCTTCATTCTGGACTCCTGTAATGACAATAATATCCAATCATATATCCCTTTTAGACAGTTCTCTCCCTCATCTGTTTCAATGCAGTATAGATCATTCCTCCCCTCCTTCTCTGCCTTCCCTCAATCCCGATGTCCCGTTTTACAACTGTGGCCCTGTGCAATGTTTGTCATTTTGAAGGAGACAGAAGAGTTAATAAACAGTCTGGGAGAGGAATGTGCCCTTGAGTCCGTAAACAGAGAAAAGACAGGAAGCAAGAAAGATTCCGTGAGAATATTCTTTGCTAAGCAAGTCTAAACAAGTCTAGTTTCTGGTAAATAAGTTTTCCCCAAAATCGTAAGTGCCTACACGTAGACTGTTTTTGGATGATTATAAAATAATAAATGAGCCAGGCCTAGGGGTCTGCAGTTCTTGTCCCGTGTTTGTGAGTGTGTATTTATTTGCTGGAGTCCTATCTTTTGTGTCTCTTTATGTTCATTTCTCCCAGGAAAGAGTTGCAGATTGCAACATCATTTTGTGACTGAGATATTTCACTCAGTATAATGTCTTCCAGGGTCATCCATTTTGCATAATATTTCATGAGCTCCTTATTTTTCAATGCTGTATAGTATTCCATTGTGTTAATAGACCAGAGCTTCTCTATCCATTCGTTTGTTGATGGGTACTTAGGTTGTTTCCAGCTCTTTGCCATTGTGAACAAAGCCACAATAAACATGGGTGTGCATATATCTGCTTGGGTGGTGGTTATGGTTTCTTTAGGGTAAACTCCCAGTAGTGGAATTGCTGGGTCAAATAGTATTTCTATTTGCAACTTTTTGAGAAGGAGCCATACAGCCTTCCATAGTGGTTGCACCATTTTACACTCCCACCAAAGTTGATAAGGGTTCCAGATTCTTGACAACCTCGCCAGCATTTCATGTTTGCTGTTCTGTTAAATTTTGTTGTTCTTACTGGTATGAGATGATATCTCATAAATAATTCTCAAAAATATATTTAAAAATTTATTGACGAATGGCACCAAAAGCATGAACAGCAAACGGGGAAAATATTCTAAATTGGACTTCATTAAAATGGAAAACTTGTGGAATAAAGCACTTTCTCAGGAAAAGAATCTACAGAATGGTAATATATTTGGAAACGAGCTCTGTTTCAGATTTTTTGTTCTCAGAGTTGCTGTAAGTGTAGTCAGCTCATCTAATATCATTGTTATTTTTGTTGATTGCCTTCAAGTCGAGCACAACTCATAGTGACCCTATGAACAATAGGCCTGAAGCCCCTCTACAACTATAGACATTCACTGAACCTTTCCCTGTCCTGAGCAAGTCTCACTAATTCTGACACATCAACCACCATCGTTCCAGTTACTGTATCAGTCTTTCTCATCTGGGGTTTCCCTCTCCTGTGCTGTCTGTCTACCCTTCTGACATTGCTGTCCTTCCCAAGGACCAATCTCTCTTGGCCATGTGCCCAAAGTAAGTGAGACATAGCTTCAAACTCCTAGCCTCCAAGGAGAGACTTGGTTTTACCCTCACCAAGACAGACATATTTGTTTTCTTGGCAGTCCATGGTATGTTCAAGACTCTTCTCCTGCACCACAACTCAAAAGCATCTATTCTTCTGTCATCCTTAGTCATTGTCCACTTCTCTGAAGCATAACAAGTAATTGAGAAGACCATAACCTGGATTAGGCATACCTTTGTATCTAGACTGACATCGTTGCTCTTGAGCAACTCTGGAGAGGCCCATGACAAGATATTTTCCCAGTGCAATTCATCTTTTGATTTCTTGTCTGCTGGTGTGAAGAGTGTTGATTGTGGACCCAAGCAAGCTGTCATTGCTAACAACCTCAATCTCTTCTCTATCTAATATGGTGCTGCCAATTGGTGCAGTTTGTTGTGTGTGTGTGTGTGTGTGTGTGTGTGTGTGTGTGTGTGTGTTTTCAAGTCTTCAGAATTTTTTTTATTTTAATGACAGTTTACAGAGACTTTGGATTCCCATCCATACATTGTTGCACACTTTCCTCCCTATATACTCCTTCTCCCAGTTCACTTTTCTGTTTGATGGAAAAAAAAATTCTTTCATTGTGATACAATCCTCTCCCCCCACATCCCCCAAATCCACTTTTACTATGCAGCTCTTATTCTGGATTCTTGTCATAAAAATTATACCTAATTATATATTCCTTTTAAACAGTTCTCTACCTTATCTGTTTCAGTGTACTATACATTATTTATCTCCTCTTTTCTTAAGCACCCCCAACACCAATATCAGTCCCATTTTAAAACAGTGGAACTATGCAGTATTTGTCCTTTTGTGACTGAGATATTTCACTTTAGCATAATATCCTGCAGAGTCACCCATTTTGTATATTTCATGAGTTCCTTGTTTTTCAATGAAGCATAGTATTCCATTGTGTGAATATACCAGAGTTTCTCTATCCATTCTTTTGTTGATGGGCACTTGGGTTGTTTCCAACTCTTTGCTATTGTGAACAAAGCTGCAATGAACATGAGTGTGTATATATCAGCTTGGCTGCCAGTTATGATTTCTTTAGGGTATCTGCCCAGTGGTGGAAATGCTGGGTCAAATGACTATTTCCAGCTTTTTGAGAAAGTGCCATACTGCCTTCCATAGTAGCTGCACCATTTTACACTCCCACCAACAGTGAATAAGGTGTCCAGTTTCTCCACAACCTCGCCAACATTGTTGTTTGCTGCTGTGTTGAATTTTGCTATTCTTACTGGGGTGAGATGATATCTCAGAGTTGTTTTGATTTGCATCTCTCTTAGAGCTAGGGATTTTGAACATTTCTTCATGTGCTTGCTGGCCATCTGAATGTCTTCTTTGGTGAAGTGTCTGTTCATATCCTGTGTCTGTTCATATCCAATTTTTCAATTGGATTGTTTATCTTGTTCTGGTGCTCAAGTATTTTATAAATTCTGGATATAAATCCCTTATCAGACATGTCATTACCAAATATTTTTTCTCAGTCTCTTTTCCCTTTTTACCCTGTTGGAGAAGTTTTTGGATATGCATAGGGATTTGATTCTTAGAAGGTTCCATTCATCTATTATACTCTCCTGGTTGTAGATTTTTCCAGGATGCTTGTAAGACTGTTTATACTGTGGATTAGGACTTCTAGAGTTCTTCCAACCTTTTCTCTAATGAAGGTTGTAGTCCTTGGTTTTAGTCCTAGGTCCTTGATCCACTTTGAGATGCTTTTTGTGTATGGAGTGAGGTGTGGATCTTGCTTGATTTTGGGTGGGTTTTTTTGTGATTGTTGTTGTTTTTCCCTTGAGTTTCCTAGTTTTCCAATTTTGCCAACACCATTTGTTAAAAAGGCTATCATTTCCCCACTTACCTGATTTCATCTCAGTCTCAAAAATCACCTGTCGATAGGTAGATCAATGGGCTGATTTCTGGGTTCTCAGTTCTTTTCTGTTGATCTATGTATCTGTCATTGTACCCGTACATGCTGTCTTGACTACCAAGGTAGTGTAGTAGGATTTGAAATCAGGCAGGGAGTGACATGCCCCCTACCTTGTTTCTCTTTTTAAAGAGTGCTTTGCTTATTCAGGGCCTCTTTCTATTCCAAATGAAATTGGAGATTGCCTTTTCCATCTCGTTGAAGAATGGAATTTGTATTTGTATTGAAATTGCATTGAACGTGTAAATTGCCTTTGATAGTATTGTCATTTTCACCATATTGAGTCTTCCTATCCAAGAGCAAGATATGTTCTTCCACTTCTCCAGGTCTCTTTTTCTTTCTTGTAGTAATGTTTTGTAATTTTCTTTGAATAGATCCTTTGTGTTTCTGGTTAGATTTACTCCAAAGTATTTAATCTTGTGGTTAGCTATTATGATGGGTATTGTTTTTCTTAGCTCCAGTTCTGTATTCTCTTTGTCACTGAAGAGAAATCCAATTGATTTTTGTGTGTTGTTCTTGTATCCTGCCACTTTGCTGAGTTGGTCAATTATGTCCAGTAGTTTTCTTTCTGAGTTTTTAGGGTTTTCTAAGTTTACTGTCATATCATCTGCATAGAGAGATATTTTACCACCTCTTTGTCAATTTGGGTACCTCTTATTTCCTTCTCATCTTTTTTATATCGCTAAGACTTCCAATATAAGTCTGAATAGGAGAGGTGATAGCATCCTTGCCTAGTTCTTGTTCTCAAAGGGAATGTCTTTAATTTCTCCATTGAGAACAAATGGCTCTCAGGTTTGCATATATACTTTTTACTATGTTTAGGAAGTTCCCCTCTACTCCTATTAGTTGAGTGTTTTAATTAGGAAAGGGTGTTAGATTTTGTCAAGGCTCTTTTCTCCATCATTCAATAGTATCATGTGGTTCTTATTGTTTTTTTAATGTGATGAATTACACTGATTGTTTTTCTTATGTTGAACCATCCTTGCATACCTTTTATGAATCCGACTTGGTCATGGTGAATTATTTTGTGTTTTTTAAAATATTGTTGGATTTTATTGGCCAGGATTTTATTCAGGATCTTTGCATTTATGTGCATGAGATTTATTGGCCTATAGTTTTATATATTGGTGGTGTCTTTACCTGGCTTTGTTATCAAGGATATGTTTGCTTCATAGAATGAGTGTGGGAGAATTCCATCTTTTTCTATTTTCTGAAATTGTTTATGTAGACTTGGTGACAGTTCTTCTCTGAATGCTTGATAAAATTCACTTGTAAAATCATCTGGGCGATGGCTCTTTTTTGGCTGGAAGTTGTTTTATTACCTTTTCAATTTCTTCTTTTGTAATGGGTCTGTTCAGGTGTTCAATTTCAGTTTGTGTCAGTTTGAGCAGGTTGTGCATTTCTAAGTATTTGTTCATTTCCTCTAGGTTTTCATATTTGTTTTGTATAATTTTTCGAAATATTCCATTGATAGCCTTTTTATTTTACTTGGTTCTGTTGTGATGTTGCCCGTTTCATCTTTTATTTTTATTATTGTGTCTTTTCCTTCTTTTCATTTGTTAGTTTTGCTAGTGGTTTATTGGTTTTATTGACTTTTTCAAAGAACCAACTCCTTGGTTTTTGATGGTTTCAATTGTTTTTCTGCTTTCTATTTTTTATATTTCTGCCCTAATTTTTATTATTTCAGATTTTTTAGAGGGTGCCGGATTTTCTTGCTGTTCTTTTTCAATTTGTTGGAGATGTTCAGTTTGTGAGTCAGTGGTCATTTTTTCCTGCCTTTTGATATGTTTGCTTATTGCTATGAATTGACTTCTCATTATTGCTTTGGCTGTTTCCCAGAGGTTTTGGTAAGTGGCATTTTCATTGTCATTTGTTTCAAGAAAGTTTTAAATTTTAATTTTTTATTTCTTGAAGTACCCACTCATGTTCAAGCAAGGTGTTGTTCAGCTTCCAAACATATGAGTTTTTTTCTCTTTTATTCTCTTGTTATTAATTTCTAATTTTGTAGCATTGTGTTTTGAGAAGATGCTTTGTATTATTTCTACATTTTTTAATTTATTGATACATGCCTGGTGACCTAACATGTGATCTATTCTCAAGAACATCCCATGTACATTAGTGAAGAAGGTATGCTGTGCTTTTATTGGGTGTTGTTGTTGTTATGTGCCATTGAGTCGTTTGCGACTCATAGCGAACATATGTACAACAGCCCTAAACCGTGCTCTATCCTATGCCAATCTCAATACCGCCGACACACCCATCCTGAGTACCCCATTAACTGAATCAATCCACCTCATAGAGGGTCTTCCCCTCCTGTGCTGTCCCTCTACTCTACCCAGCATGATGTCCTTCTCCAAAGACCTGTCTCTCCTTACAACATGTCCAAAGTATGTCAGGCGAAGCC
>NW_006400060.1:1645933-1646476 GCF_000299155.1 Elephantulus edwardii
CCTTGACCCACTTATTTCCCAGCTCCACCCTCCAGCAGGATACCACTTCACTTCTACCAAATGCCTTCAGAATTAATGTCCCATTGTCCAACCCGTAACCTGACAGCTTGTCAGAGATATTTTTTTTTCCTGTGTCCAGTGTCTGAGATTGAGTTGGTTTATCATATTGTATAATTCTTCAGCATCTTTGTTGAGTTTCTTTCTCATAGTTCTATCTTTTCTTGGGAGTAGTGCATTGATGTCTCTAAGTACTATAGTGGTGTTGTCTATTTCCTTTTTCAGTTTTATTAATGTTTGTTTTATATATTTTGCAACTCTATCATCTGGTGCATAGATATTTATTATTTTTATGTCCTCTTTTTCTTTTGACCCTTTAAGCATTATATAATGACCTTTCTTGTCCTTTGTGATGGTTTTTCCATTGAAATCTTTTTTTAAGAGTTCAGGGTTTTTTATTGAACATGTTACAAAAGGAGTTTAGTCAAAAAGACCAAATCCCATGTCATCATCAGACTCTTCAGATTCTTCTTTCTTTGCTTCCAC
>NW_006400060.1:1652574-1653422 GCF_000299155.1 Elephantulus edwardii
ATCCTGGCCCATCCTCACCCTTCTGCCCCCAACCCTCACCTCCTTGTACCCCCAATATATTTTTCCCAATTAAAAAAAATATTAAATTTAAAAAAAAAGAAATCAGCTCGTCCACCTATGGCCAACTTATTTTTTACAAGGAGACAAAATCAGTTAACTGGGGAAACAAAATCCTCTTTAACAAATGACGCTGGCAAAATTGGAAAATTATTGGTAGAAAACTCAAGCAAGATCCACACCTCACGCTGTACACAAAAATTAACACAAAGTGGTTTAAAGACGTACACGTGGAACCAAGGACTATAAACTTAATCAGAGAAAAGCTTGAAAGAACTCTAGAAGCCTTAATCCACAATATGAACAGTCTTCCAAGTATCTTGAAAGACACAACCAGCAGGGAATAAACTAAATGAATGGGACCTTCTAAGAATCAAATCCTCATGCAATCCAAAAACAACTCCAGCAGGGTAAAAAGGAAAGCCACAGAGTGGGAGAAATATTTGGTAATGACATATCTGATAAGGGGCTCACTCATATTTAAAATTTATAGAATACTCCAACACCTCAACAAGAACAAGATAAACAACCGAATTGTGAAGTGAACACAGTATATGAATAGACACTTCACCAAAGAAGACATTCAGATAGCAAACAAACATATGAAGAAATGTTCAAAATCCCTAGCTCTCAGAGATATGCAAATAAAAATAACCATGAGATATCATCTCACCCTAGATGGAATAGCAAAGTTCAACAGGCAGTAAACAATAAATTCTGGAGAGATTTGAACCCTTATTCACTGCTGGTGGGAGTGTAAAATGGTCTACCTGCTAAGAAGGCTTATTGTT
>NW_006400060.1:1653522-1666428 GCF_000299155.1 Elephantulus edwardii
AGCACCCACATTGCAGATGAGGCTCCCAATGTTGACATTTGACAGGGCCTTTGCAAACAGCCCAGGCCAGAAAGGTTCAGAGTTGACACCAGCTGCCTTAATGAGGGCATTGGTTTTATCCTCCGTGACTGTCACCTCATCGTCGTGCAGGATGAGGGCTGAGTAGATGCAGACGAGCTCAGAGACGGAGGCTATGGTGCGCTGGTACTAGGCGGAAGTCTGCCGGACACCGTGCTAGTCGCAGGATGAAGTGAGGGCCTCACCCCAACGCGACCTTAGCTTCCTCAGAAGGACCAAGCACCTTAGCGGCAACTGAGGAAAGGGCTACTCCTGCTTTTTTCTGGTTGCCATTTGCTTGGTATATTTTTTCCCACCCTTTTATTTTTACTCTTTCTTTTTGTTGTATACAGCATATTGACGGATATTGCGATTTTATCCAATCTGCTACTCTTTTGCTCTTCAATGGTGCATTTAAACCTTTCACTTTCAGTGTAATTATTGAGATGCAAGATTTTATTGCTATCATTGTGGTGAGTTCTTTTTGGTGGTGTTGCTAATTAGTTTGGTCCATCCTGCTTTCTGTGGCACCTGTGTAAGAAGGATATCTCTCAGTGTTTATTGTAACACTTGTCTTGATTTTACAAATTCCCTTAGGTTCTGTTTTTCTGGGATTATCTTGATCTCGCTTTCTTTGAGTGTTTGACATATGTCATTCCACTGTCTTCTTGCTCTCATGGCTTCTACTGAGAAATCGGCACTTAATCTTAATCTGCTCTCCCTTATAAGTTACTCTTTGTTTCTCCCTTGCTGCTTTCAGAATTCTCTCCTTATCTTTGGTCCTGCAAAATTAGACCATGATATGCCTTGGTGTTTTTCTTTTAGGGACTATTCTATATGGTATTCGCTCAGCTTCTTGAATTTATGTTCTCGCTTTCTGCATTATGCCTGGTAAGTTTTCTTCTAGTAATTCTTCCACAACATTTTTTGTTCCTTTACTTGCTTCTTCTTTTTCTGGAGTTCCAGT
This sequence comes from Elephantulus edwardii, assembly GCF_000299155.1. Lineage (NCBI taxonomy): Eukaryota > Metazoa > Chordata > Mammalia > Macroscelidea > Macroscelididae > Elephantulus > Elephantulus edwardii. Next base: position 1,654,547 of record NW_006400060.1, read on the forward strand.
GATGCACCTGTTATTTCTTTTGATTACATTATCCTTAGGGTTTCTTCTATTTCCTTCCTTTTTGATTCTGCTTTTTGTTCTAGTAGATCAATGGTGACAATTCTATTTTCTGTTTCACTAGTTCTGTGTTCTATCTCTTCAACTCTGTTCATGTGTCCCTCCATCATGTTGACAACATCTGAAACATTGGTCCTCATATTTTGGATTGTGATTTCTTGTTTGTCCAGGTCCTTTAATGCTTTGTTTGTTTTTTCTGCATTGTTTTGGATTTTTTTTTTTGCGATTTTTGTTTTTTTTTATTTCCATATGCAATGTAATGTTTAGGCACGCTGCTTGGGATGCTATTTCTAAAAAAATTGTTGGCCATTTTTCAGAATCTTCTTTTGGTTTTTTAAATACTGGTCAGGAAAAACAAACGATGTAAAAATAAGTGAATAATTTTCTATTACAGAAATGAAAAACTGGTTTGCATCTAAAAGTGCAAGAGGTGAAGTCACTGGACGCTCACACCAGACAACAGGGCCATTTTCGTATATTGCTTCAAGGCTGTGCTGGATTTTCATATTGACATAGAAAATTATAAATTACATTGAATTAGTATCCATAATCACTATAATATATACACAAACCAGTCCTTAAAAAACGCACTGGTTCAGAATTTACGAGGGGGAACCTCACGCAGTGCGCATGGTCAGAGGGGGAACAGTTGGCGCTAGCCCCGAGGCTTTTTTTAAGCTCCTCCTGTTTTTTGCTTGCAGTGCCCTATAATTCTTCAAGTGTGTCTTTCACCCATTGAAAATATTCAATCATTGTTCTTTTAAATTCTGGGTCAGAAAGTTACATCAGACTTTCTGGCTTCAGGAAATCCATTGATAATATGTCACTTTTGGGGGGTGACATCTTGCTTTTCTCTTGTGTAGGTTATGAGTTAGCCTGCTTCTTACGTGACATTGCTGTGGTATTTTATCTTGCCTGAGGCAATAGCAGATTCTTGATCTGAAGTCACTGCTTCAGAAGACAGTGGGGCTACTACCCTGCTTGTGTTTCTCTCAGAACTTCTGACTCAAGGGACATTTTGCTTCAGTTTGGGTGAGAGAAGACCTGTGACAGCAGCCTCTTTTGTCAAACACCTGTTGTAGCTAAGCCAGTGCAAGGTTCTCAGAGCTAAAGGCAGTTAATAGACTGGACATGAGGAGATGCAAGTCAGAGTGTGAAGACACATGCAGGGCAGGTACGTGCACAGTTGCTCGCATTGTGGGCACACACATTGGGCAGGTGCATGCAGAGATATACTCAGGGCAGGCATGTGTGCAGATGCTCACAGGGGAGGAGCACACAGGCAGACTCATCTGGAGTTGGGTGGGGGGCTTGCGCAGGGACTTGAATGGAAAACCAGGAAGCTTTGACTTTTCCTTGAAAAACTTGGTCTTTCACCTCACTCCAGCTCCAGCTATCTCACTCCCTCTTGCTTGATCTTAAGGGGTTCCACGTGGTCCAGTAATCAGCAGTGATCCCCACTAAGTACCTCACTCAAATTCCAGCTGTCCTGTTTGCTCCTGGCGGGTCAGTGGTCCCAGCGGGTGGGTGGTCCTGATGGGTTGCTGTCTGCTCCAGATCATTCACTCAAATTCCAGCTGTCCTGCTTGCTCCCTGTGGCTCGCTTCTGGTCAGTCTCAGCTCTCAGGTCGGCTCAGCTCCCAGTCCACTATTTCTCTCTTTAGTTTTGTTAACCGTTGTTTTTTGTATTTTGTAGGTCTACCATTTGGTGCACAAATGTTGACCAAGGTTATATCTTCTTGATCTATTCTGCCTTTAATCAGTATGTAATGCCCTTCATTATTTCTGATGGTGGTTTTCATTCTGAAGTCTTTTTTATGAGAGATTAGTATTGCCACTCTTGCTTTTTTGAGGTTTCCATTTGCGTGGTGTATTTTTTCCAGTCTTTTATTTTGAGTCTGTCTATCTCTCTCTTTCTCTTTTTTGGATGTGTCTGTTATAGGCAACATATTGATGGGCTTTGCATTTTTATCCATTCTGCTACTCTTTTTCTCTTAATTGGTATATTTGGTCCATTCACATTAAGTGTGATTATTGTTAGGCCAGATTTTAACTTTGCCATTTTGTTGTGTTTCTTTTCTGTAGTTTCTGGTTACAATGGTCCATCCACTTTCCTTTGGCATCTTCATGTTAAGGACTTCACTAAAAATGAATTGTAGATTTCACAAATTCTTTAAGTTCCTTCCTTTCTGCAAAGGATCTAATTCTCTTTCATATTTAATGGAGAACTTTGCTTGGTATAGGATCATTCCCTGGTAATTGTTTTCTTTCAACTTTCTTTATATGCCATCCCTAGTTTATATACTGTCTTCTAGCTTGCATGGTTTCTGCTGAGAAATCAGAACTTAATCTAATTGTTTCTCTTTGTAGGTGTCTGTTTTTTCTCATGCTAGTTTTAGAATTCTATTCTTCTCTCTTCATCTGACATACTTTGGACCTGTTTCATGGAGGGACCAGTCTTTGGATAGGGATATCATGCTTGGGAGGGACAGCACAAGAGAGGAAGACCCTTGATGAAATGGATTGATTCAGTGACTGGGGTCATGGGGGTAGGTGTGTCAGAAACAATAAGATTGACACAGGATAGAGCAGGGTTTAGGGTTGTTGTACGTAGGGTCACCGTAAGTTGCAAGCATCTCATTGGCACATAACAACATCATTATCTTTTAATTTGGAAAATTTGACTATAATATGTCTTGATGTTTTTCTTTTTGAAGCTAGTCTATTTGGTGTTTACTGTGCTTCTCGAATGTGGATTTCCCTGTTCTTCACAATACCTGGGAAGTTCACGTCTAGTATTTCTTCCTCAATCTTCTCAGTGATTTCCTTGTTAGTCCCCTGTTCTGGATTTGTAATCATATGTATGTTATTCCTTTTGATGTCATCCCACATGATTCTTTAGTTTTCTTCTTTTTCCTTATGTCTCATCTCGATTTTTCTGCTAGTTTATTTCCAGTGAGGCTCTTGTCTTCCATCTCATCAGCTCTATTTTTTTGTCCTGTTAGCATATTGGACACTTTTGGCATTTTGGTCTTAATATTCTTGATTACATTTTCCTACTTTTCTGTTATTTCCAGTACTGTGTTGGCTTTACCCTCTTTGTCTTGTGATGAATTTGTAAGTTCTTGTACCTCTTTATCTATACTATCAATTGTATTTTCCTTCTCTTGTATTTTTTCCATAGCTGTTCAAGTTGTTCCTCATCAATATATTTCTTCTGGATCACTTGCCTCTGGGTATTAGCTATCTTAATGGCTCCCATTTTCTTCCAGCATTTGCATCTTCTTTTATAGATGTTCAGATAACTCCACATCAGCCTATTTCTTCTGGTTCTCTCTACTGGGGTATTTATTGTATCTACTTCATTTAGGAGAAAGGTTATTTTGTTTTTTCATGATGACTGATGTAGACTGCTGATTTCTTGACTTTATGTGAGGGGTTTTTTTAGTAGATGGTAGGTTGTTGTGACTATTTGGTGACCCAGAATATGGCAATGTTCTGTAAAGACCTGCATATTTGTGCTCCCTTCTTTGCCTGAGGCCCCTTCAGTCTGAGTTTAAAGGGTCTATTGATGTAGCTAAACAACAGTGTTTCCCCTAACTACCTGAATGGAAAACCAGGAATCGTGTTGTTCCCTTCCAGAAATGTCATCTCCATCCAGCTCGAGCTGTCCCTGCCCCTTCTGCGTGAGCTTCAGGGATCCCGTGTAGTGTAGCTAGATAGCAGTATTTCCCCCAACATACCTGTTATATTGGTGCTCCTGGCATTTTACAGTGTTGGTAGCAGCTGGGCCATGAAACCGCAGCCCCTCAATCTGGCAGGTAGTGGTTCTTCTGCTAGCCAGGGTGTGAGTGTGCCTGGGTTGGGCCACGACCTTTAGCAAATGCTGGGGAAGTGGTAGCTGGAAGATGCTCTGGGGCCAGCCATGCCACACAGGCCTTGGCATCTTGCAGCAGAGCGATGGTAATGTCCCCGATGAGCCACATCCCATAAGAAGAGCTCTGTCTTGCATATGAGTTCCATTAGGATATTTGTAATTATTTTTCCTCATTTTGACTGACTTCCACTCTATCACTAATATTATAAGTCTCTGCATTCCTCTACTGTTCATAAGGTTTTCAAAGGCCTGTTAAGTCGATGGCCAATCCTGACAATTTAGTTTGTAAGTCTAATACCAAATCAGTTTCATACCAAGTCCAAGAGTCACAGGCCTGAGGGCCCAACCAACTTTTAATAACAAAGGCCCACACTCTGCTTTCTAATTGGTTTAAACAAGAGGCAACTGACATTAATTATATAAAAAATACAAACAGCCGACAACTGACTATTAATGATATTAAAAATACTTACCAGCCCACACCTGACATAACTGTCATTCATAAAATGAATAAGACCTACCTTCCTGGTCCCAACTGCTTCAAACAAGTAATCACTTTGGTCTATTCATATTTAGTGTGGCCTAAGAAACCCCGAAAATCCCCAAAAAATGTCCAAAGAAAAAACAGATATATCTTGGAGAAGGTGCAGCCAGAGTGTTCCTTGGTCATCTGAACATCTTCCTCTGTGAAAATTCTTTCCATGACTTTTACCCATTTTGTAATTCGAGACTTGTACATCAATGTTCAGAGTAGTGTTATTCACCATCGTGTGAACATGGAAACAGCCCAAATATCCAACCACTATCAAGGAGATTGAGAAATTATGGTACATTCACACGATGGAGTACTACAAAGCACACAGGACCAATGATTTTGTAAACCACTACCTAACTTGGGAGGGACTGGAGAGCATTATGCTAAATGAACTAATCTCATAAGGACAAATACTTTATACAACCATTATTGTAGAAATAGATAACTAGTAAAATGTGTGTGAGGATCTAACTGGGGGGGAGTAGAGGGGAGAGGATGAATGTGAGGGGTAATAATAGAGTTCCACAATTTGATGGGTGGAGGGAGGGATGGTTTAAGGAAATGGGGGAAATAATGTATATGTTGTAAGTAAACCAGTATAAAATAAAAAATTTATATTTTAAAAAACTCAAAAGAAAAAAGGAAGGAAAAAGAAGGAAGTCGAAGAATAATGTGGGACACCATCAAAAGGTATAACATGCACATAATTGGAATCCTAGAAGAGGAAGAAGTAAAGACACTGAGAATGTTGTGGAAGAATTACTAGAAGAAAACTTTTCAGGCATAATGAAGACTGTTGTTGTTTATTGTTATAGTACCATCAAGTCACCTGTGACTCATAGCGTACATATGCACAACAGCCCTAAACCCTGCTGTATCCTGTGCCAATCTTATTGTCCCTGACACACTTACCCCCATTAATACAGTCACTGAATCAATCCATCTTATTGAAGGTGTCCTCACCTGTGCTGTCCCTCCACCCTCCCAAGCATGATGTCGCTGTCCAAGGACTTCCTTGCACATGTCCAAAGTATGTCAGATGACACTTCAGGATCCTTACCTCCAAGGAGCAGCTTGGTTTAACCCTCTTCAGGACGAACCTTTTCATTCTGTTAGCAGTCCATGGTATATTCAATACTCTTCTCCAGCATCACAGCTCAAAGGCATCTATTCTCTTCTATCATCCCTAGTCATTGTCTAGCTCTCTGATGCATAGCAAGTGATTGAAAGGCCATGGCCTGTCTCCAGACTGGCATCATTAGTGCCTACTATTTATAGTAACATTAGTACCTGGTATTTTGCTTTTACAGACTCCTAATCTCAAGAGATACTGGCCACAGCATAAGAAACTGGCAGCAGCTTGAAGCGTTTGAAATCACAGAAGCCCAGAAAACTTGAGATATAAGCTATCATATCAAGGGCTGGATAGTGGGAGATAGGTTTTGAAGGGAGTAGGTGAGAGTGGAAGGGAATGCTGGTGGAGCAGGGAAATGGGTCGGTCAAAACACACATGTCAAGGGTGGGACAACACTGAAACTATTGGTTATTTCTACAATTGGGGAAATATCTTTCATGGGCTCTTGTCCGTAAAATGCTTGTCCATCAGATACTGTTCTAAATCTGAGCATCCAGAGTAAGACAGACTAGGAAGGATTGGCTATCCACTTTTGAATATATAGCAGGTCTTTGAAAACCCTATGTACAATAGAACACACTTAGACCAGTAGATAGGATAAATGAGGTGGAGCCCTCAAGTATGGAAACACAAAGGAAGAGGAACAGTTGTAAGTAGACACTAGTGATTGGAACATGGAAATGAAGAATGAGAGAATATATATACAAGAAGCTGAGCAAGCTCCATATAGAATAGGCCCCAAAAGAAAAACACCAAGACATATCATAATCAAATTGGACAGAACCAAAGATAAGGAGATAATGCTGAAAGCAACTAGAGAGAAACAAAGAGTAACCTATAAGGGAGAGGAAAGAAGATTAAGTGCCAATTTCTCAGCAGAAATCATGCAAGCAAGAAGACAGTGGAATGACATATATCAAACACTCAAAGAATACAACTGTCAACCAAAAATTCTGTACCTAGCAAAATTGTCCATGAAATATGATGGAAAGATCAAGATATTCTCAGATAAGTAGAACCTAAGGGAGTTTATAAAAATAAGATCAACTTTGCAGGAAATACTGAGGGAAGTCCTTAACGAGATGCCATAGAAAGCATGATGGACCAAAGTTACCAGCAGCAGCACGAAAAAGAATTCCACAAAATATTAGAAATAAAACCTTCCCTCTCAATAATTACACTGAATGTGAGTGGTTTAGATGCACCACTGAAGAGAAAAAGAGTAGCAGATTGGATTAGCAAAACCCATCAATATGCTGTCAATAAGAGTCACACCTGAAATGTGAAAATGAAGAAAGAATACACACACACACACCCACACACACACCCCAAGCAAATTGCAACCAGAAAAAAAAATCAGGAGTAGCAATATTAACCTGGTAAAATAGATTTTAGTGTATAAACCATCACAAATGACAAGGATGTTCACTATATAATACTTAAAGGGTCAACAGAACATGAAGACATAAGCATAATAAGTGTCTACACACCAAATGATAGAGCTGCAAAATATATAAAACAAATCTTAACGATCTGAAAAAATAAATAGACCAGACCGTAATAGTAGTAGGAAACTTTAATACACCACTCTGAACAAAAGATAGAACTACCAGAAAGAGTCATAACAAAGATGCTGAAGAAGTAAATCACACAATAAACCAACTCTAGCTCATAGACATATACAGCCTAATGCACCAAAATAAAATAAAATAAAAAAACAACAAAAACCCCAAACGCAGTAAACCTTATTCTTCAGTGTGCGTGGAACATTGTCCAGAATAATCACATTTTAGGACACAAAGCAAGAATCAATAAATTGAAAAAAAAATGGAAATAATACAAAGCATCTTCCCAGACCACAATGCTACAAAATTGAAATGAATAACAAGAGGATATTGTTCTTTTTATTTTTTTGTTTTTTTAATTTTTTTTATATTGTTCTTTTTATATGCTTTAAAGTCGCCTACAACTCATTGCGACCCAATGTAAAACAGCCCTAAACCCTGTTCTATCCTGTGCCAATCTCACTGTCTCCAACACACTTACCCCGACTACCCCAGTCACTGAATCAGCCCACATTAGAGAGGGTCTTTCTCTCCTGCGCTGTCCCTCCACCCTCTCAAGAATGATGTCCTCCAAAGATCAGTCCCTCTTTGCAACATGTCCAAATTATGTGAGGCAAAGCTTCAGAATCCTTGCCTCCAAGGAGCAGCCTGGTCTCACTCTCTCTAGGACGAACCAGTTCGTTTTCTTAGCAGTCCGTGGTATAGTTAATACTCTTCTCCAACACCACAGCTCAAAGGCATCAATTCTCCTTCTTTAATCCCTAGTCATTGTACAGCTCACTTGACACATAGGAAGTGATTGCAAAGACCATGGACTTTATCAAGTGCGTCCTAGTCTCCAGAGTGACATCATTGCTCTTCAGTACTTTGGAGAGGTCTCTAACAGCAGCTTTTCCCATCACAATGCATCTTTTGATTTCCTGCCTGCTTGTGCCAAGAGTGTTGACTGTGGAGCCAAGCAAACTAAAGCTGTTAATAGTCTCAATCTCTGCACCATCCATCATGATCCTCCCAATTGGCCCAGTGATGAGAATCTTTGTTTTCTTGACGTTGAGCTTCAATCCATATTGAAGGCTGCTTTCCTTGACCTTCTACAGCCAGCGGTTCAGGTCCTCCTCAGTTTCAGTAAACAGGGTTGTGCCGTCTGCCAAATGCAAATTGTTGATGAATCTTCCTCCAATCCTAATGCCACATTTCTCCTCATACAGCTCAGCCTCCCGGATAATCTGTTCCACGTGTAGGTTGAAAACTGAAGGGATAGGACACATCCCTGGCATACACCCTTCCCAATTTTGAACCATGCAGTGTTTCCTTGCTCTGTCTGACAAGTGCCTCCTGGTCCAAATATAGGTTTCGTATTAGCATGATCATGTGTTCTGAGATTCCTATTCCTGTTAGAGTTAGCCCCAGTTTGTTGTGATCCACACAGTCAAACACCTTTGCATAATCAATGAAACAGAGATAGATATTCTTCTGGTGCTCCCTGTTTTCAGCCAAGATCCATCTAACATTAGCTATGTTATCCCTAGTACCATGACCCCTTCTAAACCCAGCCTGCACTTCAGTCAGTTCTCTGTTGATGTGCTTTTCCAGAAATGTGCAAGGACCTGGAGTCAGAAAATCAAAAAGGCCAAAATCACTCAGCATTTCTTAAGCTCATGGAACTAAAGAACAAATTCAAACCTTGAGTTGAAATACTTAAAGGTGCTTTGGGCAGAATATTAAATGACCCAGGATGCATTTAAAGAAGATTGAAAGAGTATACAGGGTCATTGTACTGAAAGGAATTGGCAGACACAGAAGAATTTCATGATACAATATATAAGCAAGAACCCATGGTGATGAAGGAATTAGTTCAAGCTGCTTTGAAAGAATTGGCAAAAAATAAGGCTCCAGGATTTGATGGTATTCTGATTGCCATATTTCAACTAATAGATGCTGTCCTACATGTGCTGACCAAGTGTCAAGAAATTTGGAGGACAACCACTTGGCCAAGTGACTGGAGGAGATCTTTATTTGTTCCCGTTCCAAAGAAAGGTGATCCAACAGAGTGTGGAAATTATTAAACAATATCATTAATATCACATACAAGCAAGATTCTACTGTACAAGAGGATAAAAGAGGAAAAAAAAACCATACATTTGGAAGCTGAACAAACATCCCACTTGAACATGAGTAGGTACTAGAAGAAACAAAAAATGAAATAAAATAGTTTCTTGAAACAAATGACAGTGAAAACACAAATTACTAACACCTCTGAGAAACCACCAAAGCAAAAATTAGAAGTCCATGTTATAGCAAGAAGCAAACCCATCAAAAGGCAAGGGGGGAAAAAAATATGATTCTTTAACCCAACATCTCCAAAAAGTTGAAAAGGAACAGCAAGAAAACCCAACCTCCTCTAAAAAAATGAAATTATAAAAATTGAGGCAGAAATAAATGAAATAGAAAACAAAAATAATTTAAACCATCAGCACACAAGACCAGAAATTGGCTTTTCAAATAAATTAATAAAATTGACAAACCACTAGCAAAACTATAAAAAAAGAAAGAAAAATAATCCAAATCAAAGAAGAAATGAACAATGTCACAACAAAACAAAAATTAAAATGTTAACAATGGAATATGGAAAAACTATACTCAAACAAATATGAAACCCTAGAGGAAATGGAGAAATACTTAGAAACTCACAACCTACCTAAATTGACACATACCAAAGTAGAATATATGAACAGACCCATTACAAAAGAAGAAATTGTACAGATAATAAAATAACTTCTAAAAACAACAACAAAAAGTCCTGGACTTTAAAATTACAAGTTAATTTTATGAAACATTCCAAGATGAACTGGCACCAATTCTACATAAAGTATTTCAAAAGTAGGAAAAGATGGCATTCTTCCAGACTCATTCTATGAAGCAAATATATCCTTGATACCAAAGTCAGGTAAAGACACCACCAGAATAGAAAACTATAGTCCAATATATCTCATGAGCATAGAGATGCAACAATCTTCAGTATAATCCTGGCCAATATAATTGAACAGTTGTTGTTGTTATGTGCCGTCGAGTCATTTGCGACTCATAGCGACCCTATGTACAACAGCCCTAAACCCTGCTCTATCCTGTGCCAATCTAATTGCCTCTGACACACCCATCCCGATTACCCCAGTCACTGAATCAATCCACCTCATAGAGGGTCTTCCCCCCCTGCGCCATCCCTCCACCCTCCCAAGCATGATATCCCTCTCCAAGGACCTGTCCCTCCTTGCAACATGCCCAAAGTATGTCAGACGAAGCCCCACAATCCTTGCCTCCAAGGAGTTGCTTGGTTTAATCCTCTCCAGGATGAATCTGTTTGTTTTCTTGGCAGTCCATGGTACATTCAATACTCTTCTCCAGCACCACAGCTCAAAGGCATCGATTCTCCTTCTGTCCTCCCTAGTCATTGAACAGTACGTAAAAAAAAAAAATTCACCATCTCCAAGTGGGATTTATAACAGGTATGAAAGGATGGTCCAACATAAGAAAAACAATGAGTGTAATTCATCACATTAACAAAACAAGGAACGAGAACCATATGATCCTATCAATTGATGCAGAAAAGGCTTCTGAAAAAAATCCAACACCCTTTCCTGATTAACAAAATAGGGATAGAAGGGAATTTCCTCACCATAGTAAAAAGTATATATGCAAAACCAAGAGCCACCATCATTTTTAATGGAAAGAGATAAAAGTCATTCCTTTGAGACCAGGAACTAGTCCAGGATGCCCAATATCACCCCTCCTCATAAATATTGTATTGGAAGTCTTAGTGATAGAAATAAGACAAGAGAAAGAAATAGCATGTATCCAAATTGGCATAGAGGAGGTAAAATTATCTCAATATGCAGATGATATGATAGTAAACTTAGAAAACCCTAAAGACTCAGTAAGTATACTACTGGACATAGTCAGCCAGTTCAGGAATGTGGCAGGATACAAGAGCAACATACAAAAATCAATTGTATTTCTCTACAGTGACAAAGAGAATGCAGAACTAGAGCTAAGAAAAACAATAACCATCACAATAGCTAATCACAAGATTAAACTCTTGGGAATAAATCTAACTAGAAACACAAAAGACCTATTCAAAGAAAATTACAAAACATTACTACAAGAAACAAAGAGAGACCTGGAGAAATGGAAGACTATCCCATGCTCATGCATTAGGAAGACTCAATATTGTGAAAATGACAATTCTACCAAAGGCAAGCTACAAGTTCAATGCAAATATCAATTCCATTCTTCAGTGAGATGGAAAAGGCAATTTCCTATTTCATCTGAAATGGAGAGACCCCTAATAAGTAAAGTACTCCTGAATAAGAAAAACAGGTAAGAGGCATCTCACTCCCTAATCTCAAATCCTGCTACACAGCCATGGTGGTCAAGACAGTGTGGTACTGGTACAATGACAGATACATAGATAAATGGAATAGAATTGAGAACTCAGAAATCAGCTCGTCCATAGCCACTGGTGAGAGTCAGCACCCAGAGCCATCTGGGGCTTTAAGCTCGTTGCCCACTGCTGTGGTGTGGACAGCTGAAACCCAGGCCCCGACAGGCACCTGGGGGGGGGGAACCAGACTCTACTTCATGCTCTGCTGGAGAAGGAGGGGCAGTCTCCTGTACCAGTCAGATCCAATTTGACGGTACACACACACACACACACAC
>NW_006400060.1:1669958-1689808 GCF_000299155.1 Elephantulus edwardii
CTTAGCTGAAAGGAGAGAATACCAGAAGAATGTCTATCTGTGTTTCATTGATTATGCAAAGGCATTTGACTGCGTGGATCATAACAAACTGTGGCTGACATTTAATCGTGCTAATGCTAAGAAGGCAGTTTGGCACTTTCTCAAAAAGCTGGAAATAAAATTACTATTTGACCCAGCAATTCTACTACTCGGAATATACCCTAAAAAAAGCAGAGCTTCCACCCAAGGAGATATATGCACCTCCATGTTTATTGCTGTATTACTCAGAGCAGAGACTTGAAAGCAACCCAAGTGCCCATCAACAAATTAATGGATAGAAAAATTATAGTATACTCACACAATGGAATACTCTGCATGGAATACTATGCAGCACTGAAAAACAAATAACCCATAAAACATTACACAACATCGATGATCCTGGAAAAATTATACTGAGTGAAATATCTTCGTAACAAAAGGACAAATAGTGCATAACAGCACTATTATAAAACAGGATTGACATTGAGGCCAGAAGAAAACTAGAAAGAAAAGAGGGGATAAATAATGAATACTGCATTGTGACAGATGAAGCAAAGAATTGCTTAAAAGGAATATATGATTAGCCATTATTTGTATGACAACAGTCCAGAATAAGAGGTGCATAGAGTGGATTGGGCAAGGGAGGAAATTATGGCACAATGAACAAATTTAAAAAAAAATATTTAGAGGTGTAAGGAAGAAAATGTACATAAATGAATGAATGAAAATCCAACTTTTCTGTAAACTTTCATTAAAATCACAATACAAAAAATGTGAGCCATAATAATCACTATTTTATTGCATTGCTGTGAAAGTAAATGAGTTAATATATATAAAGTTTGTAGAACAGATGCTGATTTATAGTAAGCACCCAATAAATGTTGTTAGATCCTGTGGAGTGGAAACCAACTTATAGCTGACCCTCCAGTAGGTTTTCAGAGGCTTGAAATAGCATGGGAAGAAATTTCTCATCATCCTTCCATGGAGCAGCCAGTGGACTCAAACCACTTGCTTTGGGTAAATAATATGTGCCTTGAGATTTGAGCACTCATAAGAGTTCTGATTCAAAACTGAGGAATAACTGAAGCGTTTGTTGTAGAAGGTCAAAGACAACAGTCTTCGATATGGATTACAGCTCAAAATCAAGAAGACAAAGATTCTCAGCACTAGGCCAATTGACAGCACCATGAATTTCAGTTTGCGGATCAGAATCCACAATTAACACTCTAGTCAGAAAATCAAAAGATAAATTATATTGGGAAATCTACTTTCAGGGACCTCTACACAGTACTGGAGAGCAATGATGTCAGTCTAGAGACTAAAGTGTGCCTGATCCAGGTCATGGTCTTCGCAATGATTTGCTATGCATCAGAGGATAATGACTAACAATGACAAAAGAAGAATCGATGCCTTTGAGTTGTGGTGCTGGAGAAGTGTGTTGAACATACCATGGTCTGCCAAGAGAACAAACATGTGTGACCTGGAGAAAGTGAAATCAGATTGCTCCTTGGAGGTAAGGATTTTGAAACTCTGGCTCACATACTTTGGGCATGTATCCAGGAGGGATCAGTCCTTGAAGAAGAACCTCATGCTTGGAAGGGTGGAAGGATAGCACAGGAGAACAAGACACTGGATGAGATGAATTGACACAGCAACTAGGGTAATGGGGATAGGTATGTCGGAGACAGTGATATTAGCTCAGGATAGGGCAGGCTTCAGAGCTGTTGTACATAGGGTTGCTATGAGTCACAGATGACTCAATGGCACATAACAGTGACATCAACAAAAGCTCTAGTTGCTTAGTTTGTAAGGAGTTGCACTGACAACCCAAAGACAGGTGGTTTGAGTCCAGTAGCTGCTCTGTGGAAGAAAGACGAGAAATCTCTCATGTGATTTACAGCCTCTAAAAGCCTGCTGGAATATCAGCTGAGTCCCTTCTGACTCCACAGCACATTGTTGTTGTTACGTGCCATTGAGTTGCCTGCGACTCATAGTGACCCTATGCACAACAGCCCTAAACCCTGCTCTGTCCCGTGCCAATCTTATTATCTCCAGCACACCTATCCCCATTACCCCAGTCAATGAATCAATCCATCTCTCATCGAGGGTCTTCCTCTCCTGCACTGTCACTCCACCCTCCCAAGCATGATGTCCCTCTCCAAGGAATGATCCTGACTTGCAACATGTCCAAAGTATGTCAAATGAAGCTTCAGAATTCTTGCCTCCAAGGAGGAACCTGGCTTTATCCTCTCCAAGACAAACTTGTTTGTTCCCCTAGCAGTCGATGGTATATTCAATATTCTTCTCCAGCACCAGAGCTCAAAGGCATCAATTCGCCTTCTAGTATCATCAGTCATTGTCCAGCTTTCTGATGCATAGCAAGTAATTGTAGAGACCATGGCCTGTATTAGGTGCACCTAGCAACAACATTTATTGGGTGCCCACTGTATGTCAGCAATCATTGTAAACTCTTTACATATATTAAAAAATTTAATTTTCAAAACAATACAATTAAATACTACTGATTATTATTACCTACTTTTTTGTTTCTTATAACCTTTTTTAAAAAATTCTTTTATATTGGTTTGCTTACAAAGTTCATACACATTGTGTTTCACACTATTCTTCACATTGTGTTTCATACAATCATTCTCATGCATTATATTTTACAAAATTAATCTCCATTGCACTATGCTCACCATTACCCTGTCTTTTCAGGTCCCCACTGGAACTTTCACATTTACTTTACTCTCTCCCTCCCCCCACAAAGTTGTGCAACCCTATAATTATAACCCCTACTCATCCTTATCTTTCTATTTTCACAGTAATGTTCTTATGCCTTATGATATTTGAGGAAATTAGAACTGAAACACAAAGGAAGATTTGTACAGCAATATTCATAGCAGCATTATTCACCATCGCAAGAACATGGAAACAGCCCAAATGTCCAAACACAACTGAATATGTTGAGAAATTGTGGTACATTAACACAATACTCAGGAGCAACAATTCTGAAAAATACTACATAACTTGGGAGAGACTCAAGAGCATTATTACATTTTTAAAGATTAATAGTAGTTATTGCTGTTCTTTTGCCAAGCTTAAGGCACCCAGTTCAAATCCTCCTCTGGAGAAAGATAAGCAGTCTCCTCCCGTGCTATTTACTGCCTCTGAAGACCCTTTGGAGAGTCAGCTATGAGTCAGTTTGGATTCAACAATGCAACACAATTGTTATGTTCAAAAACTATCTACTGAAAGATACTATATGCCTGATGTTGTGTGCTAGATGCCTAGGATGTCTTGAGGGGAGAAAATAAAAGTGAGCAGAAAGAAATCAGCTCAAGACCTCCATACAGAAATTAGCAGAAACTTGGGGGGGGGGGGGGAGGAGAAGGAGAGTGGCGGGCAGGAGAATGATTGAGTAGAGGGTGTACCCTGCTGGTTGTTTGAAAGAATGCAAGAAAGATTTTTTTTTAAGTCAAACATGAGCTTGAATTTGTGATCACTTAGAAGATGACCTTGAGCGAGTCACTTCCTTCCTACCTGCTTCAATTTCCTCATTTGCAACATGACAGTAAAATGCAATTCCTTCTAAGTTTGTGATAAAATAATTGGCACATTGCACAGCATAATGTAATCACCGCTTGCCCCAAAAACATCCGGTTGCCATTGAGTAAATTCTGTCTCATGGAAACTATATTTCAGACGCTAACTTCCCTCCATAGTATTTTTATGGCTGTGACTTTTTAGAAAGAAACCATCAGGCCATTCTTCAAAGACACCTCCTCTGAGTGTTTAACCCTCTTTATCACCCAGCTACTCTTAAAGGCATGGATGAAAAAACTCCTCAAATAGTTATCTTCTTATTGATTCTGACTCATGACCATGCCATGTGCATAAAAACAGAACTGCACTCCATAAGGTTTTCAAGGCAATGGGTTATGTACTATGGATATGGCTTCCTGGACTTGAAGAAGAAGAAGCAGGATCAGTGGAAGACTCATCAACTTGCATTATCCAGTTGACACAACTTTGCTTGCTAAAAGTGAGAGGATTTTAAACATTTACTGCAGAGGAGCAAAGACTTTAACATGAACTGCATCTCAACCTCAAGAAGACAAAAATCCTCACCACTAGATTGATAGAAAACATCATGATAGGAGAAAAGATGGAAAATTGTCAATGGTTTCATCTTACTTGGATCCACAATCAACATCTTTGGTACTAGCAGTCAGGAGATCAGGAGATGTATTGCATTGAGTAAGCCTACTGTCAGGTACCTCTCCAAATTACTGAGGAGCAATGATGTCCATTTGATCCAAGCCATGATCTTTTCAATTGTTTGGTATGCATCTGAAAGCTGAACAATGAATAAAGATGAGAGAAGAATCAACACATTTGAGTTGTGATGTTGGAGAAGAGAACTGAGTATCCCATGGACTGTAACAGAACAAACAGATATATCTTGGAGAAAGTGCAACCAGTGTTCCGTAGAGTTGAGGATGGTGAAACTTTGTCTTACATTCTTTAGTCATGTTTCTAGGAGAGGCAATTTTCTTTGAAAGGGATATCATGCTTGGAAAGGTGGAGGGTTGGTGAAAGAGAGGAAGACCCTCAACCAGATGGAATGACACAGTGAGTGCAGCATTGGGCTCAAGTATGCCAGAAATGATGAGGATAGCACAAGATAGGCCAGGGTTCAGATCCCTTGCTTATAGGGTCACTATGGGTCTTACCTGACTGTGGCACCTAACAACAACATGACCCCTGGGCAATGCAAATGGTTAAGCACTGCATCACTATTGTAAAGATTGGTGCTTTGAATCCACCCAGAGGCGCCTCAGAAGAAATAACTTATAAAAGGTCATAGTCATCAAAATCTTGTGGAGGAATCCTACTTCTCAATATATCGAGTCTCCTTGAGTCACAATTGACTTGAGGGCAACTGGTTGGTCTTCGGTATATTCTATAGTGTTGTTACGTGTTGGATTTGATTCCATAGCAGTGAGTTTGTGTAGGATGTCTGGTGATTAAGTAGTAGAATCCATGCATTTTATGCAGATCCTGAGCTCTGGTGGCCCAATAGGTAAGGAGTTGCACTGCCAACCCAAAGGTGGATGGTTTAAATCAACCAGCTTCTCCTTGAGATAAAGATGGACAGCCTCTCTCTGTGAAATTTATAGCCTCTGAAAACCAGCTAGAGGGAAGCTATGAGTCTGTTCCAGCTTAACAGCAATGAGTTGATTCAGAGATAGGGACTTTATTTCCAGCCAACGCATCTCATGCACAGCCATGTCAGTAGAGGCGGTATATATTGGTCAGTCCATGGGATTTCCAATACTCTTCACCAAAACCACATTTCAAAGGCATCAGTTCTTTTTTGGTCCACCTTATTCACTCTCCAATTTTCAGATGCATAGGAAGCAAATGAAAATACCATGATCTTCTACATGGTTTCCTTACTTCTTTTTACTCCCACTGTCAAATCAAGTCTCCATCCTCTCTAAAGGTACACTGGATTGTATCCTATCTGTTTAAAACACTGTATTGCCTGGAGAAGTAAGCCCAAATTCTTTCACATGGCATACTTTAGAATCTCTTTGAACAAATATCCCTTTAGAGTCTGCTTGAGCAAACCACGTACTTGCAGACCTCTCTGCCCTTACTCATGCTGCTCCCTTGGCTTGGGTTGCCCTTGTCTTTCTAGGGACCAGTTTAAATATAAGCTCCTTTGAAGGTCTCCCAGACACTCCTCCCTTGAGATCAGACTTAATTCCTCAGTCCCTAAGCTCTTAGGCTAAGCTTCCTTAAAAGGAGACAGTGCAAACAGAAGTAGTAACAGCAGAGCAGCAGGATTTCAATAAGCACAGAGCTTCTGGGTAAACTGGGATCCTAGTAAGTTTGAGCAGAAGGAAACACTAGACAGTGTGGGCACTAAGACTGCCTCTGTGGGTGTCAGCTTATACACTCAGAGATTCAGATGGCTGCAGGAGACTTTCAGGCAGAACTACCTCTAACCTACCTAGAATAGCAAAGGAGAACTTTTTATAAATGCCTTGCAGAAAAGAATAATTATAGCAAATGGCTTCCCTCTGCCTAATACCTCCCCCTCACTGTGAGCCTTTTTACCCTTGATGGGTGGTGCAAGGAACTCTGATACAGGAATTTGGAGAATGTACCCATGTGTGGGTTGGTAGTTTATTGGTGGTTAAATTTCATTCTGCTCTGTCTGCTATTGTTCTGATTCCATTACAATTAGTTTTTTCACAAGTGGTTCCTCACCAGCCCACTGCTTTTGAGGTCCAGCCCAGTCAGGAGTGGTCAATAAAATCAGGGCTACTTCCAAATGATAAAGGGATTTGAGAGAGAACAACAGAGCTAGAGCAGGAATATCCAATGTTGTTAACCAGCTGTACTTGAGCCCACAGGGGGGTTCTCCAGTCCTTCTCTGAGAGGACTAGTGATATTTTATTAGGTTGATTGTTGTTTAAAAACTATGCAGTGTCAGTTCACTGACAGACTAGTGCAATAAAGAACATAAACAGAATTTTCTACAGTTCTGACTGCAATCCTAAAAAAAAAAAAACCCACACATGGTTTTATGTCAGTTTATGAATTGAGTTCAAGAAAACCTAGCTCTCAGTGCTGCATGTAATATAAAAGCAATTAGTGCAGCTGTTCCTATTATATTCTCCAATCTGGAATTAAATTGCTGGCAGAAAATACAGACTATTTTCCCACTTCTATGTAATTATATTTTGGAAACAGAAAGTTCATCTATGTTGCTTCTTTTGTGTCCCTTACAATGCTTAATATCATTGTGCACAAAATTAACAGATAAAATGAAAGCTGAGAATAGAATTAATGACTCCTGCTTGACAGCCATTCTTGTTGTATTACGTACCATTGAGTCGACTATGACTCAAAGTGACACTATGAGCAACAGATCTGAACTATGTCCTATCCTGCACCTTCCTCATGATCTCTGCCATGCTCAAGTTCATTGTTACAGTCACTGTGTCAGTCCATCTCATTGAGGATCTTACTCAATTTCTCTGACTCTCCACCTTTTCAAGGATGATGTCTTTTTTTTAATGGCATTTATTAGTGTGGTCAAAACAGAAATATCATCATGACTTCCCATCTTCCTTATGCTGTCTTTGATCAGGAGCCTCTCTACTCCCTAAAATAGGGGTTTTTTTTATCCAATCCTATCCCCAGAAAGCACATAAATCGTTTTGTTTTGTTTTGTTTTTCTCTTTGCTACTATTTTGCCTTTTCTCAAAGTCAATCAAGGTATCCTAAGTCACATAAATAATTTCAGAATGGTGCTACTGGTAGGAAAAATTTAAAGTGATTATTAGATTCTAGACTTTATACCTAAGAATCTGTCCTAAACCTGCATTGTAGTCTCTGTCCTGTGACAAAAAAGCAAATCTAATAGGTGCTGGTGAAGTCCCAACAGGCACAAACAGTTAAGTGCTCAACTACCAACAGAAGATCAGAGGTTTTAACTCATCTAGCAGCTTTTTGGAGGAAAGGCCTGGTCATCTGCTCCTATAAAGCTGACTGCCATTGGAAACCCTATGGAACACTGTTCTGTTCTGATACGTATGGGATTGCCATGAATTGGAATAGACTCTGTGGCAATGGGTTTAGGTGGTTTGGATTTTTTGTTTTGTTTTTTGGTTTGTTTGTCTATTTAGAAGTGGGGCTATGTTAGCAAGAATCATTTACCCTAGAGCAAAGAGCTCTGGCATGTGATGATTTTTTTTACCCCCCTCTGGTGGCCTAGTGGGTAAGGATTTGCACTACCAAACCAAAGGTGAGTGAGTCAAATCTGCCACTTGCTCTGAAGAAGAAAGGTGGGAAATCTCCTGTGCAATTTACAGCTTTTGAAGGCTCAGCTATGAGTCAGTTACAACTTGTTAGCAATGAGTTTGGAAAGGTGCTTATCTTCTGAAACTTGAGTAGTGCAGCTAGTCGTTTCTTGGCATCTAAATGTCATTTCTACTTTACCTCTTCAAATCACAACACTTTTCTAATTACTCTCTCAGCACATGCTTGTTCAGAGCAGTACATCAATGAGTCCATGAAATGGAATGTGAAAACTTACTCCTATGTGTTGATCTTTGGCAGTTTTGTACTGATGCATTGTTGTTGTTGTTGTTATGTGCCGTCGAGTCGTTTGCAACTCATAGCGACCCTATGTACAACAGCCCTAAACCCTACTCTATCCTGTGCCAATTCCATTGCCTCTGACACACCCATCCCGATTACCCCAGTCACTGAATCAATCCACCTCATAGAGGATCTTCCCCTCCTGCACTGTTCCTCTACCCTAGCAAGCATGATGTCCCTCTCCAAGGACCTGTCTCTCCTTACAACATGTCCAAAGTATGTCAGACGGAGCCCCAGAATCCTTCCCTCCAAGGAGCAGCCTGGTTTAACCCTCTCCAGGATGGATCTGTTTGTTTTCTTGGCAGTCCATGGTACATTCAATACTCTTCTCCAGCATTATGTAGTATTTACTGGATGCTTACTTTGTGCCAAGAAGTGTTCTGGAGAATACATGTTTGTATCTCAACCTTCCATGAGGCCCACCTTGCTGCTGCAGTGGCGTGCAGCTTCTCCTGCAGGGCCTGCAGCTCCAGAGCCACCAGCTCTAACTCCTGGTCCATTTGGTCATGGATGCTAGGCAGAAATATGGGTTGTGAGCCATTATCTGGGGGACATGCAGCGAGGATTGTATCCATCCACTGCAAGACCAGCTTTCAGGTGCTGCCACTTGAGAGGAGCCTCCAACTGGGCATTCTCATGCTCCAGCATCCACTGGAATTCCTGGCCACCCTCTGGGTTCTTGAACAGCCCTGTTTCAGGAAAAGACAGATAGCCAATGTGCCTACCACTGTGGCAGTCCTGGGTGTATTCATGAATCTTGCTTGCCGCGGGCCAGCTGAGGGAAGGGGAGAGCCAAGGATGAAGGACACAGAGAGGCTATGACTGATAGTCAGTAGCAAAGTTTATTCCAAAAATTCCGAGTTATATTCTTTTGCAGAGAATAGAAACATAGCTCAGCCTCAAGGCCAACAACACGTTTGTTTTGATATCCCACCACCTGCAAGACTGCTTCCAATTAGCAAGCAAGGCCATCAGAACAGAGTCTTTAGGGAGGGGACATACTATTCCGCAAATCCCTGCTTGGCCTTGGGTTTCAAGGAACGGTTAAACTTGTTTGTGCTCCCTTTAAACACCTACACATTTGAACCTGGCACAAAATGGCTGCTTGCATAAAATGGCTGCAGTATGGCTCACTTTTTGGTATCCTGCTTCCTTGAGTTCTTTTCTATCAAACAGATACTATAGCCAAGATGGAGTTAGTCTTGCTGGTCTTTTGGTACAGGGCTAATCTTGCTTTACAAGTTAGCCAGGCCCCAACACTTGCTCAAGAGGAACAATGCTTCTCATGGCTGGAGATAAAAGTTCCGCCATCAGAACCATGACTTTCCTATCAGCCACTGCACAAAGCGAACATCTACGGGGTCGCCAGTGTTCTTGTGGGATTCATGTGGGTCAGAGCTGGTCCTGTCACAGGCTAGGTAGGTCCTCATCTTCTCATGTGGGCATCTCATTGTCCATGCACATGGGCTTCTGGGATAGCAGCAGTTCAGGCAAGAACCCGCGGGCCAAGGGCCAGGACAGGACCTGCAGGAACTCATGGCTAGACTGGGAACCATCTTCCGGGAGCTGAGAGAGGGCTGTCCGAGGATAGCCTGGATATGCAGAACAACCTTCACCAAGCCTACCTGGCCTTCAATGCTCAAGGAAGCAGTGTCTTCATTTCCCATGTTCAGGAAAAGCATACAGAAGAGCAGCCTCCAGTATCAGTGCGCCAAATCAACACTACCTATTTGGTCTTAACACCCAGTCACCACTGATGATTGACTGCCTAGGCAACATTTTTTTTGAAGGATCCTCTTATCACTATCCAATTCTTACCTTGAAATTGTTTCTTTGCTTTTGACAGGTAAATATTTTGCCCTTTTGCCTTTTATTTTTTGAAATGTGTAGACCTTACTACTAGATATAAGAGATTGACAGCCCTTGTCTTTTAGGACAAAGCTTTAGATTTCAAAACCACTTCAGAATTTAAAGGCATCCTTGAAAGGACTATCAGGAATAGAAAAATGATATACGTGGCTAATTGCCTCCATGAAACCAGAAGAATTCTATAGTATCCAGCTACCATGATGACTTAGGATAGGGCAAAGTTCAGAGCTATTGTTCATAGGGTCACTATGAGTTGTAGCCTAATTGACAGCATATAACAAACCCAATTATTGAATATTTTTATCAAAGACTATATAGAAGAATCTTGATGAAAATATGGATCAGAATATAAACTTCTCATAGATTCCAGACTTTCTGGAACTACTGAACTATGAACTCTAAAACGATTACCTAATACAATTTTTAACCGTAAACCAAAAATATCCCTGAAGTTTTCTTTTTGTGCTTTATAAAAAAAATACTTTTTAGAGATATTTGGGCTTTTTATGATTGATTTCACTTATTTTTTTGCCATTTAAAAAAATTTTTATTCATTTTTATGAACATTTACAGAGATTTTGGATTTCCATTTATTCATTGTTGCACTTTTCTCCCTCCCCTTCCCCACCCCAGTTCGCTCCTCTCTTTGAAAAGTAAAAGTCTTTCATTGGTATACAGTCCCCTCGCACCCCCCACTCCATTGCCCCGAGTACACTCCACTATGCAGCCTTAATTCTGGACTCTTATGAGAACCATAATACCCTATCATATATCACTTTTAAACTGTTCTCTCCCTCATCTGTTTCAATGCAGTATACATAATTTATCCAGTTTTTCTCAGTCTTACCCCAACCCTGATGTCAGTCTCATTCTACAACAGTGACACCATGCAGTATTTGTCCTTTTGTGAATGAGATATTTCACTCAGCATAATGTCCTCCAGGGTCACCCTTTTAGAATAATATTGCATGAGTTCCTTGTTTTTCAATGCAGTGTAGTATTGCATTGTGTGAATATACCACAGCTTCTCTATCCATTCATTTGTTGATGGACACTTGGGTTGTTTCCAACTCCTTGCTATTGTGAACAAAGCCACAATAAACATGGGTGTGCATATATCTGCTTGGATGTCAGTTATGGTCTCTTTCGGGTATATTCCCAGTAGTGGAATTGCTGGGTCAAATGGTATCTCTATTTGCAACTTTTTGAGAAACGTCATATCGCCTTCCACAGTGGTTGCACCATTTTATGCTCCCACCAACAGTGAATAAGGGTTCCAGTTTCTCCACAACCTTGCCAGCATTTGTTGCTTGCTGTTCTGTTATATTTTGCTATTCTGACTGGGGTGAGATGATATCTCATAGTTGTTTTTGCCAACATCATTTGTTAAAAAGCTGTCGTTTCACCACTTAACAGATTTCATCTCCTTATAAAAAATCAGTTGACCATAGGTAGATGGACTGGTTTCTGGGTTCTCAATTCTATTCCATTGATCTATGTGTCTTTCATTGTACCAGTATCAAGCTGTCCTGACCACCACGGCAGTATAGTAGGATTTGAAATCAGTGAGATGCCTCCTCCTCCTACTTTGTTTCTCTTTTTAAGGAGTGCTTTGCTTATTTGAGGTCTCTTTCCGTTAAAAATGAAATTGGAGATTGCCTTTTCCATCTCATTGAAGAATGGAATTAGTATGTATATTGGGATTGCACTGAATGTGTAGATTGCCTTTCGTAGTATTGTCATTTTCATAATATTGAGTCTTCATATCCATGAGCAAGGTATATTCTTCCATTTCTCCAGCTTTTTTTGTTTCTCGTAGTAATGTTTTGTCATTTTCTCAAGTATTTTATCTTGTGATTAGCTATTATGAAGGGTATTTTTTTTTCCCTTAGCTCCAATTCTGTATTCTCTTTGCCACTGTAGAGAAATCCAGCTGATTTTCGTTTGTTGATCTTGAATACTGCCACGTTGCTGAATTGGTCAATTATGTCCAGTAGTTTTCTTGCTGAGTCTTTAGGGTTTTCTAGGTATACTGTCATATCATCTGCATAGAGAGATAATTTTACCTCTTCTTTGCCAATTTGAATACCTCTTATTTCCTTCTCTTGTCTTTTTGCTATAGCTAAGACTTCTAATACAATATTGAATAAGAGAGGTGATAGTGTGCATCCTTGCCTAGTTCCTATTCTCTAAAGGAATGCCTTTAATCTCTCTCTATTGAGAACAATGTTGGCTCTCAAATTTGCGCATATACTTTTTACTATGTTGAAGAAATTCCCCTCTAATCCTATTGTGTTGAGTGTTTTAATCAGAAAAGGGTGTTGGATTTTGTCAAAGGACTTTTCTGCATCAATTGATAGTATCATGTGGTTCTTATTCTTTGCTTTGTTAATGTGATAAATTACATTGATTGTTTTTCTTATGTTGAACCATCGTGCCTAACTGTTATGAATCTCACTTGGTATTGAATTATTTTTTTGATGTATCGTTGGATTCTATTGGCCAAGATTCTAGTCAGGATTTTTGCATCTATGTTCATGAGAGATATTGGCCTATATTTTTCTATTTTGGTGGTGTCCTTTCCTGGCGTTGGTATCAAGGATATGTTTGCTTAATAGAATAAGTCTGGGAGAATTCTGATATAGTTTATGTAGAATTGGTGACAATTCTTCTCTGAATGTTAAAATTCACTTGTAAAATCATATGGTCCAGGGCTTTTTTGGCTAGGCATTGTTTTATTACCTTTTCAATTTCTTCTTTTGTAATGGGTCTGTTCAGGTGTTCAATAACAGTTTGTGTCAGTTTAGGTAGGTTGTGCATTTCTAAGTATTTGTCCATTTCCTCTATGTTTTCATATTTGTTTGAGTATAGTTTTTCAAATTATTCCAGTGTTAGCCTTTTTATTTTAGTTGGTTCTGTTGTGTGTTGCCCATTTCATCTTTTATTTTGATTATTTGTGTCTTTTCGTTCTTTTCATTTGTTAGTTTTGATAGTGTTTTGTCGATTTTATTGACCCTTTCAAAGAACAAACTCCTAGTTTTTTGATGGTTTCAATTGTTTTTCAATTTTCTATTTCATTTATTTCTGCTCTAATTTTTATAATTTCAGTGTTTTTAAAAGGTGTCGGGTTTTCTTGCTGTTCTTTTTTAATTTGTTGAAGATCTTGGTTTAGAGAGTCAATCGTCATTTTTTTTCCTGCCTTTTGATGTGTTTGCTTATTGCTATAAATTGACCTCTGATTACTACTTTAGCTATTTCCCAGAGGTTTTGGTAAGTGGTGTTTTCATTGTCATTTGTTTCAAGAAACTTTTTCGTTTCATTTTTCATTTATTGAAGTACCCACTCATGTTCAAGCAAGGTGTTGTTCATCTTCCAAATATATGGGAGTTTTCCCCCTCCTTTGTCCTCTTGTTATTTTCGAATTTTGTAGCATTGTCATCTGAGAAAATGCTTTGTATTATTTCTATGTTTTTTAATTTATTGATGCTTGTCTTGTGATCTAAAATGTGATTTATTCTGGAGAACGTACCATGTACATTGGAAAAGAAGGTATACTGTGCTTTTTGGGGGTGCATTAGCCTATAAGTTTCTATGAGATCAAGTTGGTTTATTGTGTGGTTTAATTCTTGAGCATCTTTGTTGAGTTTCTTTCTGCTAATTATATCTTTTCTTGAGAGTGGTGTATCGAAGTCTCCAAGTACTGTAATAGTGTTGTCTATTTCCTTTTTCAGTTTTGTTAATGTTTGTTTTCTATATTTTGCAGGTCTTTCATTTGGTGCATAGATATTTATTATTGTTATGTCCTCTTATTCTGTTGACCCTTTAAGCATTATGAAGTGACCTTCCTTGTTATATATGGTTTTTGCACTGAAATTCATTTTATCAGAGATTAACATTGCTACTCCTGCTTTTGTTTTTGGTTGCCATTTACTTGGCATTTCTTTTCCCACCCTTTTATTTTTAGTCTATCTTCATTTTTCAGATGTGTCTCTTGTAGACAACGTATTGATGGATTTTGTTGTTTTATTCAGTCTGCTACTCTTTTTCTCTTCAGTGGTGCATTTAAACCATTCACATTCAGTGTTATTACTGAGAAGGAAGATTTTATTGCTTTCATTTTGTAGAGTTATTTTTGGTGTTGTTGTTAGTTACTCTGATCCATCCTTCTTTCTGTGGCACTTCTGCAAGTAGGACATCTCTCAGTGTTTCCTGGAATGCTGGTCTTATTTTTATAAACTCCCTTACGTTCTGTTTTTTCTGGGAATATCTTGATCTCTCCTTCATATTTGATGGACAATTTTGCTGGGTACAGTATTCTTGGTTGACAGTTGAGTTCTTTGGGTGTTTGATATATGTCATTCCACTCTCTTCTTGCTCACATAGTTTCTGCTGAGAAATTGGCATTTAATCTTATCTGTTCTCCATTATAGGTTACTTTCTATTTCTCCCTTGCTGCTTTCATAATTCTCTCCTTATCTTTGGTTCTGGCAAATTTGACAATGATATGTCTTGGTGTTTTTCTTTTGGGGTCTAGTCTAAATGTTGTTCTCTCAGCTTCTTGAATATATATTATCTCATTCTTCATTATGTCTGAGAAATTTTCTTCTAGTAATTCTTCCACAACTTTTTTGGTGCCTTTATTTGCTTATTCTTGTTCTGTGATTCCAATGATGTGCATGTTATTTCTCTTGATGGTGTCCGTGTCCCACATTATTCTTAGGTTTTCTTCTTTTTCTTTTTTTGTTTGGTTCGGCTTTTTGCTCTAGCAGATCAGTGGTGACAAGTCTATCTTCTCTTTCACTGGTTCTGTGTTCCCTCTCTTCATCTCTGTTTATATGTCCCTTCATCATGTTGACAGCATCTGAAACCTTGGACCTCATATTTTTTTTTTATTGTGGTATCTTGTTTTTCCCGTGTCTCTAATGCCTTTTCTGAATTGTTTTGGATTGTTTTTTTAAGCTACTCCTGATTTTTGCTTGCATTGTCCTGTAATTCTTCAAGTTTGTTTTCTGTTGCAACCCTTTTTCCTGGAAGAAATGAACATAAAGAGACAGACACACAGAGAAGACAAGACAGGAACACAGCAAAGAACCACACACTCACACATGTGACAAGAACGGCAGACTGTTTCTTTATTAACCCTTTTTGGCTCCTTCATCTCACCCTTTTTTCTTTTACAAAGTGGAATATGCTATGCATGGCAAGCTCTCTTTCCTCTATTACTTTCTGTCTTCTCCATTGGAGGAAAACTATTAAAAGAATACAACACAATATTATAATTCCAATACTGTTACTTCCTAAAGTTGCAAAAATTGCTTTGAACTTTTCAATAGGGTCTAAATTACTTAAATTTTGTACTAACTCTGACCAAATTTGGTCATCTTCTAAAGTAGGTAAATTCTTTTCAAATGTTCTAGTGATTTTGTATTCAAGGGTATACAAGTTTAAAGTTAAATTCTTATCTGCAATAATGTGTTTTTTCACATTATCCCATTCCTCAGAGATGTTAAATTTTACAGGAGTGATACAAAAATGAGAAGAATTCCAGTCACATTTTAACATTACTTGAGTGGACAGTACAGAAATACAGACAATACTGAACCCCAACCATAGCACAGTTTCTTGCAGACGTTGAATATCTTCCAGGAGCTGTTGATCTAATGGTTGTTGTTGTTGCCATAGTTCATGAGAGTCAGTATGCCATAGCCTCACAAAGTCAGCAATCTGAATACTCTGTTGTAATGCAATCCCAGCAACTGCTGCAGTAGATGTATTTGCAGCCAGTTCAAGCACTGTAACAATGATGGCACTGACAACTCATTTGACTCGATGATTCAAGGCTTGAAGAGGATTCCACATTCTTATCATTGCTATGGAGTCACGCCATGGTCATTCTAATTTGACAGGTATCCACATTTTTCTTCTTGCTCGAACAACATAAATACTTAAAAACTCATTAGTTATAATTTTATCTATTGAAGAGTTAATACAGTTTTGTAGAAAACAACTATTACAACTCAAAATTCCATTATTATTATTCCAAATTATTTTTCCCCATTAGTAAAACCTAAGGATATTTAACACAAGCCATAATATATTTAGAAACATTCATATGTAAAGAGACAGAAAAGGGTTCTAAATTATTAGAGATATTAAGGGACATATTTCCTTTCCATATTTGAATTTTTTTCTAGAGCTGCTAATAATTTCCAAATATGTCCTTGTGTTGCTGTGCTACTTACCAAATGTGGAAAAAGAGAAGTAAGCCTTTTATCATGCCATACTATTGTGTGAATATTTTTCTTTGAAATCTCCATGTGGGCTAGAGTCCACAATTACTATTCCTTTTTCAGTATCTTTAATCAAAACAGTAACGGTTTTTTCCTCGACCATGACTCCAATATAAATATTTAATTGATGTTGCTACTTTTGGAATGGAACAAAGTTCAAGTTGAGAAGAAGAGTCTCCTGATAATTTTCCTAGCACTTTTATGCCTTTTACTGCTAGAATCATAGTGGTACTAGAAATATGAGAATGATTATGGATCAATCCCCACGCTTCATGAGAAATATTAAAGCAATGATTATCATTTTCAAAACATATAGGTATTCCCTTCACCTCAATAGTATAATTAATTACAGGACTGAAATAAAAATCTAATGAATGATCCACATAGGGGCTAGGCATCCAAAAGGTTTCATTAGTATACACAAGAATTTCAGGGTCCCCCCAAGAAACCTCTTGTAAAACAGGTTGTTGTTATTGTTGTTATGTGCCGTCGAGTCATTTGCGACTCATAGCGACCCTATGTACAACAGCCCTAAACCCTGCTCTATCCTGTGCCAATCGCATTGCCTCTGACACACCCATCCCGAGTACCCCAGTCACTGAATCAATCCACCTCATAGAGGGTCTTCCCCTCCTGCGCTGTCCCTCCACCCTACCCAGCATGATGTCCCTCTCCAAAGACCTGTCTCCCCTTACAACATGTCCAAAGTATGTCAGACGAAGCCCCAGAATCCTTGCCTCCAAGAAGCAGCCTGGTTTAACCCTCTCCAGGGTGGATCTGTTTGTTTTCTTGGCAGTCCATGGAACATTCAATACTCTTCTCCAGCACCACAGCTCAAAGGCGTCAATTCTCCTATCCTCCCTAGTCATTGTCCAACTCTCTGGTGCATAACAAGTGATTGTGAATACCATGGCCTGTATCAGGCGCACCTTAGTCTCCAGAGAGACACCGCTGCTCTTGAGTACTTTAGAGAGGTCCCTAACAGCAGACTTTCTCATCGCAATACGTTTTTTGTTTTGTTTTGTTTGTTTGTTTGTTTGCAATACGTTTTTTGATTTCCTGACTGCTGGTGCCAAGAGTGTTGACCATGGAGCCGAGCAAACTGAAGCTGTGAACAATCTCAATCTCTTCACCATCCATCCTGATGCTACCGATTGTTCCAGTGGTGAGAATTTTTGTCTTCTTGACATTGAGCCTCAGTCCATATTGAAGGCTGCAGTCCTTGACCCTCTGCAGTAAGTGCATGAGGTCCTCCTCAGTTTCAGCGAGCAAAGTTGTGTCATCTGCATAACGCAGATTGTTGATAGATCGTCCACCAATCCTAACGCCACGCTTCTCCTCATAGAGCCCAGCCTCTCGGATAATCTGCTCTGCATACAGGTTGAAAAGGTATGGAGATAGGACACATCCCTGGCGTACACCCTTCCCAATTTTGAACCATGCAGTGTTGCCCTGCTCTGTTCTGACGACTGCCTCTTGGTCCAAGTATAGGTTTCGCATTAGCACTATTAAATGTTCTGGGATTCCCATTCTTCTCAGAGTCAGCCACAGTTTGTTATGATCCATGCAGTCAAATGCCTTTGCATAAGGAGCATTAGGAATATAAGCCCAATAAGTATAATTAGCATTTCCCAACTGACAATTTATGACAGCCATCACAGCCAGGAACAAATTGGCAGAATTGAGAGCCTTGCTTGTTGTCTTTAAAACGTTTTCAGCTTCTTGGGTCAACTTCTTTACTTGCCCCAACTTGGGGGAGAAGCTTGATGTGTGCTCATCAGAAAAGTACATTTAGTAGAGAGGTTATGGAACTTTCTCAGGAACTCTTCATCTGGGTGTCTCTTGGCCATCTGCAATTTTTAAAAGTTTAGCTGGCACCCATATCTCTCCACTTTTTCCTTCTATTAGTGCATAGCCTCTTCCTAAGACCTTCAATATCCCATTATCCCAATTTCCATGCAATGTTTTATATAAAACTGGCTTAGAATCCTTTATGATTTCTTCCTGCCCTTCTAAATGTCTTTCTGCTGGTGTAAATCTTTGAGTATCCCATAAATTAAAAAATTTATAGTATATAGTGATCTAAATAGAAGATTCTTCAGTGTACCTAGAACAGTCATGTCTCTTATTCCCCCTTTTAATTTATACAAATAATTTTAAGAGTATAATTGGCTTTCTCTATAATAGTTTGTCCTTGACTATTAAATGGGATACCTGTAATATGAATAATATTATATTTAGTAAAAAATTGAGATAATTTCTTTGAAGTATAGGCTGGTGCATTGTCAGTTTTTATAGTACTTGGAATTCTCATAACTGCAAAACAATCTAGAAGATGGTTAATAACGTAATCAGCTTTCCCCCCAGTTTGTGGTGTAGACCATTGGAAATGTGAGTAAGTATCAATACAATGATGTAGATATTTTAAATTCCCAAAAGAAGGAAAATAAGTAACATTCATTTGCCATAATTGATTTACTTCGTTTCCTCTTGGATTCATACCTGCAGGTAGCAGTGGAATTACCGAAGTCATACAAGAAGGGCAAGACCTCACTATATGTTGAGCTTGCCATTGTGAAATATGATATCTTGCTTGTAAAGATTTTTAATTATTATGATGAAATAAATGGTCTTCAGTGGCTTGAGCAACATTACCAATAAGTAAGGAATCTATAGTAGAATTACCTAGAGCTAAAGGTCCTGGGAATTGAGAGTGAGATCTAATATGAACTATATATAAAGGGCATTTTTGTTGAAATAACATTTGCTGAATTTTTAAAAATAAATTATTCAAATCATTTTTTAATATAGATGATATATAAGCTAAAGGTAAAGCTTTAATAGAATGTACTGCATAGGTAGAATCACTAGTAATATTAACATTTTTTGTCAGACTATTCTTTTAAAGCTAAAAAAATAGCATATAATTTCCTTTTTTTGTAATTATTTATAAGGAGATGATCCAACATAGAATTTGTTAATACTTCAATATTTCATTTTTCCATTGTTACAAACATCTATAAAAACATTAGGACCTTTAAGAGGAACAGAGGATATGACACATATAGGTAAAAATAAAAAGGTATGTTCCTGAAGAAATGAAAAAAGTCTATTAGAAGGAAAGTGATTATCAAACTATCCTGTATACCCAGCATAAAGTTAACTTATTAGATACAATGCAGCTTTTACTCATATAATCAGATTCAATACACGCAGGCAATAATTAAGGGGCTGTAAAGAACAAAGAGTGGAGAGTTTCTATTTTCATTCCTATAGGTTCCCATTTAAAGTACGGCAACTAGCACAGGCACAACTGACACCGATTTGGAGTTCCGGCCACAGGCATGTGTATTTTTCAAGATTGGCTAAAACAAATAGAAATTTTTACTTAAGCATGTAGATGCCAGATAAAGTGCACAGATTTGTGCAGGTGACAGAGGATGCCAAGAGGTGATCTCTTGAGACAAAAGGTCTCGGTGGTGCCTTGAGACA
>NW_006400060.1:1690878-1692311 GCF_000299155.1 Elephantulus edwardii
AACAACAACAACAACAACAACAACAACAACATGTTTTATATTCTTCTTTTTCTTTATTCTTAACTTTTTCTTATTATCCTTAACTATGTTTTATACTTCTGACGCTTAATACTTTTCAAAGACAGGAGAATTACAAAGGAAAGTGGCAGGTTCTATATGCGCTTCACATGACTGTTCTTCTACTAATAAGTGCAAGGCTTTAGAATTAAGGGGCCACTGTTTAGTCCATACAGGAGTTTGGGTTAACTAGACAAGAAGTAAGGCTCTAGGCTGCTGAACAGTGGCTGTTAGTTTAAAGGATTGTAATTCATATTTGACATGCTATTTTTTACAGCATCTGGCAAAGCAGGGATAGATAAAAAAGCTCCAAATTGTTTTAATAAATATCTTCCCCATAAATTAGCACTAATGTTTAGCACATAAAATTGCATCTGAGCCTTTTGTCCATGAGGTATTGTACAATCATAAATATTCTTAGACTGCCAAACATCGGAAGAGGTTCCTAATTCAGAAAGAGTTAATCTTAATTTTTTGCAAAGGCCAATTAAGAGGCTAATTATTTTTACTAATAATAGACACATCAGCTCCTATATCCACAAGACCAGACCTGTAAAAGAAATTTGGTTAACAGAAAGAGTAAGAGAGGGCCTTTGATCATTAATGATGGTTTCCCAAAAGAAATATTTTCCAGTACTTTCACATCCTCCTACTCTTGATCTATTAATAGAAGGAAATGCATGATAAGGGAGAAGCAAAAGTTGAGCAATTATTTAACCAGTTTGTAGGAAAATGAACAATAATTTCATTAGTAAACTCTTAAGTTATACTTCTAATATGAACCTGGAAACTTTGGCTAATAAGACTACTACGTTCAATAATCATTCCCATAGTTCCTTGAGGTAAAGGATCAAAGGCACCAGTTCCCAATTTATACACTCCTCCTGAGGGGGATAAAGTATAAGGTTGAGTAACAAATAAATCAGACATGGCAATGCCTTTAAATCTGACACTTTTCGTTTTGCTAGGGCCTCTCCTGTTGATGATGGAAAAGAACATTGCTGACTGGATATTGCTGAATTGGCTTGGTATTGTTTACAGAGCTCCAAGGCCGTTGGCCCCGCGGAGATGACAGAGGAACACTATCTCTGGTTGTGGTAGACGACATTTATTTGTCTAATGATATTCTTTTCCATGTTTTCTACATAAATTTGGGGGTTGAGAGTTTCGAGAGTCTTTAGATCTACAATCTTCTCTTAAATGTTCTCTCTTCCCACATTTATAACAAACTCCGTTACCTTTCACCTGATGAACAGCTCCTGCAAAAAGCTGTGCATTATAGGCAATAGTTCTCACACCAGAATGTTGTTGTTATGTGCCGTCGAGTCGTTTGCGACTCATAGCGACCCTATGTACAACAGCCCTAAACCCTGCTC
>NW_006400060.1:1692922-1704014 GCF_000299155.1 Elephantulus edwardii
TTTGTCTTCTTGACATTGAGTCTCAGTCCATATTAAAGGCTGCAGTCCTTGACCCTCTGCAGTAAGTGCATGAGGTCCTCCTCAGTGTCAGCGAGCAAGCTTGTGTCATCTGCATAACGCCCAGAATGAGTTCTAATATATTCATCAATGGAAGCCCCTTACTCTTCAGGGGTTGGAGAATTCTTTGACAGTCTACATTAGCATTTTCAAAAGATAAAGAGAATAAAAAAAAATAGTAGCACCTTGACTTTCTCCTAATCCTCTGGTAATTGCATTTTTAAGTCTAGAAAGAAAATTAGTATAAGGTTCATTTGGTTTTTTGATAGTTTTGACATATGAAGGAGATGCATTACCAGAGGCTTTAATATTATTATTTCATGCTTAAAAAAATAGTTTTTACCTGAGTTAAGGCTAAATCTGGCATAACTGCTTATTGGGGAATATTCTCAAAACTCTGGTACCTCGAAGCTGATTTTTAATAGGTTCAGGAGGTTTCCTATGTGTATTTATCCTAGCTTGAATACGAGCTTCCTTCAACTACCAACTTCTTAACATCATCCATTGGGGACCTTTTAATACTGCCCGCCCTAATGTTTCCCAATCATAGGGAATAAGAAGGTTAGTGCTAGAGAAAGAATTTAACATTTCCTAAACAAAAGGAGATTGAGGTTCGTAATTTTGAACAGCTTGTTTGAGATTTTTAAAAAATTTATAAGGCAAAGGTTCATGATCAACAAATATCTGCACTTAAGAATCTGGAGGTCAGCAAAAAATTGGAAAAGCAAAGAAGGAATTATCAGCAGGCTCATTTGAAGAGACAATTTGTTGCCATTTTTCTTCAGTAGGTGGGGGGAGCCAATATTTAGGATTTCTAAATTTATACTTAGGTTGACTACTAGATGGCAATAAAGGACAAGAAATTTCCACTGAAAAAACTTCGGGGGTATAAGGCAGTGAGGACGGTTCTGACAAATTTTCTTTTTGATCAAGCTTACTAGCAATTTTATTAACCATCAATTTTAAAGTATTTAATTGAGCCGCGACGATATCCTCCTCCTCATCTGTGGGCTCCTCAGAAGAACTCTCATTCCCTTCCTCAGATTGTTCATATTGAGATAAGGGAGGAGGAGGAAGAGGAGAAACTTCAGGAACTTTGTCAGAAATAGGCTCCCTACGATTCTCTAAAGGATTCTGTTAAGATGATATCTCTAACAACTTTAATGCTTGAGTTATAGATGAACACAATGCGTATTGCTTCACATCTAATAGTCTACCTTGCTGATGAGCTTTTCTTGGCTGTTTAACAACCTGCTCCCAATCATTGCGATTAAATTGCACTTTATCCTGACAGTGAAACCAATAACATTCCTTGTTAACATTTTGAAAAAGCTGTCTTACAGTTTTCATGTTAAATGTTAATCCAATAGAATCTAACAATCCCCTTATTATAATGCTCATGTGCTGACGGGGAATTACCCTTTTAAAAA
Organism: Elephantulus edwardii; assembly: GCF_000299155.1. NCBI lineage: Eukaryota > Metazoa > Chordata > Mammalia > Macroscelidea > Macroscelididae > Elephantulus > Elephantulus edwardii. The sequence goes on from NW_006400060.1 coordinate 1,694,410, forward strand.
AATTTTTATTGTATTATTTTTACGTGTACCGTCAAATCAGATCTGACTGGTACAGGAGGAGATTGCCCCCTCCTTCTCCAGCAGAGCACCAGGTGGATTTGGAATTACCCATTTTTATAAAATCCTTGAAAGTCCCCTCATGAAAACTTTATTCGAGGGTGCTCCCTTTCAAGATTATTGTAACAAAATTTCCGAAAGTTCCCCTAGCAAAAGTTGTCACCTTGGGGGTCACTTACCCTCTCGGTTTCTCCCCAGCTCTCCTCGTGCCCCACGACGTGGGTGCCAGATGTTTCAATCCGCAACCCTTTTTCCTGGGAGAAATGAACATAAAGAGACAGACACACACAGAAGACAAGACAGGACCGCAGCAAAGAAACACACACTCACACATGGGACAAGAACTGCAGACTGTTTCTTTATTAACACTTTTTGGCTCCTTGATTTTTCACCTATTGAAAATATCCAATCTAACCACAACAAGATAAAGGTAAATAATCCAATAGAAAAATGGGCACAGGATATGAACAGACACTAAACCAAAGAAGACATTCAGATGGCTAGCAAGCACATGAAGAAATGTTCAAAATCCCTAGCTCTAAGAGAGATGCAAATCAAAACAACTATGAGATATCATCTCACCCCAGTCAGAATAGCAAAATTTAACAGAACAGCAAGCAACAAATGCTGCTAAGGTTGTGGAGAAACTGGAACCCTTATTCACTGTTGGTGGGAGTGTAAATTGGTGCAACCACTGTGGAAGGTGGTATGACGCTTTCTCAAAAAGTTGCAAATATCTACAACCAGGAGAAGATAAAATAGATGAATGGGACCTTCTAAGAATCAAATCCCTATGCACATCCAAAAACTTCTCCAACAGGCTAAAAAGGGAAGCCACAGACTGGGAAAAAGTGTTTGGTAATGACATGTCAGATAAGGGACTTATACCTAGAATTTATAAAATACTTGAGCACCAAAAAAATAAAAAAAAATTAAAAAAATACTTAAGCACCACAACAAGATGGTAAATAATCCAATTGAAAAATGTGCACAGGATATGAATAGACACTTCACCAAAGAAGACATTCAAATGGCCAACAAGCACATGAAGAAATGTTCAACATCCCTAGCTCTAAGAGAGATGCAAATCAAAACAACTATGAGATATCATCTCACCCCAGTCAGAATAGCAAAATTTAACAGAACAGCAAACAACAAATGCTGCTAAGGTTGTGGAGAAACTGGAACCCTTATTCACTGTTGGTGGGAATGTAAAATGTTGCAACTACTGTGGAAAGTGATGTGGCGCTTTCTCAAAAAGTTGCAAATAGAGATACCATTTGACCCAGCAATTCCACTGCTGGGAATATACATTAAAGAAACCAGAGCCACAAAGTTTAGCTACTGTGGAAAGTGATGTGGCGCTTTCTCAAAAAGTTGCAAATAGAGATACCATTTGACCCAGCAATTCCACTACTGGGAATATACCCGAAAGAGACCATGACTGACATCCAAGCAGATATATGCACACCCATGTTTATTGTGGCTTTGTTCACAATAGCAAGGAGTTGGAAACAACCTAAGTGCCCATCAATAAAGGAATGGATAGAGAAGCTGTGGTATATTCACACAATGCAATACTACACTGCATTGAAAAACAAGGAACTCATGCAATATTATTCTAAATGGGTGACCCTGGAGGACATTATGCTGCGTGAAATATCTCATTCACAAAAGGACAAATACTGCATGGTGTCACTGTTGTAGAATGAGACTGACATCAGGATTGGGGTAAGACTGAGAAAAATTGGATAAATTATTCATAATGCATTGAAACAGATGAGGGAGAAAACTGTTTAAAAGCGATATGTGATTAGATATTTTTGTCATGACAGGCGTCCGGAGCAAAGGCTGCATAGTGGAGTGGACCTGGGGGGGAGGGATTGTAAAACAATGAAAGAATTTTTTCTTTTACTTTTCCAAGAGGGTAGTGTACTAGTGGGGAGGATTGGGAGGGGAGAAAAGTGCAACAATGAATGAACAGAAATCCAAAGTCTCTGTAAATGTTCATTTAAATAATAGATTTTTTAAAAAAGAAATTAAAAAATTAAAACAAAATATAGGGGAAAAAAGGAAAATATCCAATCATTGTTCTTTTGAATTCTGTGTTAGAAACTTCCATCAGACTTTCTGGCCTCAGGAAATCCATTGCTACTGTGTCGTTTTTGGAGTGTGATATATTGCTTTGAGTTTGTGTGGAGAGTAAGGTAGTCTGCCTCTTTCAGGACATTGCTGTGGTAGAGTTTTTCGTGCCTGAGGTGGTAGCCAGTTCTTGATCTGATGTCACTGCTGCAAAGGAAGTTTGAGCCGCACACAAGCATAGAGTGAGTGCACATACAGATGCATGTGTGTGCATGGGGGAGACCTGAATGGAAAACCAGGAAGCCTTGGTCTTCACCTCGAGAACCGGGTCTGCCATCGCAGTCGAACTCCAGCTGTCTCACTCCTTCGTGTTTAAAGTGATGAAGTCCCACAGTTGGTCCAGCAATCAGCCGTGGTCCACCCTAAGTACCTTACTCAATTTCCTGCTGTCCTGCTTGATCCTTTTGGGTGGGTCCTGCTGTCGCTCCCTGCTCCCTGCTGTGTCTCGCTGCTCCCCACCATGACTTGCTGCACCACACCAAGGCTCACTGTACCCCAAAGATGCTCAGTTCACCCCACCAATGCTTGCAGCTCCCTCGGCTCTAAAATGTCCAAGTTTGTCCACACCAACGTTTTGAGAAGCACCTATATATTTGTGCTCCCTGTATATTTTGTGCTGGCAGCAGTTTTTTCCCCAAGGCATGGGAGTGACCAAGGAGGAAGCCTGTTTTTTTCTTCTAGATGTGGCTTCTCACCTCTGTTGAGGGGCCCAGGACCTCCCTGTTGCCTGAGTTAAGGGGTCCCACATCATTAATTTTAATGGTGTCCCGCATTATTCTTAGGTTTTCTTCTTTTTCCTTTTTTTGACTCTGCCAGACAGCAGTTTGTTCCCCAAGGATACCACAGAGTCTTGGTTGGCAGCTTCTTGCTGCTCCTGTGGCTCCCAAACTAATTATTTTAATAGAAGTTCTGACTCAAATTTCTACTGTCCGCATCATGCCATGTCAGTCTCTGTGCACCAACTACCTCTCTCTGGTGGCCTGTTTCTATGTACCTTGCCGCTCCTCCAGCTCCTGATGATGCTGTTTCCTCTGCCACCACCATCTTGGTTCCAATGCTGACTTCACTTATTCTTAGCACCAAAAAAGGGGGCTCCATTACTACTCCTTTCTACACAGTTTTGGCGTTGGCATACACTGAATATATAGCTATTCTGTTTGTAGGGAACTCTGGTGGCCTTGTGGGTAAGGAAGTGCATTGCCAACTCAAAGGCAAGTGGTTGGGATCCACGAGGTGTTCTGCAAGAAAAAATGGGCAATTTCCTCCTGCGTTATTTACAGCCTCTGAAAATCAGTTGGAGAGTCAGTTATAAATGGGTTCTGATTCGATGAGAATGAGTTAGTTATTCTATTTGTATGCTGATAAAATAATTTAAGAGTCTGGACTCTTTGGAGAAGAATGTAGCATCAGGATTGGAGTAAGACTCAGCGACAACCTTTGTTATGCAGATACACAATCTTGCTTGCAAAAAGTGAAAAGATATGAATGAAGCACTTACTAAAGAATATAAAAGATAATAATAGCCTTTGGGAACTCTAGTAGCCTAGTAAGAAGAAGCTGCATTGCAATGCCAAAGGCACATGGTTCAAATCTACCAGCTGCTCTGTGGGAGAAAGATGGGCAATCTCCTCCCATGTGAGTTATTGCCTTTGAAAACCCACTGGAGAGTCAGCTTCAAACTGATGGAATGCAGCACAACCACCAACAAAAATGTAATCGTCCTCAGTATGGATTACACATCAATATAAAAAAATAAAAATCCCTAACAAAGTTCACCAGGGCAGCAAACAACAATTTCTGTCAAAGCTGTAGAGAGATTGGAACTCTTTTTTTTTAAAAAAAAATAATTTTAATGAGCATTTACAGAAATGTTGGAGAGATTGGAACTCTTATTCACTGCTAGTGGAAATATAAAATGGTACAGCCACTATGGAAAGAGCACTTTCTCAAAAAGTTAGAAATAGAAATACCATTTGATCCAGCAATTCCACTGCTGGGAATATACATTAAAGAAACCAGAGCCACAAAGTTTAGCAGGGCAGAAAGCAGAAAATGTTGGAGAGTATATGGAGAAATGTGAACTTTTGTATACTGTTGGTGGGATTGTAAAATGGTACAACAACTCTGGAAGACAGTTTGGCATTTCCTAAAAAAAGCTGAACATAGAAATTCCATATGTCCCAGTTATTTCACCACTAGGAATATACCCCAAGGAAATTAGAACTGAGACGCAAATGGAAATTTGTACACCAATGTTCATAATAGCACTGATCATCATTGCAAGAACATGAAAACAGCCCAAATGTCCAACTACAACTAAATGGATTAAGAAATTGTCATACATTCAAAGATGGAATACTATGTAGTGCTCAGGAGCAACGATTTTAAAAACAATACTACATGGCATGGGAGAGACTAAAGAGCATTATGCTGAGTTAATTAACTCAGACTCATAAGGGAAAATACTGCATAAGACCATTATTGTAATTATTCAAAATGGGTGACCCTGGAGGACATTATGCTGAGTGAAGTATCTCAGTCACAAAAGGACAAATACTGCATGGTGCCACTGTTGTAAAGCAGGACTGACATCGGGGTTGGGGGCAGACTGAGAAAGATGGGTTCAATAATGTATACTGCATTGAAACAGATGAGGGAGAAAACTGTTTAAAAGGGATATGTGATTAGGTATTTTTGTCATGACAGGCATCCAGAGCAAAGGCTGCATGGTGGAGTGGACCTGGGGGGAAGGGATTGTAAAACGATGAAAGAATTTTTTCTTTTACTTTTCCAAGAAGGTAGTGTACTAGTGGGGAGAATTGGGAGGGGAGAAAAGTGCAACAACAAATGAATGGAAACCCAAAGTCTCTGTAAATTTTCATTGAAATTAAAATTATTTTTTTTTAAAAAAAGCTCTAGCAGGGGGAAAAAATAAAAAGACCAATATTGTAATAATAGAAAGACAACTAGTAAAACATGTGTGGGGATCTAAGGGGGGAAGGTGTGAGGATGGGTAGGGGCAAAATCACAGGGTTGCACAATTTGGTGGGTGGAGGGAGAGGGCATAAAGGAAATGGGAAAGAACGGGCAAAACCCCAAAAAGACAGGGTAATGGTGGGCATAGTCCAATGGTAACTAATTTTATAAAACATAATGCATGGGAATGATTGTATGGAACACAATCTGAATGAAGAATAGTGTGAAACACAATGTATATGAACTTTATGAGCAAACAAATATAAAATAAAAATTACCAAAAAAGAAACCAGAGCCATGGCTCAAACAGATGTACACAAGCACATGTTTATTGCTGTGTTATTCACAATAGCAAAGAGATGGAAGCAACCCATCAACAAATAAATGTGCCCATCAACAAACAAATGGATTGAAAAACGATGAACTCTGTAGCCAGCCACACTGCAGCCATTTTATGCCAGGTTCAAATGTGCAGAGCTGTTTATCACTGTAGTTTGATGTTTGAAGGGGAGCAGAGACAGGTTTAATATTCTTTGTACCCCAAGGCTAAGCGGGGATGTGGAGAATAGAATGTCCCTCCCTAAAGACTCTGTTTATACTTCAATGCTGATGGCCTTTTTGCTGCTGATAAGAAGAGCAAACAGCCTTGCTTGAGCTAGTAGATGGCTTGTAAATCAGAATGAAATGTATTGTCGGCCTTGAGGCTGAGTTGTTTTTCTGTTCACTGCAAAAAGAGGATTAAAGGACAGAAGAGAATAAACTCGGCACTACAGTGTCAAGCTGTATGCCTCACCTAACCTATCTCTTGTGTAATATATTTCTTTAAGCTGTGCTCCTCGTCACTCCAACCCTGTTCGTCTTGACTGGCTGGTTTCCGGCAGAACTCATAAAACATTACACAAGTTGGGAAGCCTGGAGGACACTGTGCTAGTGAAATATATCTGTCACAAAAGGACCAATACTGAACAACACCAGTGTTATAAAATAAGGCAGACATGGAGGGGTTGGGAAGAGAATGGGAAAAGAGTGGATAGATAATTAACACTGCATTAGGACAGATGAGGGGAAGAACTGTCTGAAAGGAATATATGATTAGGCGTTATATGTATGACAACAATCTGGAATAAGGGATGCATTGCGAGGAGGGCTGGAGGAGGGAGGAATAAGAAAATGTGCAACAATGAAAAAGAAATAAAAATACAATTAAAATACCGTGACTCCATGATTACCCTCTTCCCCAAACTCAGCTTCCCTTCCCCCTCCCCTTCCCTCTTTGGCTATCCATACAAATCTTACTGATTGTCCTTCTGTTGCTAATGAGGCTATGAACATTTGTGTACAAGTCTCCATTTGTGCCTCAGTTCTCATTCTCTTGGGGTATATTACAAGCAGTGGTATAGCTGGGTCATATGGACTTTCTATGTTCAGCTTTCTGAGGAAATGCCAAATTGCCTTCCAGAGTGGTTGTACCATTTCATAATCTGTGAATAGTGTATAAAGTTCCTATCTCACTACATCTTCCCCAACATTTATTACTTACTGACCTGTTAAGTTTCTCCACTGTTACTGGAGCGAGATGGTATCTTATTGTGGTTTTGATTACATCTCTCTTATTGCCAGTGATTTGAGCATTTCTTCGTATGTCTGTTGGTCATCCGAATATCTTCCTCTGTGAAAATTTTTCCCATGTTATTTACCCATTTTGTAATTGTGTTATCAGTCTTTTTCTTGTGGAGGCCATGTAGGATTCTGTAAACTGTTGATATTAGACCTTTGTCTGAAATGGTATTGCCAAATGCCCCTCCCCCAATCAGTAGGTTTTCTTTTCACTCTACTGGAAAAAGTTTCTTATGAGCACAGTGATTTAATCTTTAGAAGGTTCCACTCATCAGTTTTATCCTCTTTAGATTGTGCATTTCTGGCTGTATTTGTCAATCTCTTTATGCCATAGACTAGGCCTTCTGAGCTTGATTGCAATTTGTCTCATATGAACTCTATGGTCTTGGGCTCTACTCCCAGGTCTCTGATCCACCTTGAGGTGATTTTTGTGTATGGTGTGAGATGTGGATCCTGTTTCAAATTCTACAGGTAGCAGTCCAGTTTTGCCAACACCATTTGTTGAAGAGGTTACCATTTCACCATTTGATAGGTTTTATTTCTTTGTTGACCATAGATAGCTGAGTCTATTTCTGGGTTGTCAATTGTGTTCCATTGGTCTATGTGCCTGTCATTGTAACAGTACTGTACTAGTTTATTTACTACCGCTGTGCAGTAGGTTTTGAGGTCAGGGAGTACGATGCTTTCCACTTTATTTTTATTTTTCAGAAGGGCTTTGTTTATTTTGGGTCTCTTTCCTCTCCAAATTAACTTGACAATTTCCCTTGAAAAATGAATTTGGCATCTGTATTGGGATTGCGTTGAACATGTAGATTGCTTTTGGTAGGATTGTCATTTTCACAATATTGAGTTTTCTTATTTTTGAACAGGGCACATTTTTCCATTTATGTAGGTCTTTATTGTGAACTACAGAAATGTTCTGTAGTTTTCTTTGTATAGGTCTTTTGTATTTCTAGTTAGGTTTACTCCCAAGTATCTCAATTTGTGGTTGGTTATTGTAAGAGGTATTACTTTCATGTTTTCTTTCTCTGAGTTATCTTTTTTACTTTAGAGGAATCCCACTGATTTTTTTTATATTGATCTTATATCCTGCTACTCAACTAAATTGGTCTACTAGCTCTAACAGTTTTTCTGTTGAGTCTTTGGGGTTTTATGTGTACACTAGCATATCATCTGCATATAGTTATAGTTTAGCCATCTCTTTGCGAATCAGGATGCCTTTATTTCCTTCCCTTGTTGTATCACCCTAGCAAGCACTTCCAATACAATACTGAATAAAAGTGGTGACAGTGGGCATCCTTGTCTGGTCCCTATTCACAAGGAAAATTATTTAGTCTTTCTATTGAGAATGATGTTGGCTCTTGGTTTTGCATATATAATTTTCACTATGTTGAGAAAATTCTCCTCTATTCCAATGTAGTTTCGTGTCTTTTTCAGGAAGGGATTTTGTCAAATGCCTTTTCTGCATCAATTGCTAAGATCATATGGTTCTTGTTATTTGCTTTGTTAATGTGGTGAATTACATTGATTGTTTTTCTTAGGTTGACCCATCCTTGCATGCCTTTTATGAATCCCACTTGGTAAAGATGAATTACTGTTTTTATGTGTTTTTTTGTTCTATTGGCTAAGATTTTGTTAAGGATTTTTGCATCTAGATTTATGAGAGATATTGGTCTGTAGTTTTCTTTCTTGGTAATGTCCTTGTCTGATGTTGGTATTAGGGTTATGCTTGCTTAATAGAATGATTCTGGGTGTATTCCTTCTTTATTATTTTTTAAAAATAATCTAAGTAGAATTAGTGATAGATCTTCTCTGAATGTTTAGTAGTATTCAGCTGTGAAGCCATCTATTCCAGGATTTTTCTTATGGGGAAGTCTTTTTATGACCTGTTCAAGTGTTCTACATCTGTCTGAGTCACTCTGGGTAGGGCATGAGCATCGAGGACTTTATCCATTTCTGCTGTGTTTTTAAATTTATCCTAGTATAGCTTTTCTTAGTATTCCAATATTATCAATTTAATTTCATCTGGTTCTGTTGTGATGTCACCTTTATAATTTATTAATTATGTTATCTGTGTCTTCTCTCTTTTTCTTTTATTAAGTTTGCCAATGGTTTGTCAATTTTATTGACACTTTAAAAAAATCAGCTTCTAGTCTTATTGATGGTTTCAATTGTTTTTCTGTTCTCTACCTCATTGATTTCAGCTCTTGTCGTTAAAATTTCCTTTCTTCTAGAGGATATAGGATTAGATTGTCGTTCATTTTGTATTTGATGAAAGTATTGAGTTTGATCACTGATTTTTCTTCTTTCTTCCTTTATTAATGTATGTGCTATGAACGGACCCTTAAGGACTGCCTTAGTTCCTTGTTGCAAGGAACTCTTTTTTTTTAATGGTGCCAATTTTAAATACATCTTTATTTGAGACATTGCATTTTGCACTTACAATACAGTGCAATGTTAATTCCTTTCCCTCTACACATTCCATATTCAAGTATTGAGAATGCACAGAAATTTAGTCTAGGAGTTTAGACTTTTCAACTGCTGTGTGCTACAAATTTGGGCCCTTCAAAATTTTTTAACTGTGGGACAATGAATGCTATAAAGTTCGCAGATTGCTTTAGTTAACCTCTTCAATGGTGGGTCCAGAAGAGGCACCACCAGATGGAGGAGCTCCACCACCAGGGAAGCCACCAGGCATGCCTCCGGGCATGCCTCCAGCACTCTGGTACAGCTTGGTGATGATGGGGTTGCAGACCTTCTCTAGTTCCTTCTGCTGATGCTCAAATTCCTCCTTTTCTGCAGTCTGATTCTTA
>NW_006400060.1:1705319-1710821 GCF_000299155.1 Elephantulus edwardii
GTCTCTCCTTTATATTCTACTTGGACCTTGGGCCTGCCTGCATCATTCACCACCATGAAGGGCCAGTGTTTCATATCAGACTGCACAACAGCATCATCAAATCTTCGTCCAATGAGACGTTTGGCATCGAATACTGTGTTAGTAGGATTCATTGCAACTTGATTCTTTGCCGCATCACCAATCAGTCATTCGATATCGGTAAATGCGACATAGCTTGGCGTGGTCCGGTTGCCTTGATCATTTGCAATGATCTCCACTTTCCCATGCTGGAAGACCCCTACACAGGAGTAGGTGGTGCCAAGATCAATGCCAACCGCAGGGCCCTTGGACATGGTTGCTTAGTGAAAGTCCTAGGTGGTGGAGAGGGGAAAAAACAGTACCTCAAGTCCTCCGCTGCGCTAAATAAGTTCAAGGAACTCTTTTTATTTCATTCTTTATTTCTTGTATAACCCAATCATTTTCTAGCAGAGAGTTATTTGGTTACCACATAGGTGGTTTTGAGTTGACCTATCCTTTGGTGATAGTGGTTTGTTGAAGGCTTCTACAACTATGGTGGTGCTATTTCTTTCTTAAATTCTGTTAACCACTCTTTTATGTATTTTGCAGATGTATCATTTGGTAAATAAATATTGACCAAGAGTATGCCTTCTTGATCTATTGTGTCTTTAATCATATGTAAAGCCCTTCCTTATCTTTGATGGTGGTTTTCATTCTGAAGTCTATTTTATCAGAGATTAGCATTGCCACAACTGCTTTTTTGAGGTTGCCATTTGCTTGGTATTTTTTTTCCATCAGCCTTTTATTTTTAGTTTGTCTTTCTCTTCATTTTTTAGATGTGTCTCTTGTAGGCAACATATTGATGGGCGTTGGGGTTTTTTATTGCATTGTGCTACTCTTTTTGTCTTGATTGGTGCATTTAGACCATTCACATTAAGTGTGAATATTGTCAGGCCTGATTTTACCATTGCCATTTTGCTGTGTTTCTTTTTCTGTTGTTTCCGGTTACCATGGTCCATCCACTTTCCTTTGGTGGCTCCATGTGAAGCACTGCACTTAAACTTTCTTATAGTTTTGGTCTTGTTTACACATAGTCCTGAAGCTCCTTCTTTAATGCAAAGGATCTAATTTCTCCTTCATATTTGATGGAGAGCTTTGCTGGGTATAGGATCCTTGGCTGACAACTGTTTTCTTTCAACTTTCTGTATATGCTATCCTTTTGTCTTCTAGCTCACATGGTTTCTGCTGAGAAATCAGAGCTCATTCTAATTGTTTCCCCTTTGTAAGGGACTCTTTGTTTTTCTCGTGCTGCTTTTAGAATTCTATCCTTTTAATTTGGAGAATTTGAGTATGTCTTGATGTTTTTCTTTTGGGGTCTAGCGTATTTGGTGTTTGCTGTGCTTCTTGAAAGTGAATTTCCCCGTTCTTCAAAATACCTGAAAATTTTTCTTCCAGTAGTTCTTCAACAATTTTCTCAGTGATTCCCCTTTCATTCCCCTCTTCTGGAATTCCAAAAATACATATGTTATTCCTTTTGATGTCCTCCCACATGATTGTAATTTTTTTTTCATTTTCTTTACATCTCATCTCTGATTTTTCTGCTAGTATGTTTCCAGTGAAACTCTTGTTTTCTAGATCACTGACTCTGTGTTCCTTTTCTTCAGTTCTACTCTTTTCGACCCTCCAGTCTATTGGATACTTCTGCCATTTTGGTCTTAATATTCTGGATTGCAGAAACAGGCCAAAATTATGCATGCACAGCAGAGGGAAGGCGTGGGTGTTGCTCCATCCAAGGGAGGCAGGCTGGTGTCTCTGGAGGGCCTCCCCCATTTGTTGGAGTTAGGGGTGGGGGAGTGTATCACTCACTAACCTGAAAGGGAAACAAGCCAAACATCTGCAACTTGTCTTTTGGTTTCCTGATTGCTGGTGCCAAGGGTATTGATTGTGGATCCAAGTAAGATGTAATCATTAACAATGTCAATCTTGTCTCCATCTATCATGAGGCTGCCTATTGGCCCAGTAGTGAGGACCTTTGTTTTCTTGATGCTTAGATGCAATCCATATTCTTGTAGTCCTTGATCTTCTGCAGCAAACCCCTCAAGCATTCACTTTCAAAGAGAAAGGTTGTGTTATCTGCACAACACAGGTTGTTGATGATTCTTCTTCTGCTCCCGATTCCACCTTTTTCTTCGTAAAGTTCAGCTTCTTGAATAATCTGTTCAGCATGTATATTGAGTAAGTATGAAAAATGGATGCATCCCTGATGAACACCTTTCTTGATTCAGACAATATCTTCTTGGTCTAGGTATAGGTTATGCATGAGTACGATCCAGTCTTCTGGGATCATTCTTCTCAATGTTAGCCACAATTTGTTGTGATCCGCAACATATATGCCTTTACAAAGTTGATAAAAACTCAAATAGACATTCTTCTGGTACTCTCTGCTTTCAGGCAAGATCCACCTGACATCAGCAATGATAATGTTAATGTCATGGTCTCTTCCAAATCCAACTTTTATTTCTGGAAGTTCCCTGTCAATGTACTGTTTTAATAATTTTTGGATAATGTTCAGCAAGATTTTGTTTCATGGTATTGTTTGATAATTTCCACATTCTGTTGGATCACCTTTCTTAGGAATAGGAATAAGCAGCTTCTCTTCTAGACAGTAACCAGGTAGCTGTCCTTCAGATTTATTAGCACAATGTGATGAGTATATCCAGGGCTACATCTGTTTGTTGAAATATGTCAATTGGGATTCCATCAATTCCAGGGACTTCCCCCCACCTCCAGTGCCTTCAAAGCAGCTTGACGAATCCTTTATGACCATTAGTTTTTTTATCATATGCTACTTCCTAAAATGCTTCTGTGTCAACCAATTCTTTTTTGGTGCAGTGACCCTGTGTATTTCTTCTGTCTTCATTTGATGTTTCCTAGATTATTCAAGATTTTGCCCATAGCATCTTTCAGTATTGCAACTCAAGGATTGAATTTGTTCTTCAGTTACTTCAGTTTGAGAAATGTTGAGTGAGTTCTTCCCTTTTAAGTTTATAACTCCAGCTTTTTGCACATTACATTTCATTATAATGCTTTGCTTTATTTGCAAAACTGCCCTTTAAAATCTTCTGTTCAACTCTTAACTTAGTTATTTCTTTCTTTTGTTTTGACATCTTGGCATTCTAGTGCAATATTTAGAGTGTCTTCTGATGTTCATTTTGGTCTTTTCTTTTCCCTCTGTCTTTGTAATGCTTTCTTCATCCCACAGCTAACCTGGTCTTTGATCATCAGTGTTCAATGTCTCAAACCTGTTATTGAAGTGGTTTTTAAATTTGGATGGGATAGACTCAATGTTGTATTCTTCTCCAGTGGATTTGTTTTCATTTTCTTAATCTTCAATTTGAACTTTCACATTAGTGGTCTGTTCTACAATCAGCACTTGGCCTGGTTTTCATAGCTGATATTGAACTTTTCCAACAATTCTTTTCACAAATTTAATCAGTCTGATTCCTGGTAATGCATCAGGTGAGGTCCATGCATATAGCTGTCATGTGTTTCTTATAAAAGGTATTTGCAATGAATAAGTCATTGATAGTACAAAATTTTATCACTCTATATCCAGCCTCATTTCTGTCACCAAGTCCTTCATTTCCTACTACTGGTTCTTCTTCCTTGTTCTCAATTTTTTGTATTCCAGTATTGTTAGGGAAGGCAATTCCTTGGGAAGGTGAGTCATGCTAGAGAAGGTAGAAGGTCAGCTTGTCATGACAATCATCTTGTATAATTAATATTTTACCTTTTGTGACTGACTTATTTTACTAAGGGAGTTCTAGTGGCCTAGAGAGTAAGAAGCTGCGCTGCCAACCCAGAGACAAGAAGTTCAAATCCACTGTTTTGTTTTGTTGTTTGTTTTTTTTTTTCCTGTGGAAGAAAGATGGGCAATTTCTTCCTGCATGACTCACAGCCTCTGAAAACTTGCTGGAGGGTCAGCGATGAGTGGCTCAAACTTCACAATAATGAGTTTCAGTTGTTTGGTTTTCTTTCATTTCACTTAGCACAACATTCTAGACATATCCATAGACATATCACAACATATCCATGTCATATAGCGTTTTGTTAAATAGTACTTATTGTTGTTGTCATTGTCATGGATTTGATTCAGATTCATAGTGATCCTTTGTACAACATATAGAAACTTTGCCTAATCTTGTGTTGTCTTCCCAATCTTCACTGTGCTTTACCCCATTGTTGCTGTTGTGTCAACTCATCTTTTTCAAGGGTCTTCCTCTTATTCACTAGCCCTCGTTTTTCCAAGTATGATGTCCTTTTCCAAGAACTTGTTCTCAAACATGCCCAAAGTATGTGAAACAAAATATCACAATCATTGTTTTGAAGACTTGCTGCACTTCTTCCAAGACAGATTTTGTTCTCTTTTTCATTCATAGTATAATAATACTCTTCACCTACAGCACAATTCAAAGGCATCAACTCTTCTTCTGTGTTCCTTATTCATGGCCCAACTTTCATGTACATGTGAAACTCATTGCCATTGAGTTGGAATCAACTCAAAGCTGACCCTCCAATGGTTGTTCCAAGGCTGTAAATCCCATGGAAGGAGTTTGTCACTGGTTGATTCGAACCAGCAGAGAGATGCTTCTTTTGGGTTCACTGTACAACTTGCTGCGGGTTATGCAATGAGATCACAATTCTTCAGTCTCCCTTTTTCATTGTCAAACTTTCACATGCATATGAAGCAATTGAAAATACCATGCTTTGGGTCAGGTTCACCTCATTCTTTTCAATGACATTCTTGCTCTTTAGCACGTTAAAGAGGTCTTTTGCAGCTGATTTGCTCAATAAATTGACTTCTTGACTGCTGCTTCCATGAGTTTTGATTGTGGATCCAAGCAAAATGAAATTCTCCATAACTCTAACTTAAAGAATGTCATTTAAAAGACTAAAGTGGAGGAGAGCTCTGGTGGCCTAGTGGCAAGAAGCTGCACTGCAATCCCAGAGGTGCACGGTCCAAATCCACCAGATGCTCTGCCGGAAAAGGAGGGACAACCTCCTCCTGTACCAGTCAGATCCAATTTGACGGTACGCGCGCATACACACACAAAATAATAAAAAAATTTTAAAAAAAAGACTAAAGTGGGCCTGACACAACACATATGTGAGTGAAAGTTGGACAATGGCTAAGAACAACAGAAAAATCAATGCTTTTGAATTGTGACAAAGAATATTGACTATATCATAGACTGTCAAAAGAACCACCACTACCACAACAAATCTGTCTTTGAAGGAGCACAACCAGGGGTGAAACTTGGTCTCATGTATTTTGAGCATGTTGTGAGGAAGTGCCAGTGTTTGGGAAAAGACATATGCTGGGAAAGGTCAAAGAAAGAGTTGTTGTTGTTATGTGCTGTCGAGTCCTTTGCGACTCATAGCGACCCTAAGTACAACAGCCCTAAACCATGCTCTATCCTGTGCCAATCTTATTGCCTCTGACAC
>NW_006400060.1:1711986-1716546 GCF_000299155.1 Elephantulus edwardii
GGCCAAGTGGTTGTTCTCCACATTTCTTGGCACAACTTGGTGAGCACATCCACGGCAGCATCTGTGAGCTGAAATATGTCAATTGGTATAGCATCTATTCCGGGGGCCTTATTGTTTGCTATTTCCTTCAAAGCAGCTTGAACTTCTGCCTTCATCACCATAGGCTCTGGCGAGGAAGACATCTAATGAGATGGATTGACGCAGTGACTACAGCAATGGACTTGAGTATTACAAAATCATGAGGATAATGCAGGATAGAAACAATGAAAGATAAAATCATAACATACACTTTCCCTGATTTTAACATATTCTATACACTCTTATTTTGTTCAAATGACCGCTTTTTTATTCATGTACAGGTTCTGTATTGTATTTCCATTCTTCTCAACATTATATATTTATTATGAGCTATATAGTTAAATATCTTTGCACAATCAGTAAAACAAGTAAACATCTTTCTTATATTCTCTACTTTCAGCCCACATCCATCTGGCATCAGTAATAATATCCCTTATTCCACGGCCTCTTCTAAAGCATGCTTTAATTTTTGCAGTTCCCTATTGAAGTACTTGCTGTTCTAGTAATTTTTTAAAAAAATACTCTAGCAATATTTTACTTGTATGTGATATTGTTCAACAATTTTCACACTCTGTTGGATCACCTTTTTTAAAATTTCAAACAAATATGGATTTCTTTCAGTCAGTTGGCCAGATAGCTGTCTTCCAAATTTCTTGGTATAGACAAATTAGCATGTCTAGGGCAGTATCTATTTGCTGAAAGATCTCAGTTGAGATTCCATCAAATCTTTGAGTTTTAATTTTTGTCAATGACCTCAGTGTAGCTTTAAATTTTTTCCTTCAGTACTTATTAGCTCTTGATCATCTAATTCCTGAAATGGCTCAGTGTTGGCCAAAGTTGTTTTTGTCTTTGGGGTTTTTGTTGTTTTGTGTGTGTGTGTTTGTACATTGACTCTGTATTCTTTCCATTTTCCTTTGATTCTTCCTACATTGTTCAGTATTTTGCCAAAAAAGTAATAATGCATCTTGAATCTTGAATATTTTCTTCAGTTCCTACACCTTGAAAAATGTCAAGCAGGTCCTTCTCTTTTGGTTTTCTAACTCCTAGTCTTTGCACATTTCACAATAGTACATTGGTTTGTCTTCTCAAGCTGACCTTGAAATTTTTATTCCATTCTCTTACTTCATAATTCCCCTCCCCCTTTTGCTTTAGCTTCTCTACACTCTAGAGCAAGTTTCAAAACTCTCTTCTAGTATCACTTTTATATTTTCTTTCTTGCCTGTGTTTTCAAAAAAATGTTAATTGTGATTTTAATGAATGCTTCCAGAAAGGTTGGGTTTTCATTCATTCACTGATGCACTTTGTTCTACCTCCTCCTCTCTTACCCTCCACCATTTCAGCCTATAGTGCACTTCTTATTCCAGATTATTAATTGTTATACATATAATGCATATATTCCTTTCACACCATCCTTTCTTTCATCTATTTCAGTGTTTTTTATCTGTCCACTCTTTTCCTGTTCTACCATACTATGTGTCAATCCTATTTTATAACGGTAGTCTTATTCAGTATTTGTCCTTTTGTGACTGAAATATTTCACTTAGTATAATGTCTTCCACACAAATATATGTTGGGTTTTACAAATTCATTTTTTTCAGTGCTGCATAATATTCCACCACATACCACAATTTTCTATCTATTCATTGTAGACAGTCAGTTGGGCTGCTTCCATCTTTTCACTATTGTGAATAATACTTCAGTAAGCATGGGTGTGCAGTCATCTGTTTGTGTCACAGCTTTGCTTTCTTTAGGGTATATTCCCGGTAGTGGGATAGCTGGGTCAAATGATATTTCTATTTCCAACATTTTCAGAAAGTGCCAGATCACCTTCCCTAATGATTGTACCATTTTACATTCCCACTTGCAGTGAATCAGAATGCCAATCTCTCTACAACCTCACCAGTATTTCTTGTTTGTTGCTCTGTTGAACATTGCTATTGTTGAGATGATATCTCATTGTTGTTTGTATTTGCATCTCTCTGATCGCTTATGGATTTTGAACATGGCTTTTTGTGTTTCTTGGCTAGACATCTGACTTTCTTCTCTGGTGAAGTGTCCATTCATATTGTGTGCCCTTTTTATGATTGGGTTATGTGGTGTTAGCCTAAAAGTTGGCTTATTTAAGCCATTACAGTTAGACCCCTATGCTCTCTGGCTACCTTGACTTCAGACACATGGTCTTTCAAACCAACATGTTCTTGCAAATCATTAACAGGTGTGGGACTAGGATAAAAGAAAGAGTGCTTCTCACCCTGAACACCAAGATTTGAGGAAAGCAAGACTTGTGGTAACAAGACTTGAGGGAAACAGGAGTCAGATCCTAGTAAGAGCAAGACTCTGATGATGGTGGTGGAGAGACTGTCACATTGTTGTGGAGAAACTATGGTAAGGTGTGACCTGAGGCTTCTTGCATTTGTGTGGCCGTTGTTGCTGTTCTTGCCAGATGCTTGAAGGAGAAGCTGACTTATAAATGCTCTGAGGCAAACCTTGCTGGATGATTTGTATTTCACTGCTGAAATAAAACTGGAACCTGGACTAATTGAGGAAGTGTGCCTTGGGACTGCTTGGTTGAAACTCGGGTTTGCATTGCATAATATACTTTGCTTCCTCACTTTCCAACTTACTTCACTAATAAACCCCATTGTTGGTACCATAAATATAAGTCTGAGTCAGCAACAAATAAATTAACCTCTTGCTACTGTTGTTGCTCTAGAAACACCTGGGCTATGAGCTCTTTATGTGCTTTCTGCTCTGGGAAGTGGGGCTCACTTTCTCTGGCCCTTTCAGAAAGATGCTCATGGTCCTGTGCCCTTATGACCCATTTATCCTCTTTAGACATTTGCTGTCAGAAGCACAATTTGTGTTTCAGACTCACAGACCCATGATTTAGTTTTGTGACTGTGGGGCTTTGAAGATATACAGTAAAAAACGATTACTATTTATTTCTATGAAATGAGGGGGGAAATCTAAAAGGTTACTTGTGCTTTTGTGGAAAGAAAAGTTGAGAACCTACTTATTGGCCTGAGACAAAAGTAGATGAAGATGAAGATGAGTCTGAGAATTTATTTAAAATTCTTTGTATGGCTCTCTGCTCCTCGTCAATACAGATTGCCCTCTCTTCTTGTGCAGCCTCAGCTGCATCCCTGAGACACGATGGTGAAGGTCGGAGTAAACGGATTTGGCTGTATTGGGCGCCTGGTCACCAGGGCTGCTTTTCACTCTAACAAAGTGGGTATTGTCGCCATCAATGATCCCTTCATTGACCTCAACTACATGGTCTATATGTTTCAATATGATTCCACCCATGGCAAGTTCAACGGCACTGTCAAGGCTCAGAATGGGAAGCTGATCATCAATGGGAAAGTTATCACTATCTTCCAGGAGCGAGATCCTGCCAACATCAAGTGGGGTGATGCTGGTGCTGAGTATGTTGAGTCCACTGGTGTCTTCACAACCTTGGAGAAGGCTGGGGCTCACTTGAAGGGTGGTACCAAACAGGTAATCATCTCTGCTCCTTCTGCTGATGCCCGCATGTTTGTGATGGGCGTGAACCATGAAAAGTATGACAACTCTCTGAAGATTGTCAACAATGCCTCCTGCACCACCAACTGCTTGGCTCCCCTGGCCAAGGTCATCCATGACAACTTTGGAATTGTAGAGGGACTCATGACCACACTCCATGCCATCACTGCCACCCAGAAGACTGTGGATGGCCCCTCTGGAAAGCTGTGGCATGATGGCCATGGAGCTGCCCAGAACATCATCCCTGCATCTACTGGCGCTGCCAAGGCCGTGGGCAAGGTCATCCCTGAACTGAATGGGAAACTTACCGGCATGGCTTTCCGTGTTCCCACCCCCAATGTGTCAGTTGTGGACCTGAGAAAGCTGCCAAATGTGATGACATCAAGAAAGTAGTAAAGCAGGCATCAGAAGGGCCCCTCAAGAGCATTCTGGGATACACTGAAGACCAGGTTGTCTCCTACGACTTTAATAGTGACACCCACTCTTCCACCTTTGATGCTGGGGCTGGCATTGCCCTGAACGACCACTTTGTCAAACTCATTTCCTGGTATGACGATGAATTTGGCTACAGCAACTGGGTGGTCGACCTTATGGTTTACATGGCTTCCAAAGAATAAAAGCCCCTTGGACCACCAGCCCCAGCAATAGCACTCGAAGAGAGAGAGACCCTCAGCTGCTGGGGAGTCCTTGCCCCAGCCTGATCCTCCCACACACTGAGAATCTCACATCCTTGACACAAGTTTCCATCTAATCCCCCTGAGAAAGGGGAGGGGCTTGGCGAGCCCATCTTGTCATGTACCATCAATAACGTACACAGTACTCAGCCAAAAAAAATTATTTGTATGATGCTTCCCTCCATATATATATTGTTGTGTTGTTATGTGCCGTCGAGTCGTTTCCGACTCATAGCGACCCTATGCACAACAGCCCTAAACCCTGCTCTATCCTGCGCCAACCGCA
>NW_006400060.1:1717931-1719320 GCF_000299155.1 Elephantulus edwardii
TCTTGCTCATATGTTATTTCTTTAAATTCCTCTGTATCTGCCAATTCCTTTCTATATAATGACTCAGTATATCCCTTCCATCTTCTTTTAATACTTTCTGGACATATAGATATATATGTCATAATGTTATGTTAAGATATATTGGAAAAATTATTAAGGTTGAGTGACATCCACTTCCTAAACAACTTGCCTCCGGAAAAATCTATGAACTTTGATAAATGTCAATAGTTGTAGAAGGGCTTCAGGCCTTTTGTTCATAGGGTCACTATGAGTCGAGCTTGACTCAAAGGCAATCAACAATAACACAACAATGTTAAGATATGTATTATAGAAATTATAAAGGATTTTGTTAATTAAAAAATAAGATATATTAAAAAGATGATTAAGGTTTTTGTTGATTGGGACATATTGTAATTAGAGGAAAAATGTAAGCCAGTATGGCAGTAATTCAAAAAGGAAATTAATTTACCCTAAAAGAAAGCTTATAGTAGTAGAATTTTAAACAGAGTTTGGAGCTTCGCCTATAAAATATTAAGCCCCACCCACTACTCTGAGGAGAGTTACCTTTGAAATCAAGTAAGCAGAAAAAGAGACTTTTGCAATGAAACGGAGGCAGAAAAAGTTACTGAATATATTTAACTTGAGGTGGCCTCCTGGATCCACTTGATGAGTGGAAGTGGCATATGTGCAATAATGAAGAGACAGGCTGAGTTTGGACTTGTTCCTTTAGCACTGTCCACTTAGCATGATGAATGAATAAATGAAGAAGTGTTTCTAGATTGTGGAGCAGGGAGTCCTGGGAATCCCTGATGTACTCACTTGGCCCATTTGGAGCTTAAGGTAAGTAAGGGGACCAGCTGGTCTGAAACACAGCAAGATGTGTGGACTCCTGAGTTGACAGCTGATTCCCATTTGGACCTAGCCATGGATGACTAAGGTTGTGTTGACCATAACCCAACGAGATGTAGAGAAGATGTTTTATTCTGAGAGCCAGTGTTAATGCCTATGACCTGATGATTTGCTCTGGACTGAGCCTTTGTTTATAGAGGCAGATTCATCTGTAACAGGAGATACTTCAAAAAAAAACACAACACATGCTTGTTTCCTCAGAGTACTGGTTTGATAGGACTGGGCAAATTAAAAATTGGCTGTCTAAAATGAGAGGATTATGAAATAAGGAGTAAAGCAGCTGGCTTACATATTTCCCTATATATAGATGATGGTAGGGAGAAGGCTGATCCTTCAGATAATGAGACATAATGGCTAAGAAAAGCCAGATGTTGGCTGAGATGTTAGCCAAAAAGTTACCTTTTTTCCTTCCTTCCTTCCTTCCTTCCTTCCTTCCTTCCTTCCTTCCTTCCTTCCTTTCTTTCTTTCTTTCTTTCTTTC
>NW_006400060.1:1719420-1721067 GCF_000299155.1 Elephantulus edwardii
CTTTCTTTCTTTCTTTCTTTCTTTCTTTCTTTCTTTCTTTCTTTCTTTCATTCTCTTAGCCCCCTCTGGTCTCCAGCTACCTTAACTTCAAACACACGGTCCTGAAAATCAGCATGATCTTACAAATCATCAACAGCTGTGGGACTAGAATAGGACAAAGAGTGCTTCCCACGCTAGGCAGCAAGACTTGAAGTGAGCTAGACTTATGGTGGTAAGACTTGAGAGAGACTGGAGCAGACCCTTTTGGTGAGACCCTGGTGATAGTATTGGAGGGACTGTGGCATTGCTATGAAGAAAGTGTGTCAAGGTGTGACCTGAGGCTTCTTGCATTTGTTCTGGCCATAGTTAAAGGTTTTTTCTGTTCTTGCTGTATGCTTAAAGGAGAAACTTTGCTGGATGGTTTGTATTTGACTGATGAACTGAAACCAGAGCCTGGACTAATTGAGGAATTGTGCTTTGGAACTTAGGCTAAAATCTAGACTTGTATTGGGTGATATTCTTTGCCTCCCCAACTTTCCAACTTACTTCCTTAATAAATCCAATTCTCATTATCACAACTCTTGAGTCTGTGAGTCAGCAATGGATAAATTAACCTCTTGCTGCTGCTGTGGCTCTAGAGGCACCATGGGGCTTTCTGCTCTGGGGAAATGAGGGGCTGTGCTATTCTCATTCCTTCTGGCCCTTTCAGAAAGATGCTTATGGCCCTATGCCCCTCTGTCCTGTTTTCTCCTCTGTAGATAGGTTGATTGCCTTTTCCTTGTTGAAGTACTGGACTATTCTATAAATTTCAGATATGAGTTTCTTATTGAGTATATCATTGCCAAACATTTTTTTCTTCAAAATATTTTTTTAATTCTTTGTAAAAAAGAACTTAATTCTTGGTTTAATAAATATTGTGGTTTACACTTTGTATTGTGATTTAAGTAAAAGTTTGCAGAGAAAATTTAATTTCTTTTTTAAAAACTTTTATTGTATTATTTTTACGTGTACCGTCAAATCAGATCTGACTGGTACAGGAGGAGATTGCCCCCTCCTTCTCCAGCAGAGCATCTGGTGGATTTGAACCGCATTCCTCTGGGATTGCAGTGCAGCGTCTTGCCACTAAGTCACCAGACCTTCCTGGAAACTTAATTTCTATTCAACTACTCTTTTTAAAATTAATTTTAATGAACATTTACAGAGATTTTTTATTTCTATTCATTCTTGTTGCACTTTTCTCCCTGCCCACCCCTCTCTTCCAGTTCGCTTCTCTCCTTGGAAATAAAAAAGAAAAATTCCTTCATTGGTATACAATTTCCCAATCTCTCCCACCCCCCGCACCGAGTAAACTTCTCTATGCAACCTTAATTCTAGACTCCTGTGCTAACCATAATACCCAATCAAATATCACCTTTAATCTCTTCTTTCACTCATCTGTTTCAATACAGTATACATAATTTATTCAGTTTTTTCTCAGTCTTACCCCAACCCTGATGTCAGCCCCATTCTACAACAGTGGCACCATGCAGTATTTGTATCTTTGTGACTGGGATATTTCACTCAGCATAATGTCCTCCAGGGTCACCCATTTTGAATAATATTGCATGAGTTCCTTGTTTTTCAATGCAGTGTAGTATTGCATTGTGTGAATATACCACAGCTTCTCTA
>NW_006400060.1:1721167-1731356 GCF_000299155.1 Elephantulus edwardii
ACAGCTTCTCTATCCATTCGTTTGTTGATGGGCACTTAGGTTGCTTCCAACTCTTTGCTATTGTAAACAAAGCTGTGATAAAAATGGGTGTGCATATATCTGCTTGGATGGCAGTTATGGTCTCTCTGGGGTATATTCCCAGTAATGGGATTGCCGGGTCAAATGGTATCTCTATTTGCAACTTTTTGAGAAAGCGCCATACTGCCTTCCACAATGGTTGCACCATTTTACATTCCCACCAACAGTGAATAAGAGCTCCAGTTTCTCCACAACCTCATGAGCATTTGTTGCTTGCTGTTCTGTTAAATTTTGCTATCCTGACTGGGGTGAGATGATATCTCATAGTTGTTTTTATTTGAATCTCTCTTAGAGCTAGGGATGTTGAACATTTATTTATGTGTTTGTTAGCCATCTGAATGTCTTCTTTGGTGAAGTGTCTGTTCATATCCTGTGCCCATTTTTCAATTGGATTATTTACCTTTATCTTATTGTGGTGCTCAAGTATTTTATAAATTCCAGATATAAGTACCTTATCTTACATGTCATTGCCAATTAATTTTTCTTAGTCTGTGGCTTCCCTTTTTATCCTGTTGGAGAAGTTTTTGGATGTGCATTGGGATTTGATTCTTAGAAGGTCCCATTCATCTATTTTATCTTCTCCTGGTTATAGATATTCAACAACTCTTATACATTTTGCTCTGTGACATTGACTGCAATCTCCACAATGTAACTGCACTCTTTCAACTTCCTTCCTATATTTATTGCTCAACATACTTCTTTCCTATCCCTTCCTGCATCATGGCCTTTATCCCTGGGCAATTGAAGCCCTTTTGATATTGTGCAATTGGCTGTTATGAAAAGTTCATACCTGCTTAGAAACATGTTGATTGTCTGGTGAAAGTTGAGCCACAGGGATAAGTTCAGTTCTATATTTAGAAGGATTCTAAGGCCCATAGTCTCAGAGATTCCTTAGTCTTCATCAGACAAGTATACCTGACACATTTTATTATTTTAAGCTCTATTCAGGATTTCTTATTGTGATTCCTTTCAGTCTTATTCATGGCCAGGAGTCATCTGGTTTTTCTGGTTTCAGAGTTTTTGAAGCTAGAGTTGGCCCACTAATGGTTCATTAATCTTTTGGACCAGTTGTTCCCACGTTTCTTTGATTATCATTAGTCTTACATGCTCTGAGAAGGAAGAGATTAATAGGTATATTTAGATGGCTGCTCACAAGTTTTTAAGACTTCAGTCACTCCTTACCAAATTATCCAAGAAGCTGGACTCTATGAAGAGGAATGTGGCATCAGGATTGGAGGGAGACTCATCAATAACCTGTGTCATACAGATGCCACAACCCTGCTTTCTGAAAGTGAGGAGGACACGAAACACTTTTTCCAGAAGCCAGACATTTTTACCAAGTCTGTGGGTTTCCATTTTACCATGTTGGAGTAGTTTTTTGACAGCAACTAGGCAAGGATACCCACTATCACCACTCCTATTCAGTATTGTATGTCTTAGTGAAAGCAGTAAGGCAAGAGAAGGAAATAAGAGGCATCTAAACTAACAAAGAGGAGGTAAAACTATTTCTGTATGCAGATGATATGATAGTATACTTAAAAAACCCTAAGTATTTGGCTAGAAATCAGTTGGACACACTCAACCAATTCAGCGAACTAGTAGGATATAAGATCACCATAAAAGGGTGGGTAAAGGAAAGGGGAAAGATCTGGTGTGAAAAACAATGCATACAAACTTTGCAGGCAAGCAATATAAAACGTTAAAAAAATCAGTTAGATTTCTCTAAGGTAACAAAGAGAACATTAAAAAGGAGCTAAGAAGCGGGCACAGATAGCAACGACGCGGCAGGTGCAGAGCACTGATGCAGGGCAGTCTGATGTGCTGAGGACTGGAGACTTAGCAGCTTAACATTTGCTAAGGGACCTGCTGCCCCAAACTCCCTGTGGGGCGCAAGCCCCGCGACCCCCACCCCCACTCACCCCCGCTCCTGCACCCCTACCCCTACCACAGCACCGTGCCCCCGTGTGCCCACCCCCGCCACAGTCCCGCACCCCAAGCAGCAGCACCCCAGGGCTACTAGAGAGCCCTTCATGCTGCACAGAGACCGACCAACAGCCTTGGACAGTAGGATTTTGAATCAGAACTTTTGTTGAAGCAATTCCTTTTTGAGCTACAGGAACACAAAGACACGCCATGGATCCAGCCATCACCCGAAGCCACCAGCCAAGCTGCTGTGGGACTGATGTGGTAGGAGAAAGGCCAGTAGGGTTCTGACTGGGTTTTCTTGGGCACTGCCTATTGCCTGGGATGGTATCTCAGGGTGAGCCCATTGGTGGGAATTTGGCTGAGCTCTCTTGGGCCACACTGACTGCCCTAGGACCAAGTGGGCCAGTGGTAATCTGTCTGAACTGTTGTGGACACTGCAGACCAGCCAGAGGCGAGTGGGAAAGTGGGAATTTGACTTTGACTTCTTGGGTTCCTTTGGACCCAGGATCCTGCTTGGCCAGGGGATGCTGCATGAGGACACGTGTATAAGTGCCACTGAGCAGGGACCACTGAGTGAAAACCACTGGATGGGAGAAGAACAGCTGAAATTTGAATAGGGACCCCAATTGTGAGCACACCTGGACAGTAGAGGTCTGAGTGAGGCCCCCCCAAGTGGTTGACCTGCCTTTGTGATCGCCCCACCCCCATGCCTGCCCCACCCCATTCAGCTTCACACCTGTGCCTACACATCTGGTCAATCAACTTGATGTTAATCCAGAGGACCTTGACCTGTCTTACCTACAAGAGGCTGCTCTCACAGGCTCTGAACTGACATTTCCCTGGAGTCAGAAGTTCAGAGAAAAACAGTAGTGGACTAGATGCCCAACTGATCTCTAGAGCTTTATCTTCAGATCAACAACATATCAATGTCTTGAAGAAAGCAAACTATTCTACACACTACACGTACAAAGCAAGATGTCATCCTCAAAGGTTGACACAGTACCAATGGATTTCCTGAAGCCAGAAAGTCTGATGGAACTTTCTGACACAGAATTCAAAAGAACAATGATTATTTTCAATGGATGAAAGAAAAACTTGACGAATTACCCGATACTACAAGCAAAAACCAGGAAGAGCTCAAAAAAACTATCCAGAACAATGTAGAGAAAACAAATGAGGCATTAGCAGCACTGGAAAAATAAGAAACCACTATCCAAAATATGAGGCCCAATTTTTCAGATACTTGCTGTCAACATGATGGAGGGACACATGAGCAGAGTTGAAGAGATGGAACACGGAACCAGTGAAATAGAAGACAGAATTGTCACCATTGATCTGCTAAAGCAAAAAGCAGACTCAAAAAGGAAGAAGAAAACCTAAGAATAATGTGGAACACCATCAAGAGAAATAACATGTGCATCATTGGAATCCCAGAACAGGCACAAGCAAGTAAAGGCACTGAAAAGTTTGTGGAAAAATTACTAGAGGAAAGCTTCCCAGGCATAATGAAGAATGAGAGAATATATATTCAAGAAGCTCAGCGAACACCATATAGAATAGACCCCAAAAGAAAAACACCAAGGCATATCATAGTTAAATTTGTCAGAATCAAAGATGAGGAGAGAATCTTGAAAGCAGCAAGGGAGAAACAAAGAATAACCTATAAGGGAAAGCAGATAAGATTAAGTGCCAATTTCTCTGCA
The DNA here is from genome assembly GCF_000299155.1 of Elephantulus edwardii. Classification (NCBI taxonomy): domain Eukaryota; kingdom Metazoa; phylum Chordata; class Mammalia; order Macroscelidea; family Macroscelididae; genus Elephantulus; species Elephantulus edwardii. Next base: position 1,724,875 of record NW_006400060.1, read on the forward strand.
GAAACCATACAAGCAAGAAGAGAGTGGACATATATCAAACACTCAACACAACTGTCAACCAAGAATATTGTACCCAGCAAAATTACCCATCAAATATGAAGTATAGATCAAGATATTCCCAGAAAAACAGAACCTAAGAGAGTTTGTAAAAACAAGACCAGCATTGCAGGAAAGACTCAGAGATGTCCTTCTTACTGAGGTACCACAGAAAGCAGCATGGAACAAAGTAACTAGTAACAACATCAAAAAGAACTCCACACAATGATAGCAATAAAACGTTGCCTCACAATAATCACACTGAATGTGAGTGGTTTAAATGCACCGCTGAAGAGAAAAAAAGAGTAGCAGATTGGATAAAAAAATAAATTCCATCACTATGTTGTCTACAAGAGACAAACCTGAAAAATGAAGATCAAGAAAGACTAAAAATAAAAGGATGGGGGGAAATATACCAAGCAAATGGCAATCAGAAAAAAGCAGGAGTAGCAATATTAGTCTCTGATAAAATAAATGTCAATGTAAAAACCATCACAAAGGATAAGGAAGGACACTACATAATGTTGAAAGGGTCAATAGAGCAAGAGGACATAACAATAATAAATATCCATGCTCTAAATGAAAGACCTGCAAAATACATAAAACAAATATTAAAAAAAACCAACAGAAAAAAGAAACAGACAACACTACTATAGTACTTGGGGACTTCAACAAACCCCTCTCAAGAAAAGATAGAACTACCAGAAAGAAACTCAACAAAGATACTGAAGAATTAAACCACACACTAAACCAACTTGACCTCATAGATATTTATAGGCTAATGCACCCTATAAAAGAACACTATCACTTCTTCTCCAATGTGCATGCAACGTTCTCCAGAACAAATCACATTCTAGGTCACAAGGCAAGCATCAACAAATTGAAAAACATAGAAATTATACAAAGCATCTTTTCAGAGCATAATGCTACAAAACTAGAAATTAATAACAAGAAGATAAAAGAGAAAAAAGTCATACATTTGGAAGCTGAAAAACACCTTACTTGAACATGACTGGGTACAAGAAGTAATAAAAAATGAAAACAAAAAGTTTCTTGAAACAAATGACAATGAAAACACCACTTACCAAAACCTCTGGGAAACAGCTAAAGTAGTAATCAGATGTCAATTTATAAGAATAAGCAAACGCATCTAAAGGCAGGAAAAACTGACCATTGCCTCTCTAACTCAACATCTCCAGAAAAATGATAAAGAACAGCAAGAAAACCCAACACCCTCTAAAAAACCTGAAATTATAAAAATTAGAGCAGAAATAAATGAAATGGAAAACGGGAAAATAATTGAAACTATCAACAAAACTAGGAGTTGGTTCTTTGAAAAGGTCAGTAAAGATACCATTTGACCAAGCAATCCCATTACTGGGAATATACCCCAGAGAGATCATGTCTGCCATCCAAGCAGATATATGCGCACCCGTGTTTATTGCAGCTTTGTTTACAATAGCAAAGAGTTGGAAGCAGCCTAAGGTCCCATCAACAAACGAATGGATAGAGAAGCTGTGGTATATCCACACAATGGAATACTACACAGCATTGAAAAACAAGGAACTCATGCAATATTATTCAAAGTGGGTGACCCTGGAGGACATTATGCTGAGTGAAATATCTCAGTCACAAAGGGACAAATACTGCATGGTGCCACTATTGTAGAATGGGTCTGACATCAGGGTGGGGGTATGACAGAAAAAACTGGATAAATTATGTATACTTTATTGAAACAGATGAGGGAAAGAACAGATTAGAAGGGATATATGATTGAGTATTATGGTTAGCACAGGAATCTAGAATTAATGTTGCACAGAGAAGTGTACTCGGGGTGGGGGGTGGGGGGAAGGGACGTGGGAATTGTATACTAATGAAGGAATTTTTTTTTCTCTCTTTGGAGGGGGAAGCGAGTTGGTGGGGAGGGGTGGGCAGGGAGACAATTGCGGCAATGAATGAATGGAAATCCAAAACCTCTGTAAAAAAAAAAAAGAAAAAGAAAAGGTCAGTAAAATTGACAAACCATTAGCAAAACTCAAAAGAAAAGAAGGAGAAGACACAAGTAATCCGAATAGGAGATGAATCAGGCAACATCACAACAGAACCAACTAAAATTAAAAAGCTAACATTAGAGTATTATTAAAAACTATACTCAAACAAATATGAAAACCTAGAGGAAATGGACAAATACTTAGAAATGCACAACCGCTCAAACTGACACAAACCGAAATTGAACATCTGAACATTACAAACGAAGAAATTGAAAAGGTAATATGACAACTTCCAACCAAAAAAAGCCCTGGACCAGATGGTTTTACAAATGAATTTTATAAAAATTCAGAGAACTGTCACCAATTCTACATAAACTATTTCAGGAAATAGAAAAAGATGGAATTTTCCCAGACTCATTCTATGAAACAAACATATCCTTGATACCAAAGCCAGGAAAGGACACCACCAAAATAGAAAAATATAAGCCAATATCTCTCATGAACATAGATGCAAAAATCCTGAATAAAATCCTGGCCAATAGTATCCAACAATACATCTAAGAAATAATTCACCATGACCAAGTGGGATTCATAACAGGTATTCAAGGATGGTTCAACACATCTTATTATTTAATAATAATTAATGCAATTCATCACATTAACAAAGCAAAAAATGAGAACCACATGATCCTATCAATTGATGCAGAAAAGGCCTTTGACAAAATCCAGCACCCTTTCCTGATTAAAACACTTAACAAGATAGGATTAAAGGGGAGTTTCTCCAACAGAGTAAAATGTATAGATACAAACCCAAGAGCCAACATTGTTCTCAATGGAGAGAGGTTAAAGGCATTCCATTTAAGAACAGGAACTAGGCAGGGATGCCCACTATCATCTCTTTTATTCAACACTGTATTGGAAGTCTTAGCGATAGCAATAAGACAAGAGAAGGAAATAAAAGGTATCCAAATTGGCAAAGAGGAAGTAAAATTATCTCTCTATGCGGATGATATCATAGTATACTTAGAAAACCCTAAAGACTCAGCAAGAAAACTATTGGACACAGTGGAACAATTCAGCAAAGTAGCAGGATACAAGATCAACATACAAAAATCAGCTGGATTTCTCTACAGTGACAAAGAAAATGCAGAGCCGGAGCTAAGAAAAACAATACCATTCAGAATAGCTAATCACAAGATTAAATACTTGGGAGTAAATTTAACCAGAAGCACAAAGAATCTATTCAAAGAAAATTACAAAACATTAATTGACGTATTTCAGCTAACAGATGCTGCCCCGGATGTGATCACCAAGTTGTGCCAAAATATCCGGAGAACAACCACTTGGCCAACTGACTAGAAGAGATCTTCCCATTCCAAAGAAGGGTGACCCAATAGAATGTGGAAATTATAGAACAATATCATTGATTTCATATGCAAGCAAGATTCTACTGAAGATTATCCAAAAACGACTGGAACAGCACATCAGTACATAACTGCCAGAAGTCCAGGCTGTTTTTAGAAGGGGTCGTGGTACTAAGGATATTGTAGCTAATGTTAGATGGATCTTAGCTGAAAGCACAGAATACCAGAATAATGTCTATCTGTGTTTCATTGATTATGCAAAGGCATTTGTCTGTGTGGATCATAACAAACTGTGGCTGACTCTGAGAAGAATGGGAACCCAGAACACTTAATCGCGCTAATGAGAAACCTATACTTGGACCAAGAAGCAGTTGTCAGATCAGAGCAAGGAAACATTGCATGGTTCAAAATTGGGAAGGGCGTATTCCAGGGATGTGTCCTTTCTCCATACCTTTTCAACCTGTACACAGAACAGATTATCCGGCAGGCTGGGCTTTATGAGCAGAAGTGTGGCGTCAGGATTGGTGGAAGATCTATCAACAATCTGTATTATGCAGATGACACAACCCTGCTTGCTGAAACTGAGGAGGGCCTGAAACGCTTGCTGCAGAGAGTCAAGGACTGCAGTCTCCAATATGGATTGAGGCTCAATGTCAAGAAGACAAAGATTCTCATCACTGAAAAGTGGCCAAATCAGGATGGATGGTGAAGAGATTGAGATTGTTAACAACTTTAGTCTTCTTGGCTCCACGGTTAACACTCTTGGCACCAGTAGCCAGGAAATTAAAAGACATATTGTGATGGGAAAGTCTGCTGTTAGGGACCTCTCCAAAGCACTGAAGAGGAATGGTGTCTCTCTGGAGACTAAGGTGTGTCTGATACAGGCTGTGGTTTTTCCAATAACTTGTTATGCATCAGAGAGTTGGACAATGTCTAGGGAGGATAGAAGGAGAATTGATGCCTTTGAGCTGTGATGCTGGAGAAGAGTATTGAATATACCATGGACTGCCAAGAAAACAGATTCATCCTGGAGAGGGTTAAATCAGGCTGCTGCTTGGAGGCAAGGATTCTACGGCTTTGTCTGATATACTTTGGACATGTTGTAAGGAGGGACAGGTCCTTGGAGAGGGCCATCATGATTGGGAAGGTGGAGGGACGGCACAAGAGGGGAAGAGCCCCTATGATGTGGATTGATTCAGTGACTGGGGTAATCGGGATGGGTGTGTCAGAGGCAGTGTGATTGTCACAGGACAGAGCAGGGTTTAGGGTGACTCAACGGCACATAACAACAACAAGAACAATAATTACAAGAAACAAAAAGAGACCTGGATAAGTGGAAGAATGTCCCTTGCTCATGGATAGGAAGACTCAAGTGAAAATGGCAATACTACCAAAGGCAATTTAAACATTCGATGCAATCCCAATACAAATACCAATCCTATTCTTCAACGAGATGGAAAAGGCAATCTCCGGTTTCATTTGGAATGGAAAAAAGTCCCGAATATGCAAAGCACTCATTAGAAATATAAAAAAGGTAGGAGGCATCTCACTCACTAATTTCAAATCCAACTACACTGCTGTGCTGTTTAAGGTAACATGCTACTGGTACAGTGACAGATACATAGATCAATGGAATAGAATTGAGAACCTGGAAATCATCCCATCTATCTGTGGTCAATGGATTTTTGACAAGGAGATGAAATCAGTTAAGTGGGGAAATCACAGCCTTTTTAACAAATGGTGCTGGCAAAATTAGAAAACTATTTGCAGAAGACACAAGCAAGATCTACACTACACTCTGTACACAAAACCCAACTCTAGGTGGATCATGGACCTAGGACTAAAACCAAAACTAAACTTCATTAAAGAAAAGCTTGGAAGAACTCTAGAAGTCCTCTTGAAAAATCTGCAACCAGGAGAAGATAAAATAGATAAATGGGACCTTCTTTGTTTTTCTTTTTTAAAAATTTTATTTTATTAATTTTAATGATTATTTACAGAGATTTTGGATTTCCATTCATTCATTGTTGCACTTTTCTCCCTGCCCACCCCTTCCCCCCGCAGTTTGCGCCTCTCTTTGAAAAGTAAAAGAAACCTTCTTTCATTGCTATACAATCACCCCCCCAACCCCCGCCCAACCCAAGTACACTCCACTCTGCAACCTTAATTCTGGACTCTTGTTATAACCATAATACCCTATCATATATCGCTTTCTTTCCCTCATCTCTTTCAATGCAGTATAAATAATTTATCCAGTTTTCTCAGTCTCCCCCCAAAACCGATGTCCATCCATAGCACTATGCAGTATTTGTCCTTTTGTAAGTGAGATATTTAACCCAGCAGAATGTCCTCCAGGGTCACCCATTTTGAATAATATTGCATGAGTTCCTTGTTTTTCAATGCAGCGTGGTATTCCATTGTGTAAATATACCACAGCTTCTCTATCCATTTGTTCGTTGATGGGCACTTTGGTTGTTTCAAACTCTGCTATTGTGAACAAAGCCATGATAAACATGGATGTGCATGAATGGGACCTTCTGAGTCAAATCCCTATGCACATCCAAAACCTTCTCCAGCAGGGTAAAAAGGGAAGCCATAGACTGGGAAAAAGTATTTGGTAATGACATGTCAGTGAGGGACTTTTTTCTAGAATTTGTAAAATACTCGAGCATCACAACAAGATAAAGGAAAACAATCCAATTGAAAAATGGGCACAAGATATGAACAGACATTTCAACAGAGAAGACATTCAGATGGCCAACAAGCACATGAAGAAATGTTCAAAATCCGTAACTCTAAGAGAAGTGCAAATCAAAACAACTATGAGATATCATCTCACCCCAGTCAGAATAGCAAAATTTAACAGAACAGCAAGCAACAACTGCTGGCGAGGTTGTGGAGAAACTGGAACTCTTATTCAATGTTGGTGGAAGTGTAAAATGGTGCAACCACTCTGGAAGGCGGTGTGGCACTTTCTCAAAAAGTTGCAAATAAAACAACTATGAGATATCATCTCACCCCAGTCAAAATAGCAAAATTTAACAGAACAGCAAGCAACAAATGCTGGCGAGGTTGTGGAGAAACTGGAACC
>NW_006400060.1:1731641-1741011 GCF_000299155.1 Elephantulus edwardii
TATTCGCACAATGGAATACTATGCTGCATTGAAAAACAAGGAACTCGTGCAATATTTTTCAAAATGGTTGACTCTGGAGAACATTACGCTGAGTGAAATATCCCAGTCACAAAAGGACAAATATTACATGATGCCACTGTTGTAGAATGGTACTAACCTCGGGGTTGGGGTGAGACTGAGTAAGATGGGTTCAATAATGTATATTGCACTGAAACAAAGGAGGGAGAAAACTGTTTAAAAGAGATATGTGATTAGGTATTTCTGTCATCACAGGAGTCTAGAGCGATGACTCCATGTGGACAAATACTGCATAGTGCCATTGTTGTAAAACAGGCTTGACATCGGTTTTGGGGGGAGACTGAGAAAGATGGGATAAATAATGTATACTACCTTGAAAGTTAGACAGGAGAAAACGGTTTTAAAAAGGGAGATGTGATTAGGTATTGTTGTTATGACAGGAGTCCAGAATGAAGGCTGCATAGTGGGGTGGACTTAGGGGAAGGATTGTATAACAATGAAAGAATTTTTCTTTTATTTTCAAAAGGAAGAGTGAATTGAGGGGAGGGAACAGTGGCGGGGAGAAAAGTGCAACAATGAATGAATGGAAATCCTTAGTCTCTGTAAACTTTAATTAAGATTAACAATAATAATAAAATTTTTTTAAAAAAGGACCTAAGAATAAAATGCCAATTATAATAGCCAATCACAAAATGAAATACTTAGGAACAAATCTAATTAGAGACATTGTAGACAAAATGAAGGCAGTTTGGTGTTTCCTAATAAAAGCTGCATATGGAAATTTTATATGATTCAGCTATTCTGCTGTTAGGAACATAACCTTGTGGTAAGTAGAACTGAGATGTAAATGGAGGTTTGTACACCGATGATCATAGCAGCATTACTCACTATATAGCAAGTACATGGAAACAAAGAGCCCAAATGTCCATCATCAAATGTGTAGATTGGGAAATTGTGGTACATTCGAACAATGGAACAATGATTTTTTTAAAAAATATTTTTTTAATTTTATTGAAAGTTTACAGAGACTTTGGATTTCCATTCATACATTGTTGCGCACTTTCCTCCCTACCCACCCCTCCCCCCAGCTTGCTTTGATTTTGTAAAATATGAAACTGAATAAGTTCACTCAACATACTGCTCTCTACTGCATAAAACCATTATTCTAGAAATAGGAGGATAACTAGTAAGTTGTAAATAATAGCCTAAAGGAAAAGGGGACGGGAACAAAGGGCTGAGTGTGGGAGTGGGGGAAATCATGGGGTAGCAGAGAGTGAAGAAAGATTCAGTGATAGTGGGCATAGATCAATGGTGATTAATTTTATAAAACAGAGTGTATTGAAATGATTGTATGAAACACAATGTGAATGAAGGAATGTGTGAAACACAATGTACATTAATTAAACACAATCTATATGAATTTTTATGCAAATTAATATATATTTTAAAAAGGCAAAACAAAAATATAAAAATAATGACAGATCTACTAAGAAAAATAAACCAAAACCAAAAACACATTACTACAAAAAACAAAGAGACCCAGAGAAATGGAAAAATACACCATGTTCATGGATAGAAAGATTCAATATCATGAAATTGACAATTCTACCAAGTTCAATCCAATCTTAATACAGGTATCTATTCTATTTTTCAACAAGATGAAAATGGCAATTTCCAATTTTTTCCTGGAATGGAAAGATACCCTGGATAAGCAAAGTACTCTGAAAAAGAGAAACAAGGTTGGAGTCAGTCATCTCACTCCCTGATCTCAAATCCTACTACACTGCCTTGGTGGTCAAAACAGCAAGGTACTGGTACAATGACAGGCACATAGGTCAGTGGAATAGGATCAAGAATTCAGAAATCAACTCATCTCCTTGATCTTTGACAAGGAGATGAAAATAGTTAAGTTGGGAAATGACAGCCTCTTTAACTCATAGCGACCCTGTGAACAAAAGACCTGAACCTTGTTCTATAACTATTGTTGTTTCTTCAAGTTCATAGAGCTTCCAGAGGCATGTTGTTAGAAAGTGAATGCCACTCCTGCTTTCAAATTTTTCTTAATCTGGGATCTCCACCAAATACTGTCCATCATGGATAACCATTATGGCATTTGACACACAAATGATACAGTATTCAGCATCACAGCAACCCCAAATTACCTTGGTACAGCAAATTGACAGACCAGTGCTGTACCACTTAGAAGAAAGAAAGAAACCAGTTAAGTGAGGAAATGAAAGCCTCTTTGACAAATGGTACTAGCAAAATTGGAAAACCATCTGAAGAAAACCGAAGCAAGATTGACATCTCACAACATACACAAAAAACAACTCAAGTTGGATCAGGGACCTAGGAGTAGAACCAAAAACTATAAAATTCATTAGAGAAAAACAAGGAACAACTCTAGAAGCTCTAATCTACAGCATAAACAGACTTCCAAGCATTATGAAAACATATAACCAGGAAAGGATAAACGAGATATTTGGGACCTTCTAAAAATATAATTCCTTTACTATTTTTTAATGACCTTTTATATCTTTGATACCACTCCACCATCTAGTCTTTGGTTGTTAGTGTTCAATGCATTGAATCTATTCTTGAGATGGTTTTTAAAGAGTGCCTAAAAAAAAAACAAACTCCAAAACAAAACAAACACACCTCATTGCTGTCAAGTCAGGGCTGACCCTCCAGCGGATTTTTGAAGGCTACAAATCACATGGGATAAGAATGTCTATCATTCTCCCACCAAGTTGCTGGTAGATCCAAACCACAAAGAGGTGCTTCTTTGGAATTAGGACCACGACTCCCTACACCTACCCCTCCAGAGTGCTTAAATAGTGCTGCTTGTTGTTGTTGCTGATTGCCTTAAAGTCGAGCACAACTCATAGTGACCCTATGAACAAAAGGCCTGCAGGCCATCTATAACTATCAACATTTATCAAAGTTCATAGTTTCTGGAGGCATGTTGTTTAGGAAGTGAATGCCACTCCTGTTTCAAAAAATTAATGCTTAGCCTGTAGTAAATGCTCTATAATTTCACCATTACTATAGGGAGCTCTGGTGGCTTAGTGTAGGTAAGAATACTGCACTGCAACCTTGAAGGCGTTTCTTTTGAATCCACCAGATGCTTTGCAGGAGGATGGGCAATCTCCTCCTGTGCAATTAACTGCTTCTGAAAACCCACTGGAGGATCAGCTATGGGTTGGTTCAGACTCGATGGTACTCAACAACAACATTATTATTATTATAATTTAATATCCTAGCCAAAACTCCAGATTTCTTGGCACAACTTGGTGAGCACATCCAGGGATCTATATTTGTTCCCATTCCAAAGAAAGGTGACCCAACTGAGTGTGGAAACTACAGAACAGTGTCATTGATTTCACATGCGGTTGGTGCAGGACAGAGCAGGGTTTAGGGCTGTTGTGCATAGGGTTGCTATGAGTCGAAAACGACTCGACAGCACATAACCACCACAACAACAACAACCAAAACTAAAACATTACTGGTTGGTAATGGTTTAATATTGTCATTTTTGCAGAGGCCCTTCATGCCTTAACCACAGGAAGAAAGAGGAGACTCCCCCCCCTTCAAGATAGCACCAATGAGAAAGACATCTTTTGGTAAAGGAAACCTTTTGTTGTACTCCTCAAAACAAACTATGTAAATTTATTTTGTGATTGTCTTTTGAAATTGCAATTTGGGCAAAAGTTCACAGAGTAAAAAGTTTTCCATTTGACAAAAGGTACACATTCTGTTTTGTGCCAATGATTGTAACATCTCTCTCTCTCTCTCCTCCCCAACATTTTCAAATTCTGTTCTTCACCTTCTTCTATCCTCTCCTAGTTTTTGAACTTTGTCCTTGGGCAAATGCTGCTCCTTTGATCTTGAGTGGTTTACTATACTAAGAAGTATAAATTTTATTAGTATTAATTACTCAGCAAAACCATCTATAGTTTAAAGAAAAAGTAGTTCAATTCCAGACCTTAGAAGTATCCAGTAGCCATAGTCTTTTTCTGAACAGTATGACTAGCCATTTTTTATGATTTTGAGTTTTGTTACACATTTTCTCCCACCCTATCCAGGACCTTATATTGTGTTCCCTTTCAGAGTGGTCAGGGAGCTCTGGTGGATAATCCATAGGAAGTTGCACTGTTAACCTAAAGGTAGTCTCTCTCTGGCAGTTAAAATCCACCACCAGCTCTGAGGAAGAAAGATAGGGATACTCCCCTCACACAGTTTATAGCCACCAAAACACCAGTGGTGTGTCAGCTATGAGTCATTTCCATCTAGATGGCAATGAGAGTTTCAGTGATCAGCAGTGTGAATAGATTGCCATCTATTTCTTCTCATCTGAGCATCATGGAATTTGAAGTTTGAGTGGTCCATTGGTCTTTTGGATTGATTCTTTCTCTGTGTCTTTGGTCATTTTGTTCTTTACTCCAGATAAGGAGGGACCAATAGTCGTGCCTTAGATGACTGTTTAAGATTCTAGTCATTATTTCACCAAATTAGGATGTAGAGTATTGTCTTTGAGGCCTTTGTTGTGCCAATTGATCTTGATGTCTCCCAAGACCGACAAAAGATAGGAAGATCCTCAACAAGATAGATTGAAATGTTGTTCTTATGTGCTGTTGAGTTGCCTGTGACTCATAGTGACCCTATGTACAAGGGTCTGCCTGCCGGCCCTGTTACGAGCCAGTCTCACTGATTCCAACATACCTGTATCAATCCCTTTCATCTAATGTCTTCCTCTCCTCCATTGTCCCTCCACCCTTCCAAGAATAATGTCTTTCTCCAAGGACTGTTCTCTTCTGGCCACGTGCTCAAAGTATATGAGATGGAGCTTCAAAATTTTAAAAATGATATATGATACCATATTATGATTATCACAGGAATCCAGAATTAAGGTTGCATAATGGAATGCATTTGTTGTAGGGGGTGGGGCAGGGTCGTGGTCAGGGGGATTGTATACCAATGAAGAAGTTTATCTTTTGTTTTTCAAAGAGAGGACTGAACTGGGGGGGGGTAAAGAAAAAAGTTCAATAATGAATGAATGAAAATCCAAAATATCTTTAAATATTCATTAAAATTAATAAAATAAATTAAAAATAAATCTAGCCTCCAAGGAGAAACTTGATTACACCCTCTCCAAGACAGACTTATTTGTTTTCTTGGCAGTCCATGATATGTTCAAGACTCTTCTCCAGCATCACAACTCAAAGATATCGATTGTTCTTCAATCATCCTTCATCATTGCCCAGCTTTCTGATGCATAAAAAGTAATTGCAAAGACCATGGATTGGATCAGACGCACCTTAGTTTCTAGACTGAAACGTTGCTTCTCAGTACTCTGGAGAGATCCCTGATAGCAGATTTACCTAATGCAATTCATCTTTTGATTTCCTAGCTGCTAGGGCCAAGAGTGTTGATTATGGAGCTGAGCAAGTTGTAACTGTTAAACCTCAATAGAAGATTGACATAGTGACTATATAATAAGCAACATGAGCATGTTGGAGATCATGAAAATGGCATAGGATAGGGTAAAGTTTCTATTTGTTATTCACAGTTACCATGAGTTGTAGTGTACTCAACAGCACCTAAAAATAACAGTATTGAATACTTTCTTTTAAGATAGAAAAGGAAGACTATTCCAAGTACCCCTGGTGATCTGAAAAAAATCCAGTGACCACCAAAGTCAATCATCTCATTCACTCTCTCTCTAGGCCTAGACTGTGGTGCTGTGTGGTGTGCTGCTGAGCCACTGCTGAGTGAGCAGTGAGTCCGGTCTCATGTGTTTGGTATTGGTCTGTTGCAATGGTTCTATATCTGTGCCACCTAAACAATTTCTCAGAGTGTTACCTCTGGTATGTTTTCTAGCCAACTCCACCACACTCTCCCTGCAAATCCCCACCCTCCCAAGTCATACCAAGTAATTGTAAAGAACTCCTGGGTCAGGATAGTGTTGATGCATCTTACAAGCTTCCAGGGCTAGGACTGGGACCAAGACTCAGGGCCAGGCCTAGCCTAAACTGGGTAGCTAAGAGATGTTTTGCTGAGGGTATGTATTTTGTGAAGCTGGATGTGTTTTCAAAAGTCCCTTCAGAAATCAAAAGCCCTTTCTGTATCTGTTAGTGGGCCTGGCTATTGCTGCTTTGGCAGGCCAGGAGAGGCCACTCACAATGCTCAGAAAGCCTAGCCTGATTTGAGGAGGGGGCCTGAGCTTCTTTTGAAAAGGAGATTAATTCAACGATTTAGATTTAGATCCTCCCAGAAGAGCTGTGGGTGAGCATTAACATTACTGGTAAGCATATTCATTTTTTCCTGGACAAAAGAGCCTACTATCTGGTCCTAAAAGCCTTCTGAGGTCCTAACTCTTCTCACTATTTCTTAGTTGTTGGAATTGATGGAAAACCTCATAAGCAGTTCCTTACTTCACCTCTGCCTTGCATGCGGACTTCCGAGTTGTAAAACAACCCAGTGGTAGATGTAATTTGGTCCAGGACTTAAGAACAATAAATGACATAGTTGAACCTCTACATCTTGTGATTCCTAACCTTTATAATATAATAGACAAAGTGTTAGTCAATAGGCCTTTTATTGTAAGAACTACCTTCCCTCTGTAACTTGATTGGTGCCACTATTAGAGCCTCTACCTGGAATATTATTGCTTTTCAATTTTTGACTCATGTACTTTTAACTTGTTAGTTAAATTTGTGTCTTCTAGGCTGCAACACTTCCATGTTACATCTTCAAGGATATGAACATGCACGGCTAAGCACAATTAATAACAGTGCATCTAAATTCCAAAATCAATATCCATAATAGTCTATGTGTTTCCTATTGCCAAAGGGGCCCTTTAGAGTAGTGAGAGAAGATCTTCACCCTGAAACCTACAGCGTCCCTTTTCAGCAGGAAGTAGCTAAGAGAATATGCCGTCCCCCTTTCCTTATGAATCAGGGTGAAGTCTCTCTCAAGGAGGAGTGATAGGCAAAGGACACACTGACAAAGGAGATTAATCAGAACTGGCTTTGACAAGCACTATGGCAATTAGAAAATTAAAACAGACTTTCGGCGGGGGGGAAGAAGAACGAACTGGGGAGGAGGGTTAGAGAAAATAGTGCAACAATGAATGAATGAAAACCCCAAATCTCTGTAAATGTTCATTAAAATCAATAAAATTTAATAAAAAAAGAAAAGGAGATTAAGCATTATCTCTAACCTTTTACTGAATTGAATAAGTTTTAAAATTTTTATATTACATAAACATACACTACCCCCATCAATAAACAACCAAACTTACTGTCATTGAGTCAATTCCAACTCATGACTACCCCATTTGGTCCATAGCAGAACTAACTGCTCGATGGGGTTTTCTTGGCTGTCATCTGTATAGAAGCCAATCATCAGATCTTTTTTCCATGGAATGAGTGGGTTTGAGTCATCAAACTTTAATAGTTTTAATAGGGGTTGCATGGACACTATGCATATTAGTTATTTCCTAGCTTCAGTTTTTCATACTAATACCAATCACTATCAATGTTATTTTTAATCATCTATAGATGCTTTCTACACACTCATTCCAGATTCTTTGGGCTGGTATTTTTTCCATTCTAAATTGCAGTGCTGTCAGAGCTTACAGAAATTTAATAGGCATATCAGTGAAGGTAAGCAACCTATCCCGGAATCAATTTCTCTCTTGTATACATGTCATATCTTTCAGGGAATGAAGGAAGGAAAAGAGGAAATTCTCATCCTTTCACTTGGCCTGAAGCTTTCACAGTTTTAAGAATACGTGTGTTTGTGTAGGAGTTGAGAGTTATTCACCCATCCATTTATTCCTTCAATTCATTCATTTAACACATATTTATTAACCTACTATTTGACACTAATGTGTCAAACGCAATAATGGTTGCCCATAGTGGACAGTATTGGGTGGAGCTCCCCGATTAAAACAAGCTTGGAAGCAGGAGTGGCATCTACTGCCGTAAATAGCTTGCCTCCAGAAACCCTGGAGAAAGAATGAAACCTGGAGAAAAGATGAACCTGGAGAAAGGATGAAAGTCATGCAAATGTTGAGGACTTTCATTCATAGGGTCGCTATGAGTCGTCTATGACTCAATAGCACTTAATAACATAGAGAGAGACCAGTTGGCCTAGTGGACCGAAAGTGGTTGTTACCAAGCCAAAGGTGGGTGACTCTAATCCGTGGCCCTCAGGCCTTTTTTTCGTTGTTTTTGGTCAAACATTCTTCTAGGTTGTATAGCCCTGGTGTGGCCACTTGCCATACAGAGGTAACTTGTGGTTGATGTGAAGCTGAACACTGTGACACTGATGTGTCAAATGAGATAATGGTTACCCATGGTGGACGGTGTTTGGTGGAGCTCCCCGATTAAAACAAGCTTGGAAGAAGGAGTGACATCCACTACCGTAAATAGTTTGCCTCCAGAGACCCTATGAACCTGGAGAAAGGATAAAAGTCACACAAGTGTTGAAGACTTTTGTTCATAGGGTCTCTATGAGTCGCCTATGACTCGATGACACTTAACAACAACAACTATGTGCTAAAGAACAGTAGGTTCCAACTTGAAGGCACACAACAACTATGTGCTAAGTCCTCTGTTAAGGGCCTCAGTGCCTCCACACCCTTAGTGCTTTCCTATTCAACAAGGTAACAGTTAAAAGAGTAAAGGCTGGGTGGACAAAAGATGTGAGGATGATGGAGGTCATTGTTGAAGCGGACAAGAAACTGTCTTTAATCATTCCAGGTCCATGTTGCATGCTCCACTTATTGAGGCTTAATCTACATGCAAGGGGTGAAGGTGAAGGTTAATTAGTTTAAGGTTAATTGGCAGACCACCTTGAACCCAAGACTGCACTTTGGATGCCAATGACAGTTCTGAGTGGAGAATTTCAACCCCCAGTACAGAAACTGAATCCTGGAACAACTACCAAGTATCCCCTGCCAGCTACTGGCTCTGAAATTGGCTTTGGCTCAGGGTTAGGTCTGTGTTAAATTGGGGTCTGGGCTCCTCATTCTGGCTCTGCAGCTTGGATTGATTTCTGGGGCTCTTTTGTCTCCTCCTTCCCAGTCGAAGCCTCTCCCTTCCTCTCCCCCTCTGCCTCACAGGCTCTTCCGCTTTTCTCCTTGGTTTCTAAGGAACTAAATTTTCAAGAGCTGCTGAGGTTCTTGTTGTTTTACCAAACTGTCCTTGCTCTTTCTGTGTTCACCCAGCCAAGGGTATCTTTGCCTGAGGTTGGAATGATGCTGTTAGTCCTGGTGATATGATTGCATAGCAACACAGAGCAGCTCTGTGAGGGGAGGAGGAAGAGAAGAAGGGTGAGGGCGGGG
>NW_006400060.1:1741111-1745236 GCF_000299155.1 Elephantulus edwardii
AGACAGAGGGAGAGTGTGCATACAGCAGCTGTTGGCGTCCCTGTCTCAGGGACTTCTTTGCTGATTCACAGAGGCAGCCCAGCCCCAGCCTCCCCACTTCCAGCTGCCGCCTGCTTCCTAGACCTGATGGAATCAGAAGGTAGGCCACAGAGAAATTATTTCCAAGTCTTGCCCTTGCGTGGCTGGCTGAAGGGAAACGACTGAATGAGGGGATGCTCTAGAGGTACTGTGTGTGTATGTGTGTGCCTGTATGCATGTGCCTTTAGAGGAGAACTTGCACTTTAAAAAAAAAACAAACAGAAGCCCACAATGAAGTAGCGGCCACTTAGATTCATAAAGATGCCTAGGAATAGAAACTCAAACCAATCTGGGAAACTACAATCTGAAAGAAGAGGAAAATCTACAGTGTGCTTCTGATTGAGGGGAAGGAGGAGAATGTATGTATATATGCCTTTTTTGTTCTTAATGACATATTTGTGTCCAAGGGTAGATGAGCTGAAGGGAAAGGGGAGGTGTGTGGCAAGCATGGGCTGAAAAGGGAGGAGCGAAGAAATGTGGGACCTAGAGCAGTTTCCCAAACAAATGAGTATCCTGGTCAGCAGAGAGGATATTAAAAGTTCACCCCTGAAGTAAACTAGGCTCTAATCTCATCTTTATTCTTAGCATTTATCTCTGCCTCAATTCCTTTTCCCGTTACAGTTTCAGTCTCCACTCTGGTCTCTTTTCTACATCTTATAGTCAGAAGGCATCTTTCCACTCTTAAGAGGAGAATTTGGAGTGGTTTCAAAGGACTTACCTGTCTTGGAGTCAAATGCCTTCCCTGGTAGCCTTCGGCACTCCTTACCTGGCCTTAGGCCCAAGACCCGTTCTGGGAAGGGAGACTCAGCCTGGATGGGTGGTGAGAGCTTTTTCTTCCTTTGGTATGCAGATAGAGCCAGGAATAGGGGGTTGGGGGGCTGTTGAATTTAAGCAGGTGGCTGAGCTGGGGCGGGGGTTGGGGTGGAGCAAAGAATGAAGGATGGCAGCAGCAGCAGCAGCAGCAGCTGCAGCTGCCTGCTTCTACTGAGAACATGGTGCATGCTGCCTGGAAAAGAGCATACTTTCCCTCTTAGGTTTGCTTCTTCATTATTCTAAAGAACAAAAGCCTTCATTAAGCTCTATGTGTTGTTCGCCTCAGTGCCTGCCCTTCCTGAAAGAACCCTTGATTCTGGATTAAAGGTCCCTAAGACAAGCTCCCAAAAAAGGCAAGGCTGGAAATGTGATGGCCTGTCTCTGAAAGACAATAGGCTCTTCCTTCCTGGGTGGGAAAGCTCCTGCCCTGCAGTCCCGCTTCTTGAAAACTATTATTGGGAGTGAAGGTATCTGGGAATAACTCCTTTTCTTGTAAGACTCACACCTGCAGGCATTTAACCCTTGTTAAGTATCTCTGAGCCCTGGGGAAGAATATTCTTCATCTCAGCAATCACCTAGGAGGAGCATGGCTTGAAGCAGCCAATTTAGCTAAGGCAGATTTAGCAAAAGCCAGATGCAGAGAGCACGTCTGGGACACAAATATGTTCAGAAGTTTCAGATGTTGAACTGGTCACAATGCCAAGTAGGGTCAGATAAAGGCCTCACCAACAGAGCCGGAACAGATGGCCTTATAAACCTAACATAGACATTGACTCAGAAGAAAACCCACTCTGGAAATCATGCTATGAGACAGACATCCTTTCCTTAAAAGGATTCTTTCTAAACACACATCAACAATTTAAATAGCAAGTGAGGTAAATCCTCCCTAGACAGCATTTACCCCAGCCTATGTCCCCCAGATACCGTTCGGTTCTGTGCAAATGTTACTAGATTCTTTTTTTTTTAAGTGTGGAAATGAGTGGTCCTGTGGTCCAGTGATTTTTGGGAAAATGCATCACTGAATTCTCATCTTGGAGAGCCACAATGTATATATAGAAACATAAGAAAATCACTGAGAAGTAATGAATGAAGCCAGATTGAACAAAATGAAGGATTTCCCGTTTATCTCAAACTGATTTGACGTGGGAACACTTTTCTACATGGAAAACTCATCAGCATTTTGCAGACACAGACTTGTGAATCACAACGCAATAAATAGATAAGAAAAGCTGTAAGAAGAAGGACTGTGAACAAAATTTGTAAGATAATCTAGTCCAATACAATATTTAAAAAAATTTTTCCCCTCCAAATTTGCTTTATGTAATTGGGTGGTATAATTTAGTCAACAAAAGCTTGAGCAAGATACATGTAACGGGTTAACAGAACCTGATAATGATTTCTTTTAACTTTTTTCAAATTAATCTTTAAATCTTTCCATCATAGGGCTCATAAGAAAATTAATCAATATAAAGACACTACAGTCAAATACCAGGTTTTTAAGTGTGAAAAAAACCAAACCCCTTCCACAAGATGATCAATCAATTTTTCTAGCTGATGTATGTTAGGAATCTCCTGATTCCCATTGTGTTAAATACATTTTCCAATCTTTTATTTTGGCATAAAAAATGAGCATGTTTTCTTTCAAGCATGAGATTTGATTTGTTCTTTTAAACAATGTTACAAAATATTTTGTATATTCACAAATGTATTAAAAATAAAATAGCAAACATACCCAGCTTAAACACTACCTAGCTTAAAAAAAGAAACACCACCAGTAAATCACCCCCTCCTCTTCCTCCTCCTCCTCCATATAAAGCCCCACTCCTCTCTCAGAAGTAACCCCTATTCAGATTTTGGGGTTTAATATTCCCATGCACTTATGTCTACTTTGACCACATATGTTTAGGTCTGTAACAATGGTATATTATATGTATTCTTCTGCAACTTGCTTTTCTCTCTTCTGGGTTATAGTTGTGGAATTCTTTCATGTGGTAGTTGTTGTATACCGTAGAGTCAGAACCGACCCATAGCTGACCCTCCAGGGGGTTTTCAGAGGCAGTTAATTGCACAGGAGGAGATTGCCCATCCTTCTCCCGTGGAGCAGCTGGTGGCCTTAAAGGGCGTGCCATCTGGATTGCAGCACAGTTTCTTGCCACTAGGCCACCAGAGCTCCCTGTGTTGTAGTATGTGTGCAGCATTTTATTAAATGAAGACCCTACAATATCTTTATTTATTACTGTCAATGGGCATTTAGGCCATTTCCTTTTTTGCAGCCATACAGGTTTGTTTGCTTGGTTTGGATTTTTGGCTGTCGCAATTAGGGCTATCTCATGTAGATCATCTGATGTAGCCATTTCTATTGAAGTTGCATAGTCCATAAGGAATTGTGCTGTGAATTCAAAGGCACCAGCAGCTCTGAGGGAGAAAGATGGGCAATCTCCTCACAGGCAGTTAGTCTCAATGGAGGATCAATAAGTTGATTTCAACTCATTGGCAATGAGTGATATCTGCAATGTGGAATTGTTCCCCTCACAGGATCGGAACATCTCCGTCTGTGAGAAATAATGTCAAATGGCTCCTCAAAATTCTTTGCTGACATATATTTGTACCAGCAGTGTGTAAAAATTTCAGACTGATTACGTTGAATACGCTCTTTCCTTTTTAGGGGAAAATAATTTTTAATTCTAAAAATGGTCTGGGTGCTGCCTTCTCAGGAACACATTTCACTTTTGTCATTTGTTGTAAAGGAAGGGGTTAGTCTAGATGATCAACCACTAAGATTCCTTCCAGCTCTGACAATCTGTGTCTCTACTCATTAAGTGAGGCACATATGAAGTGTCACATTTTGGCGACATTGCAGGAATTATTTAAGCATACATAACAGATTGCCTCCTCCCTAAAGGCCATGCTGCCAGGTGAAAAGCAGTTCTTTGAGAGCATGGTCAGTCAGGCAGTATGTCACTTTGGACTGTGCAAAGGAGTCTGTGGCCCAGGGAAGAGAGTCTTTATTTTCCTCATTGCCCTATTCTTTCCTGAAACTCCCTTGATCTTAGACAGATTCCGTATTTTTAAGTATTTTTTTTTACTTTCTCCCATAAGAATAACAAATTCTTGGTCTAAAAAAAATTCCAATATAGGAGCATTAAAAACTTAGCTGTGGTATATTCGCACAATGGAATACTATGCTGCATTGAAAAACAAGGAACTCATGCAATATTATTCAAAATGGGTGAC
>NW_006400060.1:1745591-1752686 GCF_000299155.1 Elephantulus edwardii
GCGGGGAGAAGGGTGCAACAATGAATGAATGGAATTCCAAAATCTCTGTAGATGTTCATTGAAATGAAAAATAAACAACCTAAATTTAAAAAAAAAAACAACTTAGTGTGAGCTTCTTTTAAGGGTGATAGTGTAATTTGGGGATTTTTTTTAAGCATAGTGATTGAACAAAACTGTTAATATAGTGTTACTGACCTATATGGCAAATGTTTTGAGTCACACAGACACATACACACGCACAAAGACCCTCTCCAAAAAGAGAAAGGGGGGGGGGAATCCAAAACAAAAGTGTATAAAATACAAAGTAGGATCTCTTCTCATGCAGCTCCCTAAAAGTAATGTTGACAAACAGTTTGGTGTATACCCTCCAGGACTTTTCTTCTGTACATAGATTTTTAAAGATGTTTTCCACAAAATTGAGATTCTACTAGACATACACTTCTGACATTCATTTATTTTGCCTTTGTATCTTTGATATCTGGCCAAATAAGTGCATGCAGATCTGCTACTTTGTGTTCCATTGTGTGAGTGTCTGCAATAATATATAATATTTGAGTATTTACTAAGTGCCAGAAACAATGATGTGACCCCCTGTGGCAATGTTAAGGAGTGGGGCTTTTTGCTATCACTCTTTTACGGATGCAGGGACTGACACAAACAAGAATGTTAGGAAGATTGTACACATCTGTGCTGATAAATGGCAGAGTCAGGATGCAAACAAACCCAAGGTTCCTGACTCAGTGCCTGCATCTTTTATTTAACTGTCCTGATGGACATTTGAAATGCTTGCAGATTTTTGCTATTGTAAACAGGGCTACAGTAAAACTTCATTAACAGTGGGTTTTAAATTGTGAGAGGAGTCCCTAGAGAGCTCAAACAGTTAAACACTTGACTGGTGGTCAGACTCACTCAGAAGTGGCTTGGAATATAATCCTGGCAATATGCCTTTTAAAAAAATCGCAGCCTTGAAAACCCTATTGAGCAGTTCTACTCTGCACATATGGAGTTGCCAAGAGTTGGAGTCCACTCCAAGGCAACTGACAACAGCAACGCACTAGGGAAGATCTGAGCTCAAATTAGTAGAGTTGTCTTTGAGTACTTCGCAGGGTTTGCTAGCTTTGTGCTACCCCAGGTCCTAGACTCAGACTACATCCTATCCATTTCTGACTGCTACTGTATTTGCCCAATGGTTGTAGCCAAAAATCTCCACTCACTAAAGGATTAGTGACTACAATGCTTCACAGCCTGGGTTCTAGAATTTATATAGTCCATATAATGCACCAGTGAAGAACATGCATTCTGGGATGCAACTTCCTAGGAACAAATCTCAGTTCCTTGAGACACATTAATAGGACAATTGAACAAATAGTAACTATGATAAAAGGTTATTTGAACATTAACTGAATTAGTTGGTAAAGCACTTAGACAACATATATAAAGCCTGAAATATAGTAAGTTTTAATTGTTGTTATTACTGATTTAACTATGTAAAAACTAAGGAAGCTCTGGTGACATAATCTGTAGAGAACTGTGCTGCTAACTTAAAGGCTGTCTCTCTGGTGGTTCAAATCTAAGTGCAGGAGAAAGATGGACAGTCTCCTCCCATGTGATTTATAGCCTCTGGAAAACCTCTTGGGTCAGTTATGAGTTTGTTCCAACTCTACAACAATGAGTATGGAAAAGCTTCCAAACCCAATTTTCACATGTACAGCTTAGTGATATTAACTACATTCATCATGTTCAGTCATCACTCCTAAAGCCCTCCATGGCATTTTGGTGGTGGACTATGATTCATAGCAACCCTATGAATAGCAGATCTCGATCCTGTTCTATCCTGTGCCATCCTCACCATATCTGATATACTTGAGCCCACTACTGCAGTCACCATGTCAAACCGTCTCATTGGGGGTCTTCCTCTATCTCACTGACCCTCCACCTTTCCAAGTATGATATTCCTTTCCAAAGAATAGCCTCTATTAGCAATATGTCTAAAGTATGAGAGACAAAGCTTTACCATCCTTACCTCCAAGGAGGACTCTGCCTGCACTTTTCCAGGAGATAGGAGTGTCAGCTATGGGGTCAATTCTGACTCGATGGTAAAGAGTAACAACAATGGTTTTTCAATAGATAATTTATATTCACACAGTTCAGAATTAAAAGGGAAAAATTAGATTTTAGAAGTATATATGAAGCATTGATAAGGGGCTGTGCTGCCAACCACATTGTTGGAATCAACCAGCTGCTCTGTGGGAGAAAGATGGGCATTCTCCTCCCAAGAGATTTACAGCCTCTGAAAACCTGCTGGAGGAGTGAGTTCTGACCTAGTGGCACATAACAGCAGCTATATAACCAACAAATACATCTCTTATGTGTCAATATGTGACTTTTGAAAGTGTAGGTAATAATTTTATTTCTCAGCTTGGATCGTGCTTATTTGAGGGTTTGCTTCAGTATGGCCTATATATATTTTTGCCTTTTTGTGATTATATTTCTCATTTTATAAGAGGTGAAATCCCAAATGACTAGATGGAATTCTTCCACTTTTTCTCTTTTAGCCAATTGATTCCCTTCTCCAAAGGCTATCAGTTTTAAAACATTTTTATATACTAACAAAGATATTTGATTGCATACATAAGTGCATATATGTTTAAAAAAAAAGTAGGCAAAATACCTGGATTTTTTCCCCTTACTATTTGCTTTAAACATATCTTAAGAAACTATGCATGCACACCCATGTTTATAGCAGCTTTGTTCACAATAGTAAGGAGTTGGAAACAACCCAGGTGCCCATCAACAAACAAATGGATAGAGAAGCTGTGGTGTATTCACACAATGGAATAATACTTCGCTGCATTGAAAAACAAGGAACTCATGCAGTATTATTCAAAATGGGTGACCCTGGAAGACATCATGCTGAGTGAAATATCTCAGTCGCAAAGGGACAAACACTACTGCATGGTGCCACTGCTGTAAAATGGGACTGATATCAGGGTTTGAGTAAGACTGAGAAAAACTGGATAAATTGCGTATGCTGCATTGAAACAGATGGGGGAAAGAATAATTTAAAAGTGATGTATGATAGGGTATTATGGTTATCACAAGAGTCCACAATTAAGGTTGCATAGTGGAGTGTACTTGGGGCGGTGGGAGGGGTGCGGGGGGGTTGGATATCAAAGAAAGAATTTTTCTTTTACTTTCCAAAGAGAGGAGGAAACTGGGGCGGGGGGTAGAGGGGAGGGCTGGGCAGGGAGAAAAGTGCAACAATGAATGAATAGAAATCCAAAATCTCTGTAAATGTTCATTAAAATTATTAAAATAAAATCTAAGAAAGAAGAAATTATGCAATATTGCTTCTAAAAGATTCCTTTTATATTATTTTGCAGCTGTATGGAATGTCATTAACTCACCATTATCTAGCTAACCAGCCCCCTACAAATGAGCATTTAGATTGTAGGTTTTTGCGATTTAAAACATTGCTTCAAAGACTAACATTATGTATACATCACTTCACTCAAATGCAAGTAAATCTATATATCAAAGAATTTCCTTTGATTACATAAAATCAAATCAGGAAACATCCTCTGAGGGTCTGCTTTGTGCTTACCACTATGCCAAAACTGTGAAATATAAATTAATACCAAGGTGGAATCTTGTCCTCTGTAAGTCTTGCCTTATTGCTAGAATCTTTGTATTTCTCATGTGTTACTAAAGCTTTTCCCTCTGCCCAGGAGAACAGATATCTTCCTCTTAATTCATCTTAAAGGATGTTGGTGTTACTTTGAGAACCTGATAAAGAGTATTCCCAGTAGCAAACAAACAAAAACCAAAAAAAATGGACTTCGACTTTTAGCAGAGTTCTTAGAGTAGAGCAAATGCATATTCCATGCTAGTTCATTTATCCAAATCTTCTCTCCCACTCAGCTTGAAAGCGTCATTTCTCTGAATATAAATTAGATGCCCCCAACTAAAAATGAGGACTTTCTCCTCTGTGATCTCTTTTTTAAATTATTATTATTAATAATATTAATGAAAATTTACAGATATTTTGGATTTCCATTCATTCATTGTTGCACTTTTCTCCCTGCCCTCCCCTCCCCTCCAGTTCATTCTTCTCTTTGAAAAGTAAAAGATAAATTCTTTCATTGTTATACAATCCCTCCTGCCAAGTCCACTCCACTATGCAGCCTTCGTTCTGGAAACATGTCATGACAATAATACCTAATGATATATATCTTTTAAATAGTTCTTTCTCTGATCTGTTTCAATGCAGTATACATAATTTATCCTGTATTTCTTAGTCTCACCCCCCAACTTCTATGTCACTCCCATTTTACAACAGTGGCACTATGCAGTATTTGTCCTTTTGTGACTGAGATATTTCACTCAGCATAATGTCCTCAAGGGTCATCCATTCTGAATAATATTTCATTAGTTCCATGTATTTCAAGGCAGCATAGTATTCAATTGTGTGAATATACCACAGCTTCTCTATCCATTAGTTTATTGATGGGCACTTAGGTTGTTTCCAACTCTTTGCTATTGTGAAACAAACTGCGATAAACATGGGTGTGCATATATCTGCTTGGGTGGCAGTTACGGTCTCTTTGGGGTATATTCCCAGTCGTGGAATTGCTGGGTCAAATGGTATTTCCATTTGCAACTTTTTGAGAAAGCGCCATATTGCCTTCCATGGTGGTTGCACCATTTTACACTCCCACCAACAGTGAATAAGGGTTCCAGTTTCTCCACTACCTCACCAGCATTTGTTGCTTGCTGTTCTGTTAAATTTTGCTATTCTGACTGGAGTGAGATGCCATCTCATAGTTGTTTTGGTTTGCATCTCTCTTAGAGTTAGGGATTTTGAACACTTCTTCATGTGTTTGCCATCTGAATGTCTTCTTTGGTGCAGTGTCTGCTCATATCCAGTGCCCATTTTGCAATCGGTTTGTTTACCTTTATTTTGTGGTGCTCAAGTACTTTATAAATTCTAGATATAAGTCCCTTGTCTGACATGTCATTACCAAATACTTTTCCCCCAATCTGTGGCTTCCCTTTTTACCCTGTTGGAGAAGTTTTTGGATGTGCATAGGGATTTGATTCTTAGAAGGCCCCATTCATCTATTTTTTCCCTCTCCTGGTTGTAGATTTTTCAGGATACTTGGAAGACTGTTTATGTTGTGGATTAGGATGTCTAGAGGACTTCAAAGCTTTCCTTTAATGAATATTATAGTCCTTGCTTTTAGTCCTAGGTCCAATATGCATCTTGAATTGGCTTTTGTGTATGGAGTGAGGTGTGGAACTTGCTTGAGTTTTCTGCAGATTCTTTTCCAATTTTGCCAACATCATTTGTTAAAAAGGCTGTGATTTCACCACTTTACTGAATTCATCTCCTTGTAAAAAATCAATTGACCATACGTAGATGGGCTGGTTTCTGGAGTCTAAATTCTATTCCATTGATCTATGTGTCTGTGATTGTATCAGTACCACATTGTCTTGACCACCACAGCAGTGCAGTAGGATTTGAAATCAGGTAGTGAGATACCTCCTACCTTGTTTCTCTTTTTAAGGAATGCTTAGTTTATTCGGGACTTTTTTCCATTCCAAATGAAACTGGAGATTGCCTTCTCCATCTTGTTGAATAATGGGATTGGTATTTGTATTGGGATTGCATTGAAAGTGTAAATTGCCTTTGATAGTATTGTCATTTTCACAATATTGAGTCTTCCTATCCATGAGCAAGGTATATTCTTCCACTTCTCCAGGTCTCTTTTTGGTTTTTTTTTTGTAGCAATGTTTTGTAATTTTCTTTGCATAAATCCTTTGTGTTTCTGGTTAAATTTATGCTCTTTTTGTTTTATTGGTTTTGAGGTGCAATCCTTTTTGAAGATAGTCTTTAATTTGCTGCTGCAAGATTTCAAGCCCTTCTCACTTTCAACAAGGCGTTCAGCTTCTCAAATGATTTGCCTATCATATAAACTGAATAGGTCTGAAGAAAGAATACAGCTCTGACACACAACTTTCTTGATTTTAAACCATGCAGTATTTCCTTGGTGTTCCAAAAACAGCTTTTTAGTCTAGATCTAGGTTTGCAGAAGCATTCTTCTCAATGTTAGCATTCATTTGTTATTATCCACACAGTCAATGCCTTTGCATAGTCAATAAAACAAATAGATACTCTTCTGATATTTTCTGCTTTCAGGCAAGAACTATCTGAAATTGGTTCTGGTGCCATGTCTTCTCCTAAACCCAGCTTGAACCTCTGGTTAACTCTGCTTGAAATTCTCTGTCAATGACACCTTGCCTAATTCCTTCACACTCCCCCAGCTAGTCTCTTTTATCTTAGTGATCTTTTTCTCCCTTCTTCCTCAACTCATCCTCCCTTCCCCCTTTGAACAGTTATGCTTATCTTATTCCTATTTACTAATTGCAGTAATGTTGTCCTTATTTAAATTTTTTCCAAGTTGATCCCCCCCCTTGTCCTGTTCCTTGAAATGTTCATTATCTCACTCACATTCTATTTCAGTACTCTACTTCTCCTCACCCCCTGCAACCTCCTGGTTACCTTCCTATTTTCACAATATTTTGATGCTTTCTGGATCATTCAAGATTTTGTTCAGAGCATCTCTCAGTATTGCAACTCAAGGTGTGAATTTGTTTTTCAGTTCCTTCAGCTTAAAAAAAAGTATTTAATCTTGTGATTTGCTATTGTGAAAGGTATTGTTTTTCTTAGTTCAGGCTCTGTATTCTCTTTGTCACTATAGAGAAATCCAATTGATTTTTGTATGTTGGTCTTGTATCCTGCTACTTCGCTGAATTGGTCAACTATGTCCAATAGTTTTCTTGCTGAGTCTCTAGGGTTTTCTAGATATACTATCATATCATCTGCATAGAGAGAAAATTTTACCTCCTCTTTGCCAATTTGGATACCTCTTATTTCCTTCTCTTGTCTTACTGCTATCGCTAAGACTTCCAATACAATATTGAATAAGAGAGGTGAGAGTGGGCATCCTTGCCTAGTTCCTGTTCTTAAAGGGAATGCCTTTAATCTCTGTTCTCATTGAGAACAATGTTGGCTCTCGGGTTTGCATAAATACT
>NW_006400060.1:1753901-1755554 GCF_000299155.1 Elephantulus edwardii
GTCAGAAAATCAAAAGGGATGAACTAGCTCAGCATATTTTTAAGTTAATTTTAATGGACGTTTACAGAGATTTTGGATTTAAATACGTTAATTGTCGCATTTTTCTTCCTGCCCACACCTTCCCCCCAGTTCTCTCTTCTCTTTGAAAAGTAAAAGAAAAAGTATTTCATTGGTATAGAATCCCACACCCCCCGCCCCAAGTAAACTCCACTGTGCAGCATTCATCCTGGACTCTTGTCATAACTATAATACCCAATCATATAGCGCTTTCAAACAGTTCTATCCCTCATTTGTTTCATTGCAGTATACATAATTTATCCAATTTTTCTCAGTCTCACTCCAACCCTGATGTCAGTCCCGTTCTACAATAGTGGCCCCATGCAGCACCTGTCCTTTTGTGACTGAGATATTTCACTCAGCATAATGTCCTCCAAGGTCACCCATTTTGAATAATATTGCCTGATTTCCTTGTTTTTCAATGCAGCGTAGTATTCCCTCGTGTGAATATACCACAGCTTCTCTATACATTCATTTGTTGATGGGCACTTAGGTTGTTTCCAACTCTTTGCAATTGTGAAAAAAGCCACAATGAACATGGGTGTGCAGCTCAGCATTTCTTAAGCTCAAGGAACTGAAGAACAAATTCAAACCTTGAGTTGCTATAATTAAGGATGCTTAAGGCAGAATATTAAATGATCAGGAAGTATTAAAAGAAGATGGAAAGAGTATACAGTCACTGTATTGAAAGAAATTGGCAGACACAGAAGAATTTCATGAAACAACATATGAGCAAGAGCCTATGGTGTGATGAAGGAATTAGCAAAAAATAAAGCCCCAGGAATAGATGGTATACCAATTGACATATTTCAACTAACAAATGCTGCCCTGGATATGCTCACCAAATTGGGCGAAAAGATCTGCAGAAGAACTATTTGACCAACTGACTGGAAGAGATCTATCTATATTTGTTCCCATTCCAAAGAAAGGTGACCCAACAGAGTGTGGAAATTATAGAACATTATTATTGATATCACATGCAAGCAAGATTCTGATGAAGATTATCCAAAAATGACTGGGAGAGCAGAAGTGCAGGCTGGGTTTAGAATAGGTCGTGGTAATAGGGATATTGTAGCTGATGTTAGATGGATCTTATCTGAAAGCAGGGAATACAAAAGGAATGTCTATCTGTGTTTCATTGATTATGTGTGGATTGATTATGTGTAGATCATAATAAACAGTGGCTGACTCTGAGGAGAATGGGAATCCCAGAACATTTAATCGTGCTAATGCAAAACCTATACTTTTGACCAAGAGGCAGTCAGCAGAACAGAGCAAGGAAACACTGCTTGGTTCAAAATTGGGAAACGGCCATACCTTTTCAACTTATATGCAGAACAGATTACCCAGGAGGCTGGGCTCCATAAGAAGTGTGGCATCAGGATTGTTTGAAGATCCATCAACAACCTGCGTTATGCAGATGATAAAACCCTGCTTGCTGAAACTGACGAGGACCTGCAGCGCTTGCTGCAGAAGGTCAAGGACTGCAGCCTTCAGTATGGATTGAGGCTCAATATCAAGAAGACAAAGATTCTCACCACTGGACCAATTGGCAGCATCAGGATGGATGGTGAAGAGATTGAGATTGTTCACAGC
>NW_006400060.1:1757209-1758864 GCF_000299155.1 Elephantulus edwardii
TTCTCTCAATTTCCCTCACCCCACCCCCATCAAATTATCCAACCCTGTAATTAATCCTCCCATTCCTCTGCACATCCTCACCCCTCGGCTTCCATCCTCTCCCACACTTCTTGGATCCTTAAACTCATTATAAATAATGGTTTTATACAGTATTTATCCTTATGGGACTGAGTTAGTTCACTCAGCATAATGCTCTCCAGTCCCTCCCAAATTAGGTAATTTACCTAAAATCATTGCTCCTGCGTGCTGCATAGTATTGCATTGTGTGAATGTACCATAATTTCTCAATCCAGTTGTTTGTGGTTGGACATGTGGGTTGTTTTAGTGTTCTTGTGTTGGGGAATAATGCTGCTGTGAACAATGGTGTACAAATCTCCATTTGTGCCTCAGTTCTCATTTTCTCAGGGTATATTCCAAGTAGTGGAATAGGTGGATCATATGGTATTTTCATATTCCTCAACTTCAAGTTGAACTTGCACATGAGTAATTTATGATCTATCCCACAATTTGCACCTGGCCTGGTTTTGACTACTGATATTGAGCTTGCATCAGGGTTGTATTGTATCTCTATACCTGCTCAATCTTATATGCTAAGCAAATTATCCGAGAAGCTGATCTCTATGAGAGGAATGTGGCATCAGGATTGGAGGGAGACTCAGCAATACTCAGCGTTACGCAGATGACACAACCTTACTTGGTGAAAGTGAGGAGGACTTTAAGCATTTGTTGCAGAAGATCAATGAATGCAGCCTTCAGTATGGATTACGTCTCAGTATCAAGAAAACAAAGATTATTACCACTGGACCAATAGGCAGTGCCATGATAGATAGAGAGGAGATTGAAACTGTCAATAGCTTCATCTTGCTTAGTTCCACAATTAACACCCTTAGTACTAGCAGTCAGGAAATGAGACACATTGCACTATGAAAATCTGCAATTAGGGACGTTTCCAAATTATTGAGGAATAGTGATGTCAATTTGAGGACTAAGGTGCATCTGATTCCATAGTCGGCCATAGTCTTTCCAATTACTAGCTATACATGCGAGACCAGGACAATGAATAAGGATGACAGAAAAAGAATGGACGTCTTTGAACTGTAGTGTTGGAGAAGGGCACTGAACATCCACAGACGACCAAAAGAACAAACAGATATGTCTTGGAGAGAGTGCAGCTGGAATGCTCTTTGGAAGCAAGAATTATGGGGCTTCCCCTCACATACTTTGGACATGTTGCTAGGTGGTGCTATTCCTTGGAGAAGGAGATGAGGTTGGGAAGGATTGAGGGTCAGCGAAGGAGAGGAAGATCCTCAACCAGTTGGATTGACAAGGTGCTGCAATGAGCTCTTGTGTGTTAGGGGGAGTATTCGGATGTCGCAGGATGGGACTGAGTTCAGATCTTTTATTCATAGGGTCGCTATGAGTCGTGCTCAACTCAACAGAACCTAACAACAGCAACAACAGTGATTCTTTCCACACCTGTACTCAGTCTGATTCCTGTGCAGTCCGTCAGCTGAGGTCCATATGTAAAGTCATCGTTTGTGTTTTTTAAAAAGGATATTTATGATGATCCAGGAGGTATCAAAAGAAGATGGAAGGAATATACTGAGTCATTGTATGGAAAGGAATTGGCAGATACAGAAGAATTTAATGAAATA
>NW_006400060.1:1760304-1761439 GCF_000299155.1 Elephantulus edwardii
GGGATGGGTGTGTCAGAGGCAATGCGATTGGCACAGGATAGAGCAGGGTTTAGGGCTGTTGTACATAGGGTCGCTATGAGTCGCAAACGACCTGACGGCACATAAAAACAACAACAACATTTGTGATAAGTGCATCATTGAATATACACAGTTCAATCATTAACTCTCCAGCCTCTTTTCTGTCATCAAGATCATAATTTCTGACTACCATTCCTTGTTGACAACTTTTGCATTCTAATCACCAATTATTATTAATGCATCAATTTCTTGTAGCCTTTGAAAAATTAAAAGGAAAAGTAGGAAGAGAATCTATATGTGGAGATGATACTTTGAGGCAAGATAGAGCAAAACAAAGAAGAATCTCTGTGAAAACAGAAAGAGCTCTTACTTACATATCAGGAGGCTTAGGTTCAATTGTGCCTCAGTGTCTTAATTTATAAAATGAGATCATAATTCTTGCTGGAACAACCTTATAATATTGCACGTAGCTACAAAACCAAGCTATGCAAGTGCAGAGATATGAAAAATATACCTGTTAGTTGCTGTTAAGTTGACTATGATCAACAGTTCTGCATCTTTGTCCATCTTGCACCATCCACATGATCTTTGCCATGCTTAAGCCCATTATTACTGTCATTCTGCCAATTTATCCCATCTTGTTTGAGGGATTTCCTCTCTTTCTCCAACTTTCTCCAACCTTTTCCAGCATGATGTCCTTTTCCAAGGACTGGCCACTCTTGAAAACATTCCCAAAGAATGTAAGATGAAGTTTCATCATCTTTGCCTCTAAGGAGCACCTTGATTACATTTTCTCCAATAGACTTTTTGGTCTTTTGGTAGTCCATAAGATAATCAGTACTCCTTTCTAACACAACAATTCAAAGGCATAGATTCTTCTTCAAACATCCTTAGTTGTTACCCAACTTTCAGATACATAGAAAGCAATTGAAAATACTGCAATCAACAAATCCTGGCAAGGTTGTGGAGGAACTGGAACCCTTATTCACTGTTGGTGGGAGTGTAAAATGGTGCAACCACTGTGGAAGGTGGTATGGTGCTTTCTCAAAAAGTTGCAAATAGAGATACCATTTGACCCAACAATTCCACTGCTGGGAATATACCCCAAAGAGACCAT
>NW_006400060.1:1761539-1772053 GCF_000299155.1 Elephantulus edwardii
TGCTTTCTCAAAAAGTTGCAAATAGAGATACCATTTGACCCAACAATTCCACTGCTGGGAATATACCCCAAAGAGACCATAACTGCCATCCAAGCAGATATATGCACACCCATGTTTATTGCGGCTTTGTTCACAATAGCAAGGAGTTGGAAACAACCTAAGAGCCCATCAACAAATGAATGGATAGAGAAGCTATGGTATAGCCACACAATGCAATACTATGCTGCATTGAAAAACAAGGAACTCATACAATATTATTCTAAATGGGTGAC
The DNA here is from genome assembly GCF_000299155.1 of Elephantulus edwardii. NCBI lineage: Eukaryota > Metazoa > Chordata > Mammalia > Macroscelidea > Macroscelididae > Elephantulus > Elephantulus edwardii. The sequence goes on from NW_006400060.1 coordinate 1,761,812, forward strand.
CCTGGAGGACATGATGCTGAGTGAATTATCTCATTCACAAAAGGACAAATACTGCATGGTGCCACTGTTGTAAAACAGGACTTACATCGGGGTTGGTGGGAGACTGAGAAAGATGGGTTCAATAATGTACACTACGTTGAAACAGATGAGGGAGAAAGTTGTTTAAGACGGAAAATTACTAGGTATTTTTGTCATGACAGGAGTCGAGAGCAAAAGCTGCATAGTGGAGTGGATCTGGAGGAGGGTTTGTAAAACAATGAAATAATTTTTCTCTTACTTTTCAAAGAGTTTAGTGTACTAGGAAGGAGGGTTGGGAGGGGAGAAAAGTGCAACAATGAATGAATGGAAACCCAAAGTTTCTGTAAATTTTCATTGAAATTAATAATAATTTTTTTAAAAAACACATTACAGGCAAGCAATTAAGTGAAACAAAGAAGGGACAAAAGTCATTATATGCAAATGTAAAACCATTTAAATCTGATTCTACCTAAAAAAGAGAATCTAAATCACTTCTCTACACACAAAGATTGGAAATTCTTTCTAGATTTAGGCTCAGTTCATTCTTTTCTGTTTAGATACTGAATTAATTGTTATTGTTGTTTCTTTTTTTTAAGAACAGAAAACTCTATTCTCTGTCCTCTGTCCTCTAATTTATAGATTTTTCTTTTTCAGAGTATTTGACAAAACTATATGTCAATTATTTAATAAAATGTTCACTAAATTGAAAAAAAAAAGAAAATACCTTGGCTTAGGCACACCTTAGTCATTTTTTTTCTGTTCTTTCCTTTTAACTGACATTCTTGTTCTTTGGCAGTTTGTAGAGATCCTTGGCAGCGGTATTGCCCAATACAAGACATCTTTTTTGGGGGAACATGTTTTCATTTGCAGAGAAAATGATAAGTAATCAATTCTTTTTTTAAAAAAAAAAAAACCCTTATACTGATTTCTTTACAAAGTTTGAATACATTGTTTTTCACCAAAGATCCTTCTCATTTCCTTTACTCTACCCACCCATAGAATTTTCAACCCTATGATTAACACCCTACTCCTCCATCCTCACCCCTCTATTTCCACCCTCCCCCATGCCTTGAATCCTCATACTCATTCTAAATTAATGGTTTTAGATAGTATTTGTCCTTGTGGGACTGAGTTAGTTCACTCAGTATAATACCTTCCAGTACCTCCCAAGTTAGGTAGGAATTTACAAAATGATCCTGTATGATGTGTATGTAGTATTCCATTGTATGAATGTACCACAACATCTCAATCCATTTATTTGTGGTTGGACATCTGTGCTGTTTCCATGTTTTTGTGACGGTGAATAATACTGCTATGAATATTGGTGTACAAGTTTTCATTTGAGCCTCAGTTCTCATTTTCTTGGGTTATATTCCAAGCAATGGAAAAGCTGGGTCTTATGGAATATCTATATTCACCTTTTTTTTAGGAAACACCAATCTGCCATCCAGAGTGGTTTTACCATTGTACAATCCCACCAACAATGTAAAATAGTTCCTATCTCAGCACATTTGCTTCAACATTTATTATTTGCTGTCCTGTTAAACTTTGCCACTGCTACTGGAGTGAGAGGATATCTAATTATGGTTTTGATTTACATCTCTCTTGTTGCCAGTAATTTAGAGCATTTCTTCATAGTTCTGTTGGCCATTTTAATATCTGCCTCTGTGAAAATCCTTTCCATGTCTTTTGCCCATTTTGTAATTGGGTTCTCAGTCTTTCTTGTGAAAGCCCAGGAGTATTTTATAAACTTTAGTTATGACTCTCTTGTCTGAGATGGTACTGCCAAATGTTCTCAGTTAGTAGGTTTTCTTTTCACCTTATTGGAAAAAGTTTTTGGTACACACAGGAATTTAATCTTTAGAAGGTCCCATTCATCAATTTTATCCTGTTCATATTGTGCATTCTTGGCTGGCAACATGTCTTTTGTTTTCTTGACTACTGTGGCCTCGGGTGTTGGTTGTGGATCCAAGTAAAATTAAATTGTTGACAACTTCAATCTTTTCTTTACCGGTGTTGAGAATTTTTTTGTTTTCTTGATGTTGCGATATAATCTATAATGAAAGCTGTAGTTTTTTACATTGTATAGCAAGTGCTTCACATCCTCTTCACTTTTTGCAAGCAAGGTTGTATCATGATGCTTGGCAACTACTAAATATAATTGTTTTTGTTGTGAGTTGTTATATACTGTTGAATCAGAACCAACTTGTAGCTTACACTCCATCAGGTTTTCAGAGATTATTAATTTCATAGGAGGAAATTGCTCATCTTTCTTCTGATGAGCAGTTGGTGAATTCAAACCACACGTCTTTGAGCTGGCAGTGCAACTTTTTACCACTAAGTCACTAGAGCTCCCTAAATACAATCAAGGTAAGTCTGAATACTTTACTGATTGGCAAACTAAGTCCTAGAAATGTAAAGTGACTTGAGGCCAAAGCTGGCAGCAGGACAGAATCATGATAAACTCAGAAAGAGCATAATACTTTTCTGCCTGTGTTGATGTTAGAAAGGCTGAATTCTTTCATTCCTGACTTTATCTTATTTTACTTTAATGTTGTGAAGCATTAATCAGGCATTGCATCAGTACAGGAATAAGAACAAAGAAGTTTACATGCAGAGAACTAACTCTCAAAAAAGAGAGGAGGAAAACCCAATAATTCATGGAAGATGATCTAGAAATGAACACTAAAAAGGTGGAAAAATATTGAGCATCCCTAGCAATTAAGGAAATGCAAAATAATCCTCAAGATGCCATTTTCACTTATACAATTGGCCAAAAAAAGATAATTTAAAAATAAGACTATTTATTGGCAAGTATGCTGGGAAACTGGCACTCTCATCCACTGGTGGTAAGAATATTACATTATTCTAGAGCAATTTAGAAATACATGGCACAAGCCACATATTCATGTCCCTAAGGACCTTCTTTTTAGGAAATTAACTTAAAGTAAGAATCACAAATGTGCACAAAAGTGTTTGTTGCAGTTGATTTCTATAACAAAAAAGTTGTAAATAAAGGTCTAATTAGTGAAATAAGTTATGTACTCATTCAATTCTGAGCCTGTGGCTTCTTGATGAGTGGCAGGTATGAGGGCTCCAGGCTCTGGTGGTGTTCTTTTTGCCCCACATGGTGGTTGGAAAAGTGGACCTGCCAGATGAACTGGGGGTCTGTGGCCCAGAGTTTGCCAGCACTTGGGCGTGTCGGGATAGTAAGATACTGAAGGGTCCTTGAGCCTGTGGTTCTTGGGCCAGTCTTTCATTTTTCTTTTTGTTCAAACATTCCTCTTGGTTGTATAGCCCTGGTGTGTCCACTTGCCATACAGCGGTAACTTGTGGTTGCTGTGAAGCTGAACACTGTGACACTGATGTGTCAAATGCATTAATGGTTAGTTACCCAATGTGGACAGTTTTGGGTGGAGCTCCCAGATTAAAACAAGCTTGGAAGCAGGAGTGGCATCCATTTCCATAATAGCTTGCCTCCAGAAACCTATGAACTGGAGAGAGGATGAAAAACACACAAGCACTGAAGACTCTCCTTTATAGGGTCGCTATGAATTGCCTGTGACTTGACGGCACTTAACAACAACAATAACATAGAGAGAGATCAGTTGGCCCAGTGGACAGAGAGCGATGCTACCAAGCCAAAGGTGGGTGACTTTTAATCCATGGCCCGTGGGCCTGTCTTTCATTGTTTTTGTTCAAACATTCCTCTAGGTTGTATAGCCCTGGTGTATCCACTTGCCGTACAGTGGTAACTTGTGGTTGCTGAACACTGTAACACTGATGTGTCAAATGCATTAATGGTTAGTTACCCAATGCAGACAGTGTGGAGTGGAGCTCCCCAATTAAAACAAGTTTGGAAGCAGGAGCGGCATCCACTTCTGTAATAGCTTGCCTCCAGAAACCTTATGAACCTGGAGAGAGGATGAAAGACACACACACAAGCATCAAGGAATCTCCTTCATAGGGTCACTATGAGTCACCTGAGACCCAACGGCACTTAACAACAACAACAACCACAACAACATTCAATTCTCTTCAGAAGTGTGTGGGCGGCCCAGAGCCTTAGACAAAGGGTAAGTAAGTGTGGAGCCTGTGGTAGCTTAAAATCCTTCACTAGGCTTGGGGACTGTAGTCTCCCTCCACTCTAGAAGTTGGCTGGCTAACTGGTGGTATTGCTGGCATCTCAATAACAGCTCAACTTGGTGGCAGTCAGGCAAGGGAAGTTTTGGGGTCCTTTTCCTTGTGTGTCACTGTTCTGTTTGCCCTTCAAAAGTGAATGGGTGGCCCAGAGCCTTAGGCTAAGAGTAAGTAAGCGTGGAGCCTGCAGAGCCTGCTCCAGGCGGCAGTTTATAATCCTATAGGGCCCGAGGGCCACAGGCCCTCAGGCCTGTCTTTAATTGTAGTTGGTGAAACATTCTTCTAGGTTGTATAGCCCTGGTCTGTCCACTTGTTATACAAAGAGGTAACTCGTGGTTGCTGTGAAGCTGAACACTGTGACACTGATGTATCAAATGCAAAAATTGTTACCCATGGTGGACAGTGTTTGGTGGAGCTCCCCAATTAAAACAAGCTTGGAAGCAGGAGTGGAATCCACTTCCGAAATAGCTTGCCCCTGGAAACCCTATGAACCTGGAGAAAGGTTGAAATTTATACAATGTCCAGGTCTTTCATTCATAGGGTCGCTATGAGTCACCTATGACTCAACGACACTTAACAACAACAGCAACTCATTCAGTAGTCAATGAATATGTATGTCATCGATTATGCAAAGACATTTGACTGTGTGGATCACAACAAATCGTGACTAACCCTGAGGAAAATGGGAATCCCAGAACACTTGAATGTGCCTATGTGAAACCTACACTTGGAGCAGGAAGCAGTCCTCAGAACAGAGCAGGGGAAACACTTCATGGTTTAAAATCAGGAAAGGAGTGTGACAGGGATGCATACCTGTCTCCATACCTTTTCAATCTATATGCAGAACAGATCATTCGAGAGGCTGGGCTTTATAAGAAGGAGTGTGGCATCAGGATTGAAGGGAAGACTCATCAACAACCTATGTTATACAGATGACACAACTTTGCTTGTTGAAACTGAGGAGGACCTGAAGTGCTTGTTACAGATGGCAAAGGACTGTAGTCTTCAATACAATGTTGAAGCTCAACATCAAGAAGACAAAGATTCTCACCATTGAGCCAGTTGACAGCACTATGATAGATGAAGAAGAGACTGAGGTTGTTAACAATTACAGCTTGCTCGGCTCCACAAACAACACTCTTAACACCAGCAATCAGGAAATTAAAAGACTAATTTCATTCAGAAAATCTGTCAGGACCTCTCCAGACTGCTGAAAACAACATCATTCTGGAGACTAAGGTATGCCTAATCCAGGCCATGGTCTTTGCAATTACTTTGCTATGTGTCTGAGAGTTGAACAACATTTAAGGATGGCAGGAGAAGAATTGGTGCCTTCAAATTTTGGTGCTGCAGAAGAGCCTTAAACATACCATGGACTGCCAAGAAAACGAATAGGTCTGTCTTGGAGAGGGTAAAATCAAGTTTCTCCTTAGAGGCTAGGATTTTGAAACTCCACCTGACTTACTTTGGGCATGTGGCTAGGAGAGACTGGTCCTTGGAGAAGGATATCATGCTTGGAAGGGTGGGGGCACAACACAGGAGAGGAAGTCCCCGGATGAGATGGATTGATACAATAACTGGGTCAATGGAGGGGGCGGGGAATGTCAGAGTCAGTGAGACTGGCTCAGGACAGGACAGAGTTCAGAACTTCTGTACATAGGGTTACCATAGCTTGCAGGTGACTTGACAGCATATAACAACAACATTCAATAGACATGGGAGAAGGATGAGCAATTTACTCCCGTGCAATTACCTGCCTCTGTAAATCTCCAGAGGGTCAGCTATGAGTTGGTTTCCAACTAGACCATACACAACAACAACAACATTCAGAGACTGTTCAAGGACAATGATTATTATTTTTCTTTTTTTAAATTAATTTCAATGAAAATTTACAGAGACTTTGGATTTCCATTCATTCATTTTTGTACTTTTCTCCCTGCCCACCCCTCTCCCCACAGTACACTCTTCTCTTTGAAAAGTAAAAGAAAAATTCTTTCATTGTTTTACAATCCCTCCCCACAGATCCACTCCACTATGCAGCTTTCATTCTGGACTCCTGTCATGACAATAATACTTAATCACATATCACCATTTTCTCCCTCATCTGTTTCTCCGTCTCCCCCAACCCCGATGTCAGTCCTGTTTTACAACAGTGGCACCATGCAGTGTTTGTCCTTTTGTGACTGAGATATTTCGCTCAGCGTAATGTCCTCAGAGTCACCCATTTTGAATAATATTGCACGAGTTCCTTGTTTTTCAACCAATGATTATTATTGGCATTTGTTGAGGTGTGCATTATTGCCAGACTCTGCCAAGTTATTTAAATGAATCATTAAAGAAAGTCAGTGAGAATGGTATCAATGTTGTTGTTAAGTGCCGTTGAGTAGTAGGAAACTCATAGCGACCATATAAACAAAAGTCCTCGACACTTGCGTGACTTTCAGCCTTTCTCCAGGTTCATAGGGTTTCCAGAGGCAAGCTATTTACGGAAGTGGATGCCAGTCCTGCTCCCAAGCTTGTTTTAACTGGGGAGCACCACCAAACACTGTCCACCATGGGTAACCATTATTGCATTTGACACATCAGTGTCACAGTGCTCAGCTTCACAGCGACCATAAGTTCCTCTGTACAGCAAGTGGACACACCAGAGCTATACGACCTAGAAGACTGTTTCACTGAAAATAATTAAAGACAAGCCTTAGGGGTGCGGATTGGAGTCATCCACCTTTGGCTTGATACTATCACCTTCTGCCCACTAGGCAAACTGGTCTTTCTCTGTGTTATTAAGTGTTGTTGAGTCATAGGCGATTCATAGCGACCCTATTAACAAAAGATGTGAACCCTACTAAATTCTGTGACACCTTCACACTTCCTGACACACAAGAGCCCATTGTAGCAGTCATCGTATCCATTCACCTGGTCACGGGTCTTCCTCTCCTTCGCTGACTCTCCACCCTTTCGAACATCATTTCCCTCTCCAGCAACGTGCCCAAAGTACGTGAGGCTAAGCCTCATCATTCTTGCCACTGAAGAGCGTTCAGTCTGCACCCTCTTCAAGACATACCTGTTTGTTCTCTTGGCTGTCCATGGGATATTCAGTGCTCTTCTCCAACACTGCAGCTCAGAGGTGTCAATTCTTCTTCTGTCATCCTTATTAATTGTCCAGCTCTCAGATGCATAACAAGTGATTGGAAAGGCTATGGCCTGAATCAGATGCACCTTAGTCTTTAAACTGACATCAGTACTCCTCAATAATTCGGATGTATTCACTTGTAATTTAAGAACTGCTACAAAGCTTCATGTCGTGTTAGTTGTCATTAGGTAATGACAAGTTGACTTTAATAACAACCCTATGAACAAGTGGAAACATTGTCTATACTGCACAATCCTCACAATCTCTACTATGCTCAGGGCCATTTTTGCAGTCATTGTGTTATTCTGTCTTAATAAAGGTCTTTCTCTAGTTTACTGACTCCATCTTTCCCAGCATGATGTCCTTTTCTAAAGACTGGCCCTTCCTGACAACATGTCCCCCATCCTTGCCTCTAAGGAGCACCCTCGTTGCACCTCTTGTAAGATATACTTGTTTGTTCTTTTCTCAGTCCATGATATTCAGTGCTTTACTTCAACACCACAACTCAAAGGCATCGGTTTTTCTTTTCCCATACTTATTCATTGTACAACTTTGAGATGCACAGTAAGTAACTGGACATATCATGACTTCAATCAGACACCTTAGTATTTTAACGGACATCTTTGTTCTATAGCACTTTGGAGAAGTCTTTGACAGTCGATTTCCCCACACAACATCTCTTTTGATTTCCTGATTATTACTACCATTAGAGTTGATTGTGAATCTAAGAAAAATTAAGTCATTGACAACTTTAATATTTCCTCCACCTATTGTTATGTTATCTATTGATCCAGTGGTGTGGCCACAGTGCCCTGAGTGTGTCAGATTCCATCTTATCTTAGAAACTAAGCCGAGTCTGGCCAGATATTTACTTTCCTTTTTTAAAAAAATTTTAATAAAAGTTTACAGAGACTTTGGATTTCCATTCATACATTGTTATACACTTTCCTCCCCTCCGCTCAGTTCCCTCTTCTCCTTGAAGAGAGAAAAAAAAGTATTTCATGATTATACAACTCCCCTCAACTCCACTTAGTACTATGCAGCTCTTATTTTGGACCCTTGTCATGAAAATGATACCTAATCATATATTCCTTTTAAACAGTTCTCTCCTTCTTCTGTTTCAATGCAGTATACATTATTTATCCCCTCTTTTCTTAAGTTCCCATCAACCTCGATGTCAGTCCCATTTTACAACAGTGGCATTACGCAGTATTTGTCTTTTTGTGACTTAGATAGTTCATTCAGCATAATGTCCTCCAGAGTCATCCATTTTCTATAATATTTTATTAGTTCCTTGTTTTTTAATGCAGCGTAGTATTTCATTGTGTGAATATACCACAGTTTCTCTATCCATTTGTTTGTTGATGGGCACTTCGGTTGTTTCCAACTCTTTGCTACTGTGAACAAAGAGGCAATAAATATGGGTGTGCATGTATTTTCTTGGGTGGCAGTTATAGTTTCTTTAGGGTATATTCCAAGGAGTAGAATTGCTGGGTAAAATGGTATTTCTATTTGCAACTTTTTGAGAAAGTGCCATTTAGCCTTCCATAGTGGTTGCACCATTTTACACTCTCACCAAGAGTGAATAAGGGTTCCAGTTTCTCCACAACTTCACCACCATTTGTTGTTTGCTGCTCTGTTGAATTTTTGCTATTCTTACTGGGGTGAGATGATATCTCATAGTTTGGGGGGTTGGTTTTTTTGGGTTGTGTGTGTGTGTGTGAGAGAGAGAGTATGTACTGTCAAATCAGATCTGACTGGTACAGAAGGAGATTGCCCCTCTGTCTCCAGCAGAGCATTTGGTGGATTGGAACCACATACCTCTGGAATTGCAGTGCAGCTCCTTGCCACTAGGCCGCCAGAGCTCCTTCATAGTTGTTTTGATATGCATTTCTCTTAGAGCCAGGGGTTTTGAGCACTTCTTCATGTGTTTGTTGGCCATCTGAATGTCTTTTTGGTGAAGTGTCTGTTCATATCCTATACCCTTTTTGTAATTGGGTTGTTTACCTTTATCTTTTTGTGGTGCTTAAGTATTCTATAAATTCTAGATAAGAGTCCCTTATCAGACACTTCATTACCAAATATTTTTTTCCCAGTCTGTGGCTTCCCTTTTTACCCTGTTGGAGAAGTTTTGGATGTGCATAGGGATTTGATTCTTAGAGGGTCCCATTCATCTATTTTATCCTCTCCTGTTTGTAGGTTTTTCGGGGTGCTTGCAAGACTGTTCATGTAGATTGGGGTTCTAGAGTTCTTCCAAGGTTTTCTCTAATGAAGCTTATAGTCCTTGAGTTTAATCCTAGGTCCTTGATCCACTGTGAGTTGGTTTTTGTGTATGGAGTGAGGTGTGGATCTTGCTTGAGTTTTCTGCAGATAGTATCCCAATTTTACCAACACCATTTGTTAAAAAGGCTGTCATTTTCCCACTTAACAGATTTCATCTCCTTGTAAAAAATCAGTTGACAATAGGTAGATGGGCTGATTTCTTTGTTCTCAATTCTATTCCATTGATCTATGTGTCTGTCTTTGTACCAGCACCACGCTGTCTTGACCACTACGGCAGTGTAGTAGGATTTGAAATCAGGAAGTGAGATGCCTCCAACCTTGTTTCTCTTTTTAAGGAGTACTTTGCTTATTTGAAGCCTCTTTCCACTTCAAATGAAATTGGAGATTGCCTTTTCCATCTCGTTGAAGAATGGAATTGGTATTTGTATTGGGATTGCACTGAAAATATAAATTGCCTTTGGTGGTATTGTCATTTTGACAATATTGAGTCTTCCTATGCATGTTGTTGTTGTTGTGTGCCATCGAGTCGTTTGCGACTCATAGTGACCCCATGTACAACAACCCTAAACCGTGCTCTATCCTGTGCCAATCTCATTGCCTCTGACACACCCATCCCGAGTACCCCAGTCACTGAATCAATCCACCTCATAGAGGGTCTTCCCCTCCTG
>NW_006400060.1:1773363-1776112 GCF_000299155.1 Elephantulus edwardii
TTTTTGCTATTTCCTTCAAAGCAGCTTGAACTTCTGCCTTCATCACCATAGGCTCTGGCTCAAATGCTATTTCATTAAATTCTTCTGTATCTGCCAATTCCTTTCGGTACAATGACTCAGTATATTCCTTCCATCTTCTTTTGACACCTCCTGGATCATTTAGCATTCTGCCTAAAGCATCCTTGATTGTAGCAACTCGAGGTTGCTTTATTTTTTGAGGAATTTTTTTTCGAGGATTTTTTTTTAAAAAAATTCAAAAATTCCTATGCATAAGTAAGGTATATTCTTCCATTTCTTCAGGTCTCTTTTTGTTTCTTGTGGTAATGTTTTGTAATTTTCTTTGAATAGATTCTTTGTGTCTCTGTTTAGATTTACTCCCAAGTATTTAATCTTGTGGTTAGCTATTGTGAAGGGTAATGTTTTCCTTAACTCCGGTTCTATATTCTCTTTGTCACTTTAGAGAAATCCAATTGATTTTTGTATGTTGATCTTGTATCCTGCCGCTTTACTGAATTGGTCAACTATGTCCAGTAATTTTCTTGCTGAGTCTTTAGGGTTTTCTAAGTATAGTGTCATATCATCTGCATAAAGAGGTAATTTTACCTACTCTTTGCCAATTTAGATACCTCTTATTTCCTTCTCTTGTCTTACTGCTATCACTAAGACTTCTAATACAATATTGAGTAAGAGAAATGATAGTGGGCATCCTTGTCTAGTTCCTGTTCTCTCTGTTGAGAACAATGTTGGATCTCAGATTTATGCATGTACTTTTTACTATGTTGAAGAAATTCCCCTCTAATCTTATTGTGTTGAGTGTTTTAATCAGGAAAGGGTGTTGGATTTTGTCAAAGGCTTTTTCTGCATCAATTGATACAATCATGTAGTTCTTGTTCTTTCTTTTGTTAACGTGATAAATTACACTGACTGATTTTCTTATGTTGAACCATCCTTGCATACCTAGTATGAATCCCACTTGGTCATGGTGAATTATTTTTTTTTATGTATCGTTGGATTCTATTGTCTATTGTTGCATTTTTGCATCTATGTTCTTAAGAGATATTGGCCTATAGTTTTCTGTTTTGGTGGTGTCTTTACCTGGCTTTGGTACCAAGGATATGTTTGCTTCTTAGAATGAGTCTGGGAGAATTCCATCTTTTTCTATTATCTGAAATAGTTTATGTAGAGTTGGTGACATTTCTTCTCAGAATGTTTGATAAAATTCACTTGTAAAATCATCTGGTCCAGGGCTATTTTTGGCTGGAGGTTGTTTTATTACCTTTTCAATTTCTTCTTTTGTACTGGGTCTGTTCAGGTTTTCAATTTCAGTTTGTGTTAGTTTAGGTAGGCTGTGAATTTCTATGCATTTGTTGATTTCCTATAGGTTTTTATATTTGTTTGAGTATAGTTTTCCCATAATATTCCATCGTTAGCCTTTTTCTTTTACTTCATTTTGCTGTATTGTTGCCCATTTCCTCTCTTATATGGACTATTTGTGTCTTTCCCTTCTTTTCTTTTGATAGTTTTCTAGTGGTTTGTCAATTTTATTGACCTTTGCAAATAATCAACTCCTAGTTTTGTTGATAGTTTCAATTGTTTTTCTGTTTTCTATTTCATTTATTTCTGCTCTAGTTTTTATAATTTCAGTTTTTTTAAAGGGTGTCGGGTTTTCTTGCTGTTCTTTTTCGATTTATTTGAGATGTTGGGTTAGAAAGTCAGTGTTCATTTTTTCCTGCATTTTGATGTGTTTGCTTATTGCTATGAATTGATCTCTGATTACTGCTTTGGCTTTTTCCCAGAGGTTTTTTGGTAAGTGGTGTTTTCACTGTCATTTGTTTCAAGAAACTTTTTAATTACTGGGGGTTTTTTCCAATTTCTTATAGTATCCATTTATGTTCAAGCAAGGTGTTGTTCACCTTCCAAATGTATGGGTTTTCTTTTCTCTTTTATCCTCTTGCTATTAATTTCTAATTTTGTAGCATTGTGGTCTGAGAAGATGCTTTTCCTTATTTCTACGTTTTTTAATTTATTGATTCTTGTCTTGTGGCCTAAGATGTGATCTATTCTTAAGAATGTTCCATGTACATTGGAGAAGAAGTGATACTCTGCTTTTTTATTGGGTGCATTAGTGTATAAATATCTATGAGGTCAAGTTGGTTTATTGTGTGGTTTTATTCTTCAGCATCTTTGTTGAGTTTCTTTCTGGTAGTTCTCTTTTTCTGAGAGTGGTGTATTGAAGTCTCCAACTACTATAGTTGTGTTGTCTATTTCCTTTTTCAGTTGTGTTAATGTTTGTTTTAAATATTTTGCAGGTCTTTCATTTGGTGCATAGATATTTATTACTGTTATGTCCTTATGTTCTGTTGACCCTTTAAGCATTATGTAGTGACCTTCCTTGTCCTCTGGGATTTGTGTGTGTGTGTGTAATGATTTTTGCATTGAAATTTATTTTGTCCGAGTTTAATATCCCTGCTCCTGCTTTTTTTTGTGTTGCCATGTGCTTGGTATTTCTTTTCGCACGATTTTATTTTTATTTTTATTTTTATTTTTTTGGGATTAAAGAATCTTATCAGATACATAGTTGGGAGAGCACAGGGAAAAGCTGGCAAGAAAAGATATGATTTGGTCTGCTAAAGATGATGGAATGTTAAGAGTTATGGCATGGGAGTGGTTCTTGGTACATACAAAAAAAGGGTCAAGTGGGCAGAGAGAATGATAAATTCAGGCTACAATAGAGAGAAAGGGGGAGAGA
>NW_006400060.1:1777827-1785185 GCF_000299155.1 Elephantulus edwardii
CTGGTCTTTTTTTTTTTTTTTTTTACAAACTCCTTTAGGGTCTGTTTTTCTGGGAATATCTTGATCTTTCTTTCATATTTGATAGACAGGTTTTTTAGGGGGGTTTCCATTCATTCATTGTTGGACTTTTCTCCCCTCCCAGCCTTCCCCCCTAGTACATCACCCTCTTGAAAAAGTAAAATTCTTTCATTATTTTACAAACCCTCCCCCAGGCTCCACTATGCAGCCTTCGCTCTGGACTCCTGTCATGACAAAAATACCTAATCACATATGCCTTTTAAACAGTTTTCTCCCGTATATGTTTCAAGGTAGTGTACATTACTGAACCCATCTTTCTCAGTCTACCCCCAGTCCCGAGGTCTGTCCTGTTTTACAACAGTGGCACCATGCAGTATTTGTCCTTTTGTGACTGAGATACTTCACTCAGCATAATGTCCCCCAGGGTCACCCATTTAGAATAATATTGTATGAGTTCCTTGTTTTTCAAAGAAGCGTAGTATTCCATTGTGTGAATATACCACAGCGTCTCTATCTATTCATTTGTTGATGGGCACTTCGGTTGTTTCCAACTCCTTGCTATTGTGAACAAAGCCCACAATAAGCACGGGTGTGCATATACCTGCTTGGATGTCAGTTATGGTCTCTTGGGGGTATTTTCCCAGTAGTGGAATTGCTGGGTCAAATGGTATCTCTATTTGCAACTGTTTGAGAAAGCACCATATTGCCTTCCACAATGGTTGCACCATTTTACATTCCCACCAACAGTGAATAAGAGTTCTAGTTTCTCCACAACCTTGCCAGCATTTGTTGCTTGCTGTTCTGTTAAATTTTGCTATTCTGACTGGGGTGAGATGATATCTCATAGTTCTTTTAATTTGCATCTCTCTTAGAGCTAGGGATTTTGAACATTTCTTCATGTGCTTGTTAGCCATCTCAATGTCTTCTTTGGTGAAGTGTCTCTTCATATCCTGTGCCCATTTTTCTATTGGATTATTTACCTTTATCTTTTTGTGGTGTGATGGGCAGTTTTTTTGGGTACAATATTCTTGGTTGACACTTGCGTTCTTTGAGTTTTTGATATATGTCATTTTACTATCTTCTTGCTCACTTGATTTCTGCTGAGAATTTGGCACCTAATCTTATCTGCTCTCCCTTATATGTTACTCCTTGTTTCTCCCTTGCTGCTCTCAGAATTCTCTCCTTAATTTTTGGTTCTGGCAAATTTGACCATTATATGCCTTGGTGTTTTTCTTTTGGTGTCTATTCGATATGGTGTTCACTCAGCTTCTTGAACATATATGCTCTCATTCTGCATTATGCCAGGGAAGTTTTCTTCTAGTAATTCTTCTACAACTCTTTTGGTGCCTTTCCTTGCTTCTTCTTATTCTGTGATTCCAATGATGTGCACTTTATTTCTCCTGAGGGTGTCCCACATTATTCTTAGCCGTTCTTCTTTTTTGTTCCTTTTTTTTTCTCTAGCACATCAGTGGTGACAGTTCTATCTTCTGTTTCACTGGTTCTGTGTTCTGTATCTTCAACTCTTCATGTGTCCCTCCATCATGTTGACAGCATCTGAAACATTGGACCTCATATTTTGGATCACAATTTCTTGTTTTTCCAGTGCCTCTAATGACTCGGTTGTTTTATCTGCATTGTTTTGGAGTTGTGGGGTTTTTGGATTTTTTTAAAGCTTCTCCTCGTTTTTGCTTGGAGTGTCCTATAACTCTTCAAGTTTGTCTTTCACCCACTGAAAATATTCAATCATTGTTCTTTTAAATTCTGCATCAGAAAGTTCCATCAGACTTTCTGGCTTCAGGAAATCCAACGGCACTGTGTCACTTTTTGGGAGTGACCTCTTGCTATCCACTTGTGTAGTTTGTAAGGTGACTTATTTCTTTCGTGATGTTCCTGTGGTAGAATGTTCATGCTGTAGGTGATGATAGGTTCTTGTTCTGAAGTTACTGAGTAGTGATGGGCATCATGTAGAGGTGGTTGGTGCATAGAGGCGGGCGCCAGGCAAGTCCTGTAGAGGCGGGCAGCGCATAAAGCTGGGTGGCATGTAGAGGTGGGCTCTGGGCCAGTTACATATTGGCAGGCTGCAGGCTTAGCAGCAGGCACAGAGGCTGGGCAAGGCTGCTCAATCTCTTGAAGTTTGAGCACATGTGGGGACCTTACTCAAATTCCAGCTCTCAGGCCCATCTCCCAGCTGCGCCTGGTCCCAGCTGCACCAGGTCCCAGCAGCTGCTTACTCTTTATTTCACACTTGGTAATAATGGTTCTTTCTGAATGGTGGTATTACAGATGATTTGTGTTTTTATCCTTATGATTCTTTATATTTTCCAGTTTTTCCTATAAAGAACATATAGAACTTATGAAATCAGCAAAAGTAAAAATTAAAGTAAAAGCAAGCAAGCCTCTCCAAAAAAATTTTTTTTCTGATGTTGAGAATACACACAGCAGCACATATACCAGTTAAAGAATTTGAGCTGTGGAACCCTCCTCACCCTCCTTTCATAAGTTACTTCTCCCTTAGTGACATGAATTCACTGAGGCAAGCCTTTTGTAGTGTTTGTAAATATTTGGTTGATTTCTTGTATTGATGATCTTATCAGTACTTCATTTTTTTGTGTGTTTGAGTGATTAATTCTTCCATGCTGGTGTCTGATAAGCAAGGTAACCTCTTTTTAACTGTTCTTGGGGATCTCTTTGGGTATGAAAAGTTATGTAATCTCTAGAGGATTTGACTAAAACCAAGGGGTTTTTTAGATCTGCAAATTCTTGAGACTGGTGATCTGTAATAGTTATCAGTCTTTTTTTTTTTTGTCAGTCTGTTCTAACATGGACCTCTGAGGAAGAAGGAAGGGTATTTAATGCAAAGAATCCACAGATTTTTAAATGTACAATTTTTTAAAGTATCTGTAGATTCTGAAAGTGCAGCTACTATTATGGGTATGAGTGGGTGAAGTGAGATTTTTAATCTTAAGAAAAACAGGAAGGACTTTATCCTAAAATAAAGGATCTTTGGTGGTGTGGTCTGTAGTGAGTTGCACTACTGATCCAAAGGCAGCACCTCTCTGGTGAGTCAAATCCACCAGTAGGAGATTTTTTTTTCTTTCACCTTGAGAGAAAGAAGGGCACCCTGTTTCCATGTGATCTACAACCTCATAAATCCGATGGAGGAACAGCTATGAGTTGGTTCCAACTTGATGTCAATATGTTATTGTTATGTGGCATTGAGTCACCTGCGACACATAGCAGCCCTATGAACAATAACTCTGAACTCTGCTCTATCCTGAATCAGTGTCACTGTGTCTGACACACCTACCCCAGTTACTGTGACAATCCATCTTATCCAGAATCTTCCTCTCCTGCACTGTCCCTTGCATGATGTCCTTCTCCAAGGACTTGTCTCTCCTGGCAACATGCCCAGAATACGTGAGATGGAGCTTCAAAATCCTTGCCTCTAAGAAGCAGTCTGATTGCACCCTCTCAAGGATAAACTTATTTGTTCTCTTAGCAGTCCATGGTATGTTCAATACTCTTCACCAGCACCACAACTCAAAAGCATCAATTCTTCCATCATTGTCCAACTCTTTGATTCATATGAAGTAATTGCAAAGACCATGACCTGAATCAGGCGTATCTTAGTCTCCAGACTGACATTATTGCTCTTCAGAACTTTTCAGAGGTCCCTGGCAGCAGCCTTCTCCAGAGCAATTTGTATTTTGATTTCTTGATTGCAGATGCCAAGAGTGTTGATCGTGGAGCTGAGAAAGCTGAAATTGTCAACAACTTCAATCTCTTCTCCATCTATCATGGTGCTGCCAATTGGCCCAGTGTTGAAAATCTTTGTCGTCTTGATGTTGAGCTTCAATCCATACTGAGGACTCCAGTCCTTGACCTTCTTCAGCAAATGCTTCAGGTTCTCCTCAGTTTCTATGAGCTAAGTTCTGCTCTCTGCATATAGCAGATTGTTGACTAGTCTTCCAATCCTGATGTCACATTCCTCCTCATAAAGTCCAGATTTCTGAAGGATCTGTTCTGCATATAGATTGAAAAAGTATGGATACAGGACACATCTCTGACTCACTCCCTTCCTAATTTTGAACCATGCAATATTTCCTTGCTCTGGTCTGATGACTGCCTCCTGGTCCTAGTGTGGGTTTCACATGAGCATTATCAAGTGTTCTAAGATTCCCATTATTCTCAAGGTTAGCTACAATTTGTTGTGATCCACATGGCCAAATGCCTTTGCATAGTCAATGAAACACAGCTAGATGTTCCTCTGATACTCTTTGCTTTCAGCCAAGATCCATAAGACATTGGGGATAATGTCCCTGGTGCTATGGCCTCTTCTAAACCCAGCTGTGTTTCTGGTAGTTCTATGTTGATGTACTGATCCAGTTGTTTTTGGGTAATCTTCAGGATTTTGCTTGTGTGTGATATCAGTGATATTATTTGATAATTTCCACACACTGTTGGGTCACCCTTTCTTGCAATGGGAACAACTATGGATCTCTTCCAGTCAGCTGGCGAAGTAGTTGTCCTCCAAATTTCTTGGCACAACTTGGTGAACACATCCAGGGCAGCTTCTGTCTGTTGAAATATGTCAATTGATCTTCCATCATTTCCTGGGGCTTTGTTCTTTGCCAACTCCCTCAGCGCAGCTTGAACTTCCTCCTTCATCACCATTGCCTCTTGATCATATGCTGTGTCATTAAATTCTTCTGTGTCAATTATTTTGGGTTGTGCCAAGGAATCTGGAGGACATCTATCAGGTCAACTGACTGGAAGAGATAAATATTTATTCCCATTATGAAAAAAAAAAGGTTACCCGATAGAATGTGGAAATTATCAAACAATATCACTAATATCACATGTAAAATCCTGCTGCAGATTATCCAAAAGTGACTGGGACAGTCCATCAACAGAGAACTACCATAAATACAAACTTGGTTTAGAAGAGGCTGTAGTACTAGAGACATTATCGTCAATGTCAGATGGATCTTGGCTGAAAGCAAAGAGTACTAGAGGAATGCCTATCTGTTTCATTGACTATGCAAAGGTATTTGACTATATGGATCACAAAAAATTGTGGCTAACCTTGAGGAAAATGACAATCCCAGACACTTGACAGTGTTCATGTAAAACCCATACTTGAAGTAGGAAGAAGTCCTCAGAACAGAGCAAGGAAACACTTCAAAAATCATTTCAAAATCAGGAAAGTACTGCATAAGGGATGATGGGTCCTCTCTATGTACCTGTTCAATCTACGTGCAGAACAGGTCAGTCAGGAGGCTGGACTTTATGAAGAGGAATGTGGCATCAGGTGTGGAGGAAGACTGGTCAACAATCTGCAATATGCAGATGACACAACCTTGCTTGCTGAAATGGAAAAGAACCTGAAGCAATTACTGCAGAAATTCAAGGACTATAGTCTTCATTATGGATTGAAGCTCAATATCAAGACGACAAAGATTCTCATCACTGGGCCAATTGGCAGTACCATGACAGATGGAGAAGAGGTTGAGGTGGTTAACAATTTCAATTTGCTCAGCTCCACAATCAACACTCTTGACACTAACAGTCAGGAAATCAAAAGACAGATTACACTGGGTAAATCTGCTCGCAGGGCCCTTTCCAGGGTACTGAGAAGCAACGATGTTCATCTAGAGACTAAGATGTGCCTGATTCAGGCCATGGTCTTCACAATTAATTGCTATACATCAGAGAGCTGGACAATAACAAAGGAGGACAGAAGAATTGATGCCTCTGAGCTGTGGTGCTGGAGAAGAGTATTGAACATACCATGGACCGCTAAGGAAACAAACAGATCTGTCTTAGAGAGGATGAAACTAAGTTTCTCCTTGGAGGCAAAGATTTTGAAGCTTTGTCTCATATACTTTGGTCACATTACCAGGAGTAAACAGTCCTTGGAGAAGGACATCATGCTTGAAAGGGTGGAGGGACAGCCCTGGATGAGATGGATTGGCACAGTAACTGGGGCAATGAAGAGAGGTGTGTCTGAGTCAGTGAGATTGATTCAGAATAGGGCAGATGTCAGAGCTATTGCACATAGGGTCACTATGAGTCGCAGGTGACTCAATGGCATGTAACAACAACTGACATCCATCTCAGTCTTTTCTTCCTCCTCTATCTTTGCAATGACCTCTTGCTTTCTTTATAAATGATATTCTTTATATCCCCTGAAAGCTCATCTGTTATTTGTTTATTAGAGTTCAAGGCCTCAAACCTTTTCCTCAGGTGATTTTTGTATTCAGATGGGACAGAATCAAGGCCACATTTTGGTTCTTGTAGATTTTATTTACTTTTTTTAAGCTTCAATTTTAACTTGCACATGCCTACAGAAACTCTGTGAAGTTGATAAATGTCTATAGTTGTAGAGGGACTTCGGGCCTTTTGTTCATAGGATAGTTATGAGTTGTGCTCAACTCAAAGGCAACCAACAAAAATAACAACATGAGTAGTTGAAGGTTTGTTCAACAATCAGCACCTAGGCTAGTTTTCATATCTGATCGTGAGGTTCTTCAGTGATTCTCTCCACAGATGGTGTTGTTGTTGTTAAGTGCCGTTGAGTCGCAGGTGACTCATAGCGACCCTATGAAGGAGAGTTCAATATAATCCCTGTGTGTACCATCAGGTGAAGTCCCTATGTATAGTTGATGTTCATGTTTCTTATAAAAGGTATTTACAATTAATAAATCATTGGTTGTACAAAATTTTGTCATTATATCTCCAGCCTCATTTCTGTTACCAAGTCCATGCTTTCTTCTCTGTTCTCAACTTTGGCATTCCAGTTACCCATTGTTATTAATACATTTTGATTCCATGTTCTATCAATTTTCAACTGCAAAAGTTGGTAGAAATCATCTATTCCTCCTCTTTGTTTGGCTCTGGTTGTAGATATTCATATATATAAATAATAGTGGTAGTAACTGGACTTCCTTGTAGATGTATGTTGCTCACAACATTGTATTTCAGGATGGATCTAGAAATTTTTTTTTAACTATGAACATGACTCCATTTTCCCTCACCATTTCATCTCCAGTGTAGTAGATCATGTGATTTTCTGACTCAAAATGTTTCATGCAGATCCTTCTCATTTTGCCAATGCCTAGTATGTAAATGTTTATGCGTTCCATTTCTTTCTTAATGAAAATTCCATTTCTTTCTTTCTTTCTTTCTTTCTTTCTTTCTTTCTTTCTTTCTTTCTTTCTTTCTTTCTTTCTTTCTTTCTTTCTTTCTTTCTAATGTAGAAATAATAAAGAAAATTCCATTTCTTTCTTTCTTTCTTTCTTTCTTTCTTTCTTTCTTTCTTTCTTTCTTTCTTTCTTTCT
>NW_006400060.1:1785285-1837034 GCF_000299155.1 Elephantulus edwardii
TTCTTTCTTTCTTTCTTTCTTTCTTTCTTTCTTTCTTTCTTTCTTTCTTTCTTTCTTTCTTTCTTTCTTTCTTTCTTTCTTTCTTTCTTTCTTTCTTAATAATGTCCAATTTTCCTTGTTTCTCACATTCCATGTTCCAATCCTTAGTGTCTGTTTGCAACTGTTCCTCCTCAAATTTCTGCTTGGTGCTAAAGTAATGACATAATCTGGCCCCAGACTAATTTTTTCCATGTCCTGCTACTTTCTTACAAAGTATCCAGTCTCTTTTCAGATCTTTGAGGAAGTTCTGAGCCCAAAAAAAGGTTAAAATGATTGGACCAGACCCAAGTGTTCTTGGAGAAGTTCTTATATGTTCATCTTTGGCTCCCAGAAAACAAAACACAGGAGTCAAAATTTGGTAGAATTGAAGTTCCCAATTACATACATAGGACTGAAAGGGAAATGAAATAAAACGCGCACATACACCACCCCCCCCAAAAAAAAAACCCCAAACCAAAACCTGTTGCTGTCAAGTTTCATTTTGGTTTCTGACTCATAACCACTCTATAGGGCAGAGTAGAACAGTCCTCCCCACCTCCCCCATGAGAGTTTTCAAAATTGAAATTTCATACAATCTTGAAAAATGGAAGCAGACTGTCCCACCTTTAGTCTAGTTATTTTCACTCTGTTTCAGTGTTTGTTTGTTTGTTTCATTGTTGTCGTTTGGATCATCTCTGCCTAGTAACAATCCAGTTTCCCTTTTGAGATTCACCTCAAGCATGCTTTTAGTAGGGAAGCCTTTCCTGACATTCCCAAGTAGAAGTCACTTATTTATTTCTTTGATCTAGATATGAATTCTCTACTATTACAGCAAGTAATATTTCCTGCTCTTTATTTGTCTCACATGTTGTTCTCTGTATGAGGCTGTGAACTTGAAGCAGGCATCTTGTCTTTTTTTTTTCTCTATGCCTCCTGAACTCTAGCCATACTGAACTCACTGAGTTTAGAAAATACTGTGCTTTTCTGAGCCATTTACCTTTGCACAGGGAAGTAGAGTATCTTGTTTCCTGGAATGTCCTTTCTTCTGCATAAGCAAATGTCAACTCCTCCTTTAAGACTTAGCTCAGGTGTAGGCACTTTGAAACCCTTGCACAATCTCAGGCAGAGTGAATTTCTCCTCACCCTGTCCTAGTCCTCTGGCCAAACCTCAGTTATAGCATTTGCCACATACTAATTTTATTATTATTATCAGTTTATGTGACCACTCTTCTTCCTTACTTCTTGCCAAGTTGTAAGATTTCCGACAGTAATTGATCATTGTGTCTCTAGTCCAAAACACTCTGTATTGTGAACAACTGAACAAAGCCCTTTGTAATATTTGAGGAGCCCTGGTGGCGCAATAGTTTGGTGCTCAGCTGCTAACTGAAAAGTTAGTAGTTTGAACCCACCCAGTGGCTCCACAGGAGAAAGGACCTAATGATTCGCTCCTATAAGCACTACCGCTTTAGAGACCCCACAGGCAGTTCTACTCTGTCACATTGGGTTTCTATGAGTAAAGAGATGACTCAAACTTACCTGACAAGAAACAATAATGATACATAGCAGCCTTGGAAAAGCTTTTGGACAGGTCAGAAAGTTTTGACAGCTTATTTATATAACTACTCAAGGCTCCTCAGGGTAAATGCATAGACCTCTTCTAAGTCTTGACTCCCTTGCTACTCTTCCAGGTGCTTGTGCCTAATGGTGGGTACACTGCCCATCCTCACGACTTTATGAGCCTTGGTTCTGATGCAGTCTATGGTCATGCAGGGATTCCCTTACACCCTTCCACGATGTCATGAGTGGCAAACAGCTGATCAATTCCATCACAGGCGCAGCCTCAGAAGCACCTGCCACCAGCCTCAGGTAAGAGACTAATAGCAAAAGATGTATCTGTGAAGAAATTATCCATGTGGGTTCTTGTAGGAGTCCATGTTTCCTGAGGCACAGTAATATGTTTTATATACATGAAGTCATTTGGATATCCTGTAACCTCCTTAGGTACATGTTTTATCAATCTTTCAACCTTCTATGAGGGGCATGCAGTAAGGAAAGCTGTTAGGCTAGCCCAAGAGGTGCTAGTTCCATGTTAACTTCCCAAGGTGTACATATCTGGGAAAGTGTGAGAAAAAGGTCTAACCAGACCTTCAGGACAATGCCTAGGACAAGGAAGGGTTTCCTTTTTCTTCTTTTCTCAGTGGCATGCTTCACATTCTGTAAATATCTCTTTCCTTCCATCAGCTCTTTCTCACAAGTAACTAGTCTCACTCAGTTCCTGGCTCAGCCTCAGTATGCATTCCTTGAGCTTCACATCTGCCTTTCTTCTCACTCTTCTCTCCTAGGACGTGGAGTGGTGGTAGTGGCATATATGCATATCTGTGTATTTTGCTAGGGTAGGTGGGAAAAAGAAGGATTTAGAGGAAGTGTGAGAAGCAGTAGTCTCAAGAGGGTGACCCCCTATCTTGACAGAGAAGGAAAAGTGTAGCATGTTTTTAATTTCCGTACAAGTCTTGGAGTCTAGAGGCCATAGGAGGGTGAGAAGCAATGTGTCTCCTAGTCCCTTATAGATGAGACTACTGTGCTGAGTGGCACAGGTGAAGTAAGGAGGGAGAAAAAGGAGTGTGAATGGAGGATATGAGTGTTGATGAAATAGTTTTCAGGAGAATAATGACAGAAAATCAAAGTCTTGAGAACTATACTAACCAGAGATAAGATCCCTTGAGCTGTTTCCCCATATCTGACCAGAGAGAAATAACTGCCTCTTAAAGTTTCAAATTCAAGACGAAACAAATTCCTTGCTGTAAAATCAGATCTAACTCGTAGCTGATTTTCCAGTACGTTTTTGGAGGCTGTATATAACATAGGAGGAGACTGCCCATCTTTCTCCCAAGGAGTGGCTAGTGGATTCGAAGCACCAGAGATGTACTGCCTCTGGGTCAGCAACTCAGCTCCCTATGGACTAGGCCACTAGAGCTCCCTATACAGTTGTTTCAAAGCCAGAGTCTTCCAGTATACCCACTTCTTGTCCACATTGAGACTTTTGTAGAGTCAAGGACTTAAGAAGTCTGGACCTTTCAAAAGACTTGCCTTACTCACTACCCTTACAGTACAAATGCAAGGGCTCATAAGGGTTCATTTGTTGATTGAGAGTGTTAATACCCAGCCCCTCCTCTCTTCCTTCCCCATTGCCCTAACAGTCTTTCAGAGGTTCAAGAGATGAGTAAACGGCACTGTGGTCAGCCGGGAGGGAAAAGCAAACCCATTGGCTGTAAAGTTGGAAGTAGAAAGCAATTGACAGGAAAAGGAAAAGAAAAGGAATACAATTTGTAACATTAGTGATGCAATGGCTAAGTGCTCAACTGGTAATCTAAAAAAAAGTGGTTTAAACTCTCCCATTGACTCCTTGGGAGAGAGACTTGGTAGTTGGCTCCTATCAAGATGAAACAAAAAAACAGCCCCACTGCTTTGGTGTTGATTCCAAATCATGGAAATCCTCCACTGGGTGTCTGAGGTGATATCTTTTCATTTTTTTTATAAAGAATTTGGATTTCCATTCATTCATTGTTGCACATTTTCCTCCATTCCCTCCTCCCCCCACCCTCCAGTTTGCTTTTTTCTTTGGGAAAAAATTCTTTCATTGTTATACAGTCCCCCACCCCAACCCCTGGACCACTTCACTATGCAACTCTTATTCTGGACTCTTCATGCCAGTAATACCTAATCACATATTCCTTTTATACAGTTCTCTCCCTCGTCTGTTTCAATGCCATGTACATTATTTATCCCCTCTTTTCTTAGTTTCTCCCAACCCCCCATATCAGTCCTGTTCTCTAACAGTGACATGCAGTATTTGTCTTTTTGTGACTGTGATATTTCACTCAGTATAATGTCCTCCAGGGTCATTTTGTATAATATTTCATGAATTCTTTGTTTTTCAGTGCTGCATAATAGTCCATTGTGTGAATATGCCACAGCTTCTCTGTCCATTCATTTGTTCATGAACACTTGGGTTGTTTCCAAATCTTTGCTATTGTGAACAAAGCAACAATAACCATGGGTGTGTGTATATCTGCTTGGGTGGCAGTTCTGGTTTCTTTAGGGTATATTCCCAGTAGTGGAATTGCTGCGTCAAATGATATTTTTATTTCTTACTTTTTGAGAAAGCAACATACTGCCTTCCACAGTGGTTGCACCATTTTACACTTTCACCAAGAGTGAATAAGGGTTCCGGTTTCTCCACAACTTCACCACCATTTGTTGTTTGCTGCTCTGTTGAATTTTGGTATTCTTACTGAGGTGAGATGATATCTCATAGTTGTTTTGATTTTCATCTCTCTTAGAGCTAGGGATTTTGAACATTTCTTCATGTGCTTGTTTGCCATCTGATTGTCTTCTTTGGTGAAGTGTCTGTTCATATCCTGTGCCCATTTTGCAATTGGGTTGTTTACCTTTATCTTTTTACGGCGCTGGAGTACTCTATAAATTCTATATGTAAGTTCCTTGTCTGACATGTCATTACTAAATATTTTTTTTCCCCAGTCTGTGGCTTCTCTTTTTACCCTGTTGAAGTTTTGGGGTGTGCATAGGGATTTGATTCTTAGAAGGTCCCATTCATCTATTTTATCCTCTCCTGGTTGTAGATGAGGTGATATATTTTAATGAGATCCAATTGCCTCATTTTTCACACAGAGTAGATGGTTGGGTCCACTTCTGACATTTTGGTTAGCAGTCCCATAAAGGTTATACCATAAAAAGCCTAATGGAATAGTTCTACTCTGTCATATGGAGTCACCATATGTCAATATTTATTCTAGGATACCTAGCAACAACAACATTATTTGCCTCTGCTATAAGTGGAATTTGTGAGTTTGACTGAAGGGAAGAAAAAAAGAACAAGATAGTGAAGAATAGTACGGAAACTGGATGTGGGTCAGAAAATGAATAAAGCTAGACGGAAAAACCAATCAGAGCTAGGACAGCTTGGTTGAGGTTGGGTCACAGGCAATCCGTTTCTATCTCTGGAGATTTCCTAATCCAGAGGATTCTGTTAGACTGGCTTGAGCCCAGTTATCATGAAAGCAGCAGTCAAGAAATCAAATGACTTATTGCATTGGACAAATCTGTTGCCAAGAGCCTCTTTAACATGCTAAAGAGTAAGGCTGTGATTTTAAAGACCCAAGCCAAGTTATTTTCAATTGTTTCATATGCATATAGAAGTTGGAAAATAAATAAGGAAAACTAAAGAAGGTTTGATGCCTTAATTGTAATGTTGACAAAGGGTATTGAATAGCCCATGGACTACCAAAAGAATAAACAGATCTGTCTTGGATGAAATGCAGCCAGAGAGTGCCTTAGAAACAAAGATGGTGAAGATTGGCCTCACATACTTTGGGCATATTATCAAGAGGGAGCAGTCCTTAAAGAAGGATATCATACTTGGAAAGCTAGAGTGTCAGCAAAATAGAGGAAGATCCCTCAATAAGATGGATTGACACTATGACTGGAACAATAAGCTGAAGCACAGCCAAGATTGTGAGGATGGCACAGGATCAGGGATAGGGCTGCTATGAGTCAGAGCCAATTCCATGCCTCTGAACAACAACAAATGAAACCAGCCCTGAGGTAGAACCACTGCCATCTCTTGGCCTTCCATCCCCCATCCACCACAGTTGGCTCCAGCTCAGACCCCAGAAAGAGTCAGGCAGCTGTTTCAACTATTCCTGTAGGTGGGCCTCAGCATGGAAACAATGTGGAACTGTGGAAAGCCCAAAAGACTCAGTGGGAGATAAATAAGGATGGAAACAGAACTCTTTTTGGTAAAAATGAAGTGTTTTTCCTCAGTGCTGAGGGGTGGAGGCTCCACTCTGGAATGTTAACCAGGCAAATCTATTAAAGAAGAAGAGTGGTCATTTCCAGGATGGGCCTTGACCCTCAGGTTGGTAGCCTATGAAAATGTCCCTTCCACCCTACACTCAGCAGCACAGGCGGGGCACAGGAGTCTCTCTGACACTAGATCTTTGCATCTACATGCAGGGTTCTATTTTCCCATCTCTCTTTGGTGGCATAGTCCACAGGGAGTTTTCCTGCTAACCAAAAGGCCAAGCCTCTGTGATAGTTTGACTTCTTTAGTGGCTCAAAGGAGGGAGGGGGAAAGGGCTATCTCCTATCTCTACGATTTACAATCACTGAAATCCAATGAAGTTGGAATCTACTTGATGGCAACGAGTTTGGTTTTCTTCTCTATACAGATTCAAGAGGAGGTCCATAGACCACTCATCCTCTTTTGACTTCAGAGTATAGAAAGAGGTCTGGAAGAAAATTATTCTTCCTCCTCTCCCCTTTGCCTCTCTAAAGACTGGGCTGAGTAGCCCCTTATTTTCACATGTTAGACCCTGATGAATCTTCCAACCCTTACCCTTATCTGGGAACAATCAAATTCAGAGGACCTCTGCTGCCCTGGCCTCCCAAGTCCACCACCAGCCTGCCACCTGTATGCCTCATTGACTTTCAAGATGCTTGTTGTTGTTAGTTGCTATGGAATCAATTGACTCATGGTGAGCTCATGATTGCAAAGAACTGCTACTTCATTGAGTCTTCAGAATTCAATCTCCCAGCCCCTCGAGGTAGGTTCAAACTGCCAACTTTGATTGTTTAACTGCCACTAACCTAAATGTAACTTCCAAGACCATCATATAGCTAGACCTTGGGGAAATGACTTATCAGAGATTTGTTTCCTGGGTGGTCTAATCGTTTCCTTCACCTCAGGGGAGGGGTGAGCCTGAAAGCAGAGTGAGCCCTTTGTGTCTTCTGTAGAATAGGAAAGAAATCAACAGAAGCTACACTCTATGTGCCCTTCCTCAGCACCATGGAATGCCTAGTCCCGCTCCTACTATCCTTGCTAGCTGGGGAGGACCAACCTGGCTCCAGCGTGGCGGGCCCAATTGGGAGAAAGCCAAAATTCCCCAGGGACAAAGCTCTGATTCACTGGCCAAACCCTGACATAGCCACCCCCTCTAGATTCCTGGGGGGTCAGTAAACACACAGAGTGACAGATCCTGCCTCCTGGCCTGGCTCAGCTCTGATGGTTCTTACTGTGCCGGCTTGCTCAGAGAACCTGGCAGGACTCTGCCTGTGACTTACCCAGCATCAGGCCGCGCAAGAGGTTTTGAGCTGGGGGATTCATCATGGAGCTGCCCAATCCTGCCACAGCGCTTGCAGGCCACACAGGTAGGGTCAGCTCGAGGTAGTGGTGGTGGTGGGGGGACACTCCCACTGGAGCAAGCAGCTGAGTTCAAAACCTTACTCCAAATGGTGAAGGGGAGACTGCCCCAGCAGGCAAGCTGCACAGGCCCTGAGCTTGGCTGCTCTCACATCCTCACTTTTCTTTCGATTTGTGGTGGAGGGCTGTGGTTTTCATGGGATAACTGACTTCTGTCCTAAATTGGCCTGGAGAGTCTAATGAAGAAAATGAAGTATGGTTTGCAGAAAAGGGGCCCTGGTGTCAACCTCTAACAAGGCCATTTTTCGCCCATGAGAAGAAGCAGGTATCAGGTGGGTTTCTCTTCAATTTTTTTCCTTGTACCCACTGCTATGTCTTGGCGCTGTGATGTAGATAACTAACTTCTTAAGGAAAATTTGACTGCAGCGTGATGCCAAACTTCACAATGCCTGCATGGCACTACCAATGCCAGGGAGAACAAGTGAGGGGCTGTATGAGCTTGAAGGCCCAAAGTTAGACTTTGATGGGTAAGCTCCACAGCTGGTCCAGGGAGACATGGTAGCACAAACAGCTAAACATTCAATGACTGACTAAAAGAATGGCACTTTGGATCCACAAAGCAGCTTTGTAAGAGAAAGACCTGAAAATCTGCTCCCAATGGGATCATATTCAAGATAGGAGACTCTATCATACAGGGTTGCCATGAATTGGAATTGACTTGACAATATATAACAACCACAACATGGCTTGTTCCCTTAGCTACCAACCCTGGACAGAGTACTTTGGAGATCAGTGTTCAAAATGTTCCTTTAGCAATTTCTCAGCCAGTAGAAGACAAGCAGTGTTCCTCTAGGCTGTCTGAGGGAACTCTGGGGGCATAGTTTAGAAGTTGTGCTGTTAACTCAAAAGCCATGCTTTTCTAATGGTTCAAATCTACCAGCCATCTTCCTACTTGGCAATAGAAAGATCTATGAGTTTGTTCTGATTTGATAGAAATGAGTTCAAGATGTTTTTGGGGTTTTGGTTTGTTGTTTGTTTGTTTGTTTTTAGCCTAGTCTAGGCCTGCCTGATTGTGGGAAATTTAGGTAGTGCAGGGAGGAGGTGACAGCAAGGCAACAAGACTCTTCTGGTTGGACTAGAGTAGAATATCTACTACTGATAGCTCTTTGGGGCTGATATATTCTCTCTCTGAAGCTTCTATGAGGCAACCCCTCAGCTTTCTTTTCTAGGAAGTTGGGTAAACAATAGAATTTTGAGGTATGAGCCTATAGTTTACCTTGAGGAGAATTGCTTATCAGTTGCCAGTGATTTGGTAGTCTCAAGCAGTTTCTTACCCACACAAGTACTCCCAGAATCCCTTCTTGATAGTAATGAGTGGAAGAATAAACAACAGTAAGAGTAATAATAGTAAAAATAGTCCGCAATTTCACATAGCCATGAGTTCTCAATATTTTGTCACATGGGGAGCCTCCTGTGTGAAGCAGTTGGATTTGGGAAAGTAGGTTCTTTTGATTTAATTGAAAGCTCTCAAAAACATCCTCCTCACCCCTTGTTCACAACTGGTTCTAGCCTTGGCTTGACACAGACCAAAATGTGGCACACTCTAGGGACCACAGCTTTCTGTATGCTTACCTGTCTGTGTTTCTGTCCAGGTTAGAGCTGCTGCCACTGCCCCTGTCCCTTCTCAGGATGGTGTTGGGGTTCCTTGCCTAAGTCCCAAGCTGTTTAATGGGTCCATTGGTGCCTCTGAATCCCTAGAACCGGCAGCCATGAATCTGTGTTGGAATGAAATTAAAAAGAAGTCTCACAACCTCCGGTAAGGCCCACCTTCTAAAAACAGGGGACTGCCTTGTAAAACGTTGGGCTCCTTTTGCTGCTACATTTGCTTTCTCCTTGCAACCTATGCATCAACTTTCCCCCCCAATTTCTCTATCTTTTTCTCTGAATTTTTGCTTCCACTTTGTTTTCTGAAAAGAAAAAGATGAGTAGAGAAACAATATCTTTCTTAACTACCTCATAGTGTGGTGAAAACATCATTTCCCTTCCTCTCCCCTAGTTTCTCTCGTAGTTGTATTCCATTTTGGTAAACCTCATCTGCTTTCCCTCCCACTCTTTTATGTCCTTAACTCACATCCACTGGGTATTGGCCCACCTATTCTTCCCTAAACTGACTGCAACTCAGTAAGAGTAGTTTTAAAATTTGTCTCCTTACTTCTCCCCACTTCTATCATTTGGACTTTCATAGGGGTAGGACAGTGTAGAGAAATAGAAAGAATGCAGGCTTTGGCATCAGACAAACATGTGTTCAAAGCATAGTGACCTAACTATAACCTTAGGTAAAGTACCTAACCTCTAAAGCAGTGTCTGCTTCATAACATTGCTGTGAGAATTGACTGAAGCAGTAATTTAAGTAAAAGGCTTAGCCTAGGTGATAGGGAGTCAATTAATGAAGACATAATGTTTTCACATATAGTGCATCCACAGAAATAATATGCATACACATATGGTATACACAGTACTCTTAGGAAACCAACAGTGAGGGTTTGCAAAAGCCACATAACACACGCATTGTTTACATAAAAATACAATCATTATTATTATCAACTAAAGGCTTGATGACTATATACAGCTTTAATCAGACTCTAGCTTCCTACTACTTTGACCTCAGATCATGGTTCATTTGATGGGGAAAGCAGGCAGAAATCGTTAAATAGTATACATTTCTCCCTCCTCCATATCTCAACTCACTAACCTATGTTACTATTCATCCATTGGAGTCCTTGAAATGCTTATATTCTTAGTCTCCTTTTACTCATGTGGACAGACACACACAGCCATTTGACTTACCCTTCTACAACATACTCTCTATTCTGAAGGCAGGGTCTGAGTATCCTCAGGAGAAGCAATAGGGCATGACTTGTATCATGACAGGGCAAGAGGACGACTAGATACTTGTTATGCCATGATGCTCCTGCTCAGTTTTTTACTCTTTCCAATTTGGTGATGGGCATGTAACTCAATTAACTGAGAGTCACATAGTGACATTTTAATCTAGACGTTTGGATATCCTCATATCTACCTATGGTCCTACCTATGGCCTTGCCCAGTGCCTTAAGTAATACACTCTGTGTAGCAATGCCTCCAGAGCATCTGTAAGAGGGTGAGAGAGAGGGACATGGCCTCCTTCCACTCTAGCAAAGTAGTTTCTCTTGAATCTGTGTTAAATATTAAAGAGTATTGTTTGGGGAAAAATATTTTGCCACTTAAGGACATGAATTGAAAATCATTGGTCTTACTCATTGTCTATAGTGCTCGCCTAGAGGCCTTCTCAGATCATAGTGGAAAGCTTCAACTCCCACTCCAAGAGATTATTGACTGGCTCAGCCGAAAGGATGAAGAATTGTCAGCTCAGCTGCCCCTACAAGGGGATGTGGCCCTGGTGCAACAGGAGAAGGAGACACATGTGGTAGGTGCCAATTATGGAGGCCATGGTATTTTGCCTCTACTTAGAATTCCAAAGTAAGAGGAGATGGCATGTGGCACTACTGCTCTGTGGCTATGTCTTATAAATAAAATCTTTACTTTCTGTCCTTTCTATCAAATATTGGACTTCCTTAAAACCTCATCCAGATTTTTATTGAGAACTATGAGGAGAGATGATCATAATATGATGCTAAGTGAAAAAAAAAACCAACAGCAAAACCACAAGATACAAAATTATATACAAGTTGATCTTAATTGTATTGAAAAGCACATAAATGTGTGTGTATACACAAATAAAAACATGGGATGGAAATATATCAAGGTGTTAGCCTTAGATAGGGGTTAGCCTTAGGTGACAACATTAGAGTTGTGGGGGTTTTTTTGTTGCTGTTTTCTTCTTCACATTTTTACTACATTTGTAAGATTTCTGTGACATATATTAACCTTTATAATAAAAAAAATATTTTAAATTAATGAAAAATTGAATACAATCTGGCAAGAAATAAATTAAAACCTCATTAGAGGCAAGCATGGTGAAGCACCATGTCATACTTTGGGCATGTTGTCAGGAGGGGCCAGTTACTGTGTCAATCCATCTCATTGAGGGTCTTCCTGTCTTTTCGACATCTTTTTCAGAGTCTACATTTTAGCAATATCTCTATTAAAGGTTGAGTAATAGTAGAGTCTCACATACTTTAGGCATGTTGTCAAGAGGGGCTAGTCCTTTGAGAAAAACAACATGCTGGGAAGTTGGAGGGTCAGAGAAGAGGAGGAAGGCCTTCAACAAGATAATTTAACACAGTGACTGTAAAAATGGGCTTGAATATGGCAGAGATTCTGAGAATGGTGTAGGATAGAGAAAGGTTGAGATCTGTTGTTCATATGGTTGCTATGAGTTGTAGATGACTTGATGGTCCTAATACGAGCAACAACCAACAATAACAACATGGATTAATCTTTACAGACAGTATATTAAGTGGAAAAGAGATAGAAAAAGTACATGTTTAAGGGTATTTGTATATAAAGTTCAAAAATAGGCATCACTAATCAGTTATACTATACATCAGAATAGGAATATCTTTAGGGGTAAGAAGTCTCTATGTCATGCAAATGGTTATTATGCTGAGAAAATAACCAAAAGCTTGGTAGTTCAAGTCTACCCAAAAGTGACTTGAAAAAGGCCTAGCAAGCTACTTTTTTTTTTTTTTTTAAAAAAAGCGCTATTGAAAATCCTATGGAACATCTACCATGAGTTGGAATCTGCTTGAAGGTAGCTGGGATTTTTTTGGGGGGAGAGGTAAAGTGAATGGGTAAGAGGTGGTAAGGGATTAAATTGGAGTCTCAAGGTGGCACAATTAACAAAAGGTTGGCAGTTCAAATTTACCTGGATGTACATTGGAGGGAAAACTTAGTAATCTGCTTCTAAAAGGTTATAGGTTATAGCCATTGAAAACTCTAAATAGCACAGTTCTACTCTGACAAACGTGGAGGAAGGCTGTCATATAAACTCACTCACTCAGAGATGGCAGGCAAAGGCATTGTTGGTTTTATCTTTAACACACACACACATACACACACACAAACCCAAGATACCAAAACCCACTGCTGTCCATGGCAACTCTTTAGTGCAGAGCAAAACTACCTCATAGAGTTTCCAAGACTGTAATCTTTACAAAAACATATTGCCATATATTTCTTCCCAAAATAGCTGGTAGATTTGAACCTACAACCTGTGGAGACAATGCAACAATTAGTTTGTTTTTGTTGTTGTTTAAGGCTAGGATAGCATTGGAAGGATGCCTGAGTAGACCTTCTAGGATGCTGGTTCAGTTCTGTTTCTTGAGCTCAGTACTGGTTACATGGATAGAATTACTTTATGAAAATTCAACAAGATGTATACTTAAAATTTACACACATTATGTATATATCAACAGAAGTTTTATTTCAAAATTAATGTAAATCCTGTTCATCTTGGTATATTTTAGCTTCTTAGCTTTCTGAATCCTCAAAGTCACCAGGATCCACAAACCAAGATTCTCACATGTGACACAAAACAATGAGAGCAACAACAAAAATTGTTCTTGAATCAATTGTGACACATGATCAGTCCATGTGGCTATTTATGACCACCAGGACTTTCTTCTTAGGTGCTTCTTTGTATGTTTGAATCACCAACCTTTTGGTAAATAATTGAGAGCTTAACTATTTGCATAAACCAGGGACTCCCCCTGTGATACAGACAGACCCATTTCATACTAAATTCTTCCAGTCCCAGAAGGTGATTCCTCTGCCTACAGGAAAGCCTCAGACCCTTGGTTCAGTTCTTAGCTGCTAACCAAAAAGTCAGTAGTTTGAACCCAGCA
Source organism: Elephantulus edwardii (assembly GCF_000299155.1). Classification (NCBI taxonomy): domain Eukaryota; kingdom Metazoa; phylum Chordata; class Mammalia; order Macroscelidea; family Macroscelididae; genus Elephantulus; species Elephantulus edwardii. The sequence goes on from NW_006400060.1 coordinate 1,798,369, forward strand.
GCTGCTATATGGGAGAAAGATGTAGCAGTCTGTTTTGTAAAGCTTTTTGGCCTTGTGTACCCTAATGGGACAATTCTATCCTCAAAAGATTATATCTCTTATTTTTTATGGGATAGCCCTAAAACACAAGATACTGCCAAAAGATTAAATCATATTGAACAGAAGAAAGGCTATCAATTATAGAATGAGCTCAGAGTGAGTGAAATATTTCTTCTCCCATTGACCATATTGCTAACCTTCACAGGCCTTTATGGAAGAAGTCAAGTCTCGGGGCCCCTATATCTATTCTGTGCTAGAATCAGCTCAGGCCTTCCTCTCCCAGCATCCATTTGAAGAATTTGAAGAACCTCATTCTGAGAGTAAAAGTGAGTAGTTTACTCTTTTTCATTCTTGATCTATGTACTGGGGAACAACTTCCGGCCTTCACTAACCCCATTTTCTTAGCTATTACCTAAGAGTCCAAAGTTAGGAGGAGCAAGATTCATACTGCTAGGGAAAAAAACCAAAGTAGACAAGAATTTGGAGTGGGTAACCAGCATGTGGTTCACAGCTGTATGTGACTCTCAAGACCATCATGTATGGCGTTTTAATCATATAGGAAAAAAACACTTACATGAAATTAAAGGATACAGTGAATAACAGGAATAGTATTATTGTCCTTGAAAAGGCATACTACTTTATTTCAGCATAAAGAGACATGCATCAATGCTTCAATAGACCAGTAAATAAGAAAATAAGAGACTCTTTTAAAAGCTTTTTTGCTAGGGTATGTTTAAAATTTTTATTTTATATCGGTATACTTACAAAGTTTGAATACATTGGGTTTCATATTATGGTTTATTTCTAACTATATATATATATATATATATATACATATATATATATATATTTACAGCATATTCTTCCCATTTAATGTTTTTCCTTTTCATTCATTGTTACACATTTTCCTCCCTGACCACCCCTACTCCCCAGTTCACTTTTCTCTTTGAAAGGAAAAAAAAATTCTTTCATTGTTATACATTCTCCCCCACAAGTCCACTTTGTGATGCATTTCTTTTTCTGTAATCTTGTTATGAAAATAATACCTAATCATATATTCTTTTTAAACAGTTCTCTCCCACATCTGTTCAATGCAGTATACATTATTTATCCTCTCTTTTCTTAGACTCCCCCCAACCCCAATGTCAGCCCCATTTTACAACTGCAGCATTATGCAGTATTTGTCCTTTTGTGACTAAGATATTTCACTCAGTATGATGATGTCTTCTAGGGTCATCCATTTTGTATAATATTTCATGAGTTCTTTGTTTTTCAACCAGAATAGTATTGCATTGTGTGAATATACCACAGCTTCTCTATCCATTCATTTGTTCATGGGCATTTGGATTGTTTCCAACTCTTTGCTATTGTGAACAAAGCAGCAATAAACAAGTGTGTGTATATATCTGCTTGAGTGACAGTTCTGGTTTCTTTAGGGTATATTCCCAGTAGTAGAATTTCTGGGTCAAATGGTATTTCTATTTGCAACTTTTTGAGGAAGCGCCATACTGCCTTCCATAGTTGTTGTACCATTTTACATTCCCACCAAGAGTGAGTAAGGATTCAAAGTTCTTGACAACCTCGCCAGCATTTGTTGTTTGATGCTCTGTTGAATTTTGCTATTCTGACTGGGGGGAGATGATATCTCATAGTTGTTTTGATTTGCATCTCTCTTAGAGCTAGGAATTTTGAACATTTCTTTATGTGTTTGTTTGCCATCTGAATGTCTTCGTTGGTGAAGTATCTGTTCACATCCTGTCTCTTATGAGACATGTCATTACCAAATACTTTTTCCCAGTCTGTGGCTTCTCTTTTTACCCTGTTGGAGAAGTTTTAGGATGTGCATAAGGATTTGATTCTTAGAAGGTCCCATTTATCTTTTATCCTCTCCTGCTTGTAGGTTTTTTCAGGGTCCTTGGAAGACTGTTCATGTTGTGGATTAGGGCTTCTAGAGTTCTTCCAAGCTTTTCTCTAAAGAAGTTTAAAGTCCTTGTTTTTAGTCCTAGGTCCTTGATCCATTTTGATTTGGTTTTGTGTATGGAGTGAGTTGTGAATCTTGCTTGAGTTTTCTGCAGATAGTATCCCAATTTTGCCAACACCACTTGTTAAAAAGGCTGTTGTTTCGCCACTTAACTGATTTCATTTCCTTGTAAAAAATGAGTTGACCATAGGTAGATGGGCTGATTTCTTTGTTCTCAATTCTATTCCATTGATCTATGTGTCTGTCATTATACCACTACCATGCTGTCTTGACCACCACAGCAGTGTAGTGGGATTTGAAATCAGGGAGTGAGATGCCTCGTACCTTGTTTCTCTTTTTAAGGAGTGCTTAGCTTATTTGGGGCCTCTAAGACTTCCAATACAGTATTAAATGGGAGAGGTGATAGTGGGCATTCTTGTCTAATTCTTATTCTCTAAGGGAATGCCTTTAATCTCTCTCCATTGAGAACAATGTTGGCACTCGGGTTTGCATATGTACTTTTTCCTATGTTGAAGAACTTCCCATCTAATCCTGTTTTATTGAGTGCTGTAATCAGGAAAGGGTGTTGGATTTTTTCAATGGTCTTTTCTACATCAATTGATAGAATCATGTGATTCTTGATCTTTGCTTTGTTAATGTGATGAATTACTTTGATTGTTTTTCTTATGCTGAACCATCCTTGCATACCTGTTATGAATCCCACGTGGTCATGGTGAATTATTTTTCTTTGATGTATCGTTGGATTCTACCAGCCAGGATTTCATTCAGAATTTTTGCATCAATGTTCATGAGAGATATTGGCCTATACTTTTCTATTTTGGTGGTGTCTTTACCTGGCTTTGGTATCAAGGATATGTTTGCTTCATAGAATGAGTTTGGGAGAATTCCATCTTTTTCTATTTTCTGAAATAGCTTATGTAGAACTGGTGACAGTTCTCTGAATGTTTGATAATATTCACTTGTAGAGCTATCTGGTCTAGGGCTTATTTTGGCTGAAAGTTGTTTTATTACTTTTTCAATTTCTTCTTTTGTAATGGGTCCGTTCTGGTTTGTGTCTGTTTGTGTCAGTTTAGGTAGGTTGTGAATTTCTAAGTATCTGTCTATTTCCTCTAGTTTTTCATAGTTGTTTGATTATAGTTTTTCACAATATTCCATTGTTAGCCTTTTTATTTTTAGCTGGTTCTGTTGTGACATTGCTTGTTTCATCTTTTATTCAGATTATGTATGTTTTCCTTCCTTTCCTTTCCTAGTTTTGCTAGAGGTTTGTCAATTTTATTGACCTTTTCAAAGAACCAACTCCTAGTTTTGTTGATGGTTTCAATAGTTTTCTGTTTTCTATGTCATTTATTTCTGCCCTAATTTTTATAATTTCAGTTTTTTAGAAGGTGTTGGGTTTTCTTACTGTTCTTTTTCAGTTTTTGGAGATGTTGAGTTAGAGAGTCAATGGTCATTTTTTTCCTGCTTTTTGATATGTCTGCTTATTGCTATAAATTGACCTCTGATTACTGCTTTGACTGTTTCCCAGAGGTTTTGGTAAGTGGTGTTTTCATTGTCATTTGTTTCAAGAAACTTTTTAATTTCTTTTTTATTTCTTCTAGTACCCACTAATGTTCAAGCAAGGTGTTGTTCACCTTCCAAATGTATGGTTTTTCCTCCTTTATCCTCTTGTTAGTAATTTCTAATTTTGTATCATTGTTATCTGAGAAGATGTTTGTATTATTTCTACGTTTTTTAATTTATAGATGCTTGCCTTGTGACCTAAAATGTGACCTGTTCTCAAGAACACTCCATGCACATTGGAGAAGAAGTGATACAGTGCTTTTATTGGGTGCATTAGCCTATAAATATCCATGAGGTCAAGTTGGTTTATTGTGTGGTTTAATTCTTGAGCATCTTTGTTGAGTTTTTTCTGGTGGTTCTATCTTGTCTTGACAGTGGTGTAATGAAGTCTCCAATGACTATAGTAGTGTTGTGTATTTTGTTTTTCTGTTTTGTTCATGTTTGCTTTATATATTTTGCAAGTCTTTCATTTGGTGCATAGATATTTATTATTGTTATGTCCTCTTGTTCTAGTGACCCTTTAAGCATTATGTCCTTTGTGATGGGTTTTGCATAGAAATTTATTTTATCAGAGATTAATATCACTACTCCTGCTTTTTTCTGGTTGCCATTTGCTTGGTATATTTTTCCCCCAGCCTTTTATTTTTAGTTTTTCTTTATCTTCATTTTTCAGGTGTGTCTCTTTTAGACAGCATATTGATGAATTTTGTTTTTTATCCACTCTGCTACTCTTTTCCTCTTCAGTGGTGCATTTAAACCATTCACATTCACTGTGATTATTGAGAGGCAAAGTTTTATTGCTATCATTGTATTGAGTTCTTTTTGGTGCTATTGCTAGTTACTCTGGCCCATCCTGCTTTCTGCGGCACCTCTGTAAGAAGGATGTCTCTTAGTGTTTCCTGCAATGCTCGTCTTATTTTTACAAACTCCCTTAGGGTCTGTTTTTCTGGGAATATCTTGATCTTTCCTTCATATTTGGTGGACAGTTTCGCTGGGTACAATATTCTTGGTTGACAGTTGTGTTCTTTGAGTTTTTGATATATGTCATTCCACTGTCTTCTTGCTCACTTAGTTTCTGCTGAGAAATCAGCACATAATTTCATCTGCTCTCCCTTATAGGCTACTCTTTGTTTCTCCTTCCCTGCTTTCAGAATTCTCTCCTTATCTTTGGTTCTGGCATATTTGACTATGATATGCCTTGATGCTTTTCTTTTTTTTTTAAATTGTTCATTTTTCTACTAATTTATTTATAAAATTCAAAGACAAATTTGAACAAATTCTTTGAATTTCCCTCACCCCCCACTCATCAAATTGTATACAACCCAATGATTAATCCCCTTTTCCCCTTGCACCTCCACATCCTTCTGCTTCTGGTCTCTCCCACCCCTCCTGGATCCTTATACTCATTCTACAATAACGGTTTTATACAATATTTATCGCTATGGAACTGAGTTCGTTCACTCAGCATAATGCTTTCCAGTCCCTCCCAAGTTAGGTAATAATTTTCAAAGTTATTGCTTTTGCATGCTGCATAGTATTCCATTGTAGATTGTACCATAATTTCTCAATCCATTTATTTTTGGTTGGACATTTGGGCCGTTTACATCTTCTTGTGATGATGAATAATGCTGCTATGAACATTGTTGTATGTGATCTATTCTATATGGTGTTCACTCAGCTTCTTGAATATATATTCTCTCATTCTGCATTATGTCTGGGAAGTTTTCCTCTAGTAATTCTTCCACAACTCTTTTGGTGCCTTTACTTGATTCTTCTTGTTCTGGTGTTCTGTTGATTCACATGTTATTTCTCTTGATGGTGTCCCACATTATTCTTAAGTTTTCTTCTTTTCCCTTCCTTTTTGTTTTTCCTTTTTTGCTCTAGCAGATCGGTGGTGACAATTCTATCTTCTGTTTCACTGGTTCTGTGTTCCATCTCTTCAACTCTGTTCATGTGTCCCTCCATCATGTTGATAGCATCTGAACATTGGACCTCATATTTTGGACCGTGATTTCTTGTTTTTCCACAGCCTCTAATGCCTCGTTTGTTTTATCTGCATTGTTTCGGATTTTTTTTTAAGCTCCTCCTGGATTTTACTTGCCATCTTCTGTAATTCTTCAGGTTTGTTTTTTACCCATTGCAAATCTTAAATTATTGTTATTTTAAATTCTGTGTCAGAAAGCTCGATCAGATTTTCTGGCTTCAGGAAATCCACTGATACTGTTTCACTTTGGGGAGGGGGGGTGACATCTTTCTTTGTGCCTGTGTAGATTGTGAAGTAGCCTGCCTCTTATGTGACATTGCTATGGTAGAGGTTTTTTTCATGCCTGAGGCAATGATAGATTCTTGATCTTAAGTCACTGTTTCAGAAAGGGTGGGTCACTTACATGGCCTGTGTTTCTCTCTGAACTTCTAACCCAAGAGAAGTTTCCGTTCAGGGCCTGTGAAAGCAGTCTTTTCTTTTATAACTATTGCAGCTCAGTCAGATTGAAACGTTCTGGAGTAAAGGCTGTTAGTTGACTGTACATGAGGAGATGCAAGGTGAAGCATGGAGGCTCAGGTGCAGGGCACAGGCATGGACACAGGACAGCCATAGACACAGGGCAGGCATGGGCACAGGGAACTGGCATGAGTGCAGGGCACAGGCATGGCACAGGGCAGACACAGGCACACGGAAGGCATGGGTGCAGGGTAGGCAGACGCACGGGGGGTACAGGCACAGGTCAGGCACGGGCACAGGGCATGGGCACAGGCACAGGGTATGGGCACAGATGCAGGGTATGGGCACAGATGCAGGGTATGGGCACAAGTGCAGGGTGTGTTCCCAGACTCTTGCTCACTGTGCACACATGAAGACTTTACTCAAATTCCAGGTGTCCTGGATGCTCACCAGCTGGGCCACTCCTTGTCTGGGCCACCACTGTCCAGCTTCACCCCGATCCAGCTTCACTCTTGGTCCTGCTTCACTCCTGGTCCAGCTTCACATCCCCCTCCCCATTATGGTATTTAAAAAATTTTTATTTAATATGTAGTTAGCAAAGTATTTGTCATTTCAACAATCTTCCAGGGTATAACTAGATTCAAATAAGGCAGCACAGTAGGACTGCTATTGGTGACATCTGCCTTCTTCCTTAGACCAAACTAGTTCCACTGCTGTCAAATCGATTCTGACTTCTAGTGACCCTCCATCAGGTTTCGAAGGCAGTAAATCATAATGAGAAAAGATTACCTCATTTTTCTCCAAGGAACAACATCTGAATCCAACCACAGACCTTTAAATTAGTGGCCCAATAAGTGTGCTACACCAACAGAACACTTTTACTCTTCCTCAAAAAAGGTTCTTAACTTTTTGACCAAAAGAAGGTTATGAATACCACCTGGAAGGATGTTCCATTCAGAACTACCTTTCCCCAATGCTGCTTACCTTCTCACCTTACTTATCCTTCAGCAGTAGGGCTACTATTTAATTGGCTGAGCAATAGACTTTAGGAGAAGCTCAAGAGAGAGCAGAGACAATTAAAATTAGCCCGGAGCTTTAGGCCTTTTAATCTGCTTCTGAGAAGAGGCCTGAGGGAGGAAGAGGAAACCTACAAATTGGAAGACTAGGTGGGAAATTTGGTCAAGCTATACTAACTTCTTCTGGATTGGGCCTTCAAAAAAATCTCTCTTTTTGAATAGATATGGGTAGCAAATATGAATGCAAAATCATACCTCAGAATCTTGTGACTATGAATGATTTGTCACTGCATCTCTCAAAATATTTGACTCACTATTCACCTTGACTATTTTTCTAAACGATGGGCAAATCTTCAAGGTAAAGTAAGTAGAAAAAGGTATGTGAAACTATAGGTGGATACATGAATTTATACGTGTGATAAAATTGCACCAAAATAAATTCACACACATAAGGACATGTGAAACCAGAAACCAGAATAAAATTAGTGGTTTGTGCTAATGTCAATATCCTGATCAGATGGTACCATTTAAGGAAACTGGATAAAGGGTTCCTAGAATCTTTATAATTTCTTATAACTGTATGTGAATCTACAATTATCTCAAGATGAAAATTTTAATTAAAATTAATTTTACCTCCTTTCTGGTGGTGACTCCACATGCCAACATATCTCTTGCAAAAGATTTCCTTCATCTGTCTCCAGAAGAGAAGAGGAAACACAAGAAGAAGTGTCTGGTGCAGAGCCTTAATTCCTATTTCATGGATGTGAAATTTCCAGAATACTAATAAATCACCAAAGTAGTCAACCGCATGCACAAACAATAGTTTTGTGTGTTGGCTGCTCCACTGTTCTCTGTCAGCCTATAGGAGGAAAAGCAAGGCTTACAGAAGGATGCTCTTCCTGGTGAAAGAAACAGTAAGAAAAACACATTGGCTCTTTCCAGGCAGCGCGGTGCGATGGGCATCTCCCGGGACAACTGGCACAAGCGCCGCAAGACCAGGGGCAAGAGAAAGCCCTACCACAAGAAGCAGAAGTATGAGCTGGGACGCCTGGCTGTCAACACTAAGATTGGCCCCCACAATATACACACAGTTCATGTGAGAGGAGGGAACAAGAAGTACTGTGCCCTAAGACTGGATGTGGGGAACTTCTCCTGGGGCTCTGAATGTTGTACTCGCAAAACAAGCATAATTGATGTTGTTTATAACGTTTCCAATAATGAACTGGTCCGAACCAAGACCCTAGTGAAGAACTGCATAGTGCTCATTGACAGCACACCATACCGCCAGTGGTACGAGTCCCACAGTCTTCTCTGTGACCCCTGGGTCACAAGAAGGGGGCTAAGCTGACTCCTGAGGAAGAAGAGATTTTAAACAAAAAGTAGTCAAATAAAATTCAGAAAAAATACAATGAAAGGAAAAATAATGCAAAAATATTCTAGAGGAGCAGTTCCAACAGGGCAAGCTTCTTGCATGTATTGCTTCTCAGCCAGGCCAGTGTGGCCACACATATCGTTATGTGCTAGAGGGCAAGGAGCTGGAATTCTATCTGAGGAAAATCAAGGCACGGAAACACAAATAAATCTCCCTCCCATTTTAGCACATGTATTAAAGGTGTTTATTCTAAAAAAAAAGGAAAGAAAAACACATTGAATCAAGATCAATGAGAAATTATCTCAATAAACAGAATTTTGGACAAAAAGATAAAATTAAATTAATTTGAGCTTGAACTGAACATGCCAAAAAGTCTCACTTATCATTCATGTAAAAATGTATTTGTATGTGTACCAGGAAGAATTGACTGACACTGAAAAATTTCAGGAAGTACCATAGGAACAGGAGGAAGTAGAGGCTACAATGAAGACATTGGCAAAAAATAAGGCCTCAGGAATCAATGGGATACCAGTTGACTTGTTTCAATTAAAAGATGCAGCCTTGGATGCTCTCACCAGTCTATGCCAAGAAATTTGGAGGATGGCTGTCTGACCAACAGATTGCAAGAGGTCCATACTTGTTCCCACTTCTAAGAAAGGTGATCCAATTGAATGTGGAAAGTATTGAACAATATCATTGATACCACCTGCAAGTAAAATATTCCTGAAGATCATTATAACATGGTTGGAACAGTACATAGATAGGGAACTGCCAGTTCAAGCAGGATTTAGAAGAGACCATGGCATCAAGGACATCCATTGCTAATGTCAGACAGATCCTGACTGAAAGTAAGGAATACCAGAAGAATGACTATTTGTGCTTTTATTGACTATGCAAAGATGTTTGATTGTGTGGATCATGACAAGTTGTGGCTGACATTGAGAAGGATGGGAATCCCAGAACACTTAATTGTGTTCATGCAAAATCTATATCTGGACCAGGAGCCTGTTGTGCGAACAGAGCAGGGGAGCACTGCATGTTTTGGAATTGAGAAGGGAGTGCCCCAGGGCTGTATTCTCTCTCCATACCTATTCAGTCTGTATGCTGAGCAAATTATCAGAGAAGCTGGACTCTATGAGGAGGAGTGTGACATTAGGATTGGAGGGAGACTCATCAATAACCTAAGTTATGTAGATGACACAACCTTGCTTGCTCCAAGTGAGGAGGACTTGAAGCACAAGTTACAGAAGATCAAGGAATACAGCCTTCGGTATGGATTGCATCTCAATGCCAGGAAAACAAAGATTCTTACCACTGGACCAATAGGCAACATCATGATGGATGGAGAAGAGATCCAAACTGTAAACAGCTTCATCTTGCTTAGATCCACAATTAACACCCTTGGTGCCAGCAGTCAGGAAATAAGCAGACACATTGCAACGGGAAAATCTGCAGTTATGGATCTCTCCAAATTATTGAGGAATAATGATGTTAGTTTGAGGACCAAGGTGTGTCTGATTCAGGCCATAGGCTTTCCGATTACTTGCTATACATTTGAGAGCTGGACAATGAATAAGGATGACAGAAGAGAATTGGCACCTTTGAGCTGTGGGGTTGGAGAAGAGCACTGAACACTCCATGGACGGCCAAGAGAATGAACATCTATGTCTTAGAGAGGGTGCAGCCAGAGTGCTCTTTGGACGCAAGAATGATGAGACTTCACCTCACATACTTTGGACATGTTACTAGGAGGTGCTATTCCTTGGAGAAGTGCATGATGTTGGGAAGGATGGAGAGTCAGCGAAGGAGAAGACACTCAACCAGGTGGATTGACGTGGTGACTGCTGTAATGGGCTCTTGTGTGCCAGGAAGTATGGCACAGGATAGAGCAGTGTTCAGATATTTTGTTCATAGGGTCGCTATGAGTCATGCTCAACTCAACAGCACCTAACAACAACAACAACATGTGTTCATGGACACACACACACATTTATGAAGGGCTGTCTTTCTTTGTCTTTCTCTGCTCCCTGCGATACTGATACCTGACTGGCCTGACCTTCCAACCTTCCCTTATAGACACCTCTCCCAGGCAACAGGTCCAGAATCTTAGCCGCTTTGTATGGAAGCAGGCAACAGTGGCCAGTGAACTGTGGGAAAAGTTGACAGCACGCTGTGTGGACCAGCACCACCATATTGAGCATACTCTGGAGCAACTGATGGAGATCCAAGGGGCAATGGAAGAGTTGAACACTACTCTGATCCAGGCTGAGGGAGTCCGAGCTACATGGGAACCTATTGGGGATCTCTTCATTGATTCACTCCCGGAACACATCCAGGCTGTTAAGGTATGCAGGTCTCTCTCACTTGACAACAGTCCACTCTGAGACATGTTGGTCTTTTTAAACCTCAACAATGATCTTGCTTCTGAGACTGTATTGTCAGCTTCTTCTACAACTGTACATCCTTCTATTTATGCTGCTGAATTTGGAGGCTGGTTTGACTGGAGTCTCCTCTCTTCTCTTTCATTTGGTGTTTCTTAGTGGAGGAGTGAGAGGAAGTAAAACATAGGTCACTTGTGCCTTTGTCAAGTTTCTCTAATAGGCAAATGCTGAGGTTGTGTTGTTGAAACAAAACTTCTGGGTATGAAGTGAGTGGCTAAAGGAATCATTCTCTACTGATTCTATGATCTGGGTTCTGGTTCCACAGCTGTTCAAAGAAGAATTCTCCCCCATGAAAGATGGAGTGAAGTTGGTGAATGATTTAGCTCACCAACTTGCTATTTCTGATGTGCACTTGTCGATGGAGAATTCTCAGGCTCTGGAACAGATCAACATCCGGTGGAAACAACTACAGGTAGAAGTGCAGCCTTAAATGAGCGAAGAGGAAGAGCCTCACTAGGCCTAGGCTGGTGGGGAAGTTTCTTCAGGCCCAAATTAAAGGAAGGGTATATTGAAATGGGGCCTACGTGGGAGAATTGTTATTATAGAATTTGGGGCAGGGAAACATAACTCAACCTCAAATTTGTAGGAAATGAATAGAATTAAACAATGAGAGGGGATCTATCGAAATTTGAGCACTCAGGGTAGACAGGGACAGATGATAAGTGACTATGGCCGGAATGAAGGCTATTCTTTTCTGACACTTTGTGTGCTATGGGACAGAGAGGGATTGGGTGACCGGTGGAGGAACAAGAACTAGAGAAAAGCCTGTTCATGAGGGAATATCATTAATATACCCAGAGGTGCCTAAAAATCCCACGTTAAATACCTAGAATGAAACCACTTACATCTTACCTGCTACTTCTTTCTTCTTTCCATAGGGGTCAGTTAGTGAGAGACTTAAGCAGCTCCAGGATGCCCACCGGGACTTTGGGCCAGGCTCACAGCACTTCCTCTCCTGTAAGTGAGTCAAGCTAGGCTTTACTTACAAAGTCTCTATCTCCTTCCTAAAAGAGTCAACTATTATTCTGTGGGGGCCTGACTGGAACTTATTGTACCTTGGCATCCAAAAAGCAGTAAGAGTAAAGTCTCTCAAATCAGAGAAGCCTAACTCTGAGTCATCGCTCTTTAACTGAATAGTTGTGCAAGCTTGGAAAAGTTGCTTAACCTCTCTGGGCCTTAGGTATCAGTTATATAAAAAGACAGGAGGAAGTGCATCGGAAACATGTTCTAGGTCATAGGATTGTAGCATTAAATTGCTTTATTAATTCAACAATATTTACTGACGGTTTACTATTAGCCAAGTAGTGTTCTAGGTACTGGAGATATATCAGTGAACAAAACAAACAGAAAGCATAAGACTTGTAGAGCTTACATGTATCCAATGAGTGAATTCAGATGATAAATGAGTAAAATATGTTGTTATTGCCATTGATTTAGAACCTACTCACAGCTGACCCTCCAGTGGGTTTCCAGAGGCTGTAAATCATATGGAAGGAGATGTTCACCTTTCTCCTATGGAGGAACTGGTGGATTTGAACTGCCTGCCTTTGGCTTTCTATCCACTAGGCCACTAGAGTTCCAAGTGAAAAAAATATATAACATCAATTAGTGGCAAGTGCTATGAAAAAAAATTAAAGAAGAAAATGCATGAATAAGGAATGCTAGACTTAATGGAAGGAGGCACTGCACTTTTCAGTAGGGTGGTTAAGAAGAGCCTTATTGTAAAGGTGACAAAGGAGATGAGGGGAAAGCATTCCAAGAAGAGGAAATAGCAGTTTCTAAGATCTTAAGTCAGGGTAATGCCTGAGGGACAACAAGGAAGTTGATGTGGAAGTGAGCAAGGAGAGAATGAATGAGGCAATGAGGTCAGAATGGTTGCAGGAGAACAGAGCATGGAGAGCTATTAATATTTTAATAGGACCAGGGTGTTGAGAATAGATTTTTTTTAAAAAATAATAGTGGAAGCAGTGATACCTGTAAGAAGGCCTTTTGAAATCATTCAGGTAAAGGATCATGGTGGCTCAGAGCAGATCTAGCTGTGGAGATAATAAGGATAATAACCAGTAACAGTTGCTATTCAGTCATTTCTGACTCATACCAACCTCATATATGTCAGAGGAGAACGGCATACAATAGGATATTCAGGGGCTGATTTTTCAGAAGTAAATTGTAAAGTCTTTCTTTTTTATTTAAGGAGCTCTAACAAATAGGAAGGTTATATTTCATGTCATTTTTATATATTACATTTAAAATTGGTGATGATGTTTAATGGTTGACAACTTTGTGTAATCTTTTTATTAACCACAAATATAGGTTTATTGTTATTTTAGTGAAAATTTACAAAGAGATTGGTTTTCATTTATTCATTCATATATATTTTCCTCCATCCCCTTCCCCCAATTTATAGGCCTTTCTTTAAAGGTACTTCTGATTGAACTCCAATTGCCAACCTTTGGGTTAACAGCTGAGCACATTAACCATTTGTGTTATGCAGGGACATCAATGAGAAAATATAGAAGAAAATTAAATATGCACACAAAATATTTACCATAGTGTCTGGCACATAGTAAAATTATTACTGTACTTTACATTATATAGGAAATAGATTTTTTCCTTGGAGGCAAAGATGGTAAAACTTCATCTCATCTACTTTGGGCATGTTGCTAGAAGAGGCCATTCCTTACAGAAGGACATCATGCTTGAGAAAGTGAAGGGATGGTACAAGAGAAGGCCATCAACTAGGTGGATTGACACAGTGACTACAGTAATGGGCTCACGTGTGTCAGAGATAGTGAGATTTGCACAAGACAGGACAGGGTTCAGATCTGTTGTTCATAGGATCACTATGAGTTGTACTTGACTCGATGGGACCTAAGAACAACAAACAACAATATATAGATGATGATGATCATGATGATGATGATGATGATGATAGCTATTATTAAATAGAGGATCAGAAAAAGAGGAGTACTCTCAACAAGATAGTTTGACAGAGTAACTACCACAATGGGCTTGATCATGACAGAGATCATGAGGATAGTGCAGGATAGGGCAAGGTTCAGATCTTTTATTCATAGGGCCACTTAATGACATCTAACAACATTAGAAAGCATGCTGCTATACTTTCAGAGTGTTCCGCAACCCAGAGAATGTGCAACCAGGAGGTTGACAAGGTAACCTGGGCCTCTACTAGGACATTAAGAAGAGAAAGACATGGAGTACAGAAAGGCATGCTTTTCCAGAGCTCCTCGTTGAAAGTGAAATAGGCAATCCCATTTATTATTGTCCTATAGGACTGAGAAGTTTAACTTTTTGAAGGAAGCACTTTGAGTCCCATAAGGAAAGTGGGATCCACTTCACATCTACAGCCACACTCTGCCCACAATTGAATGGGTAGAAATGGCAAACTACATAGGGAAAGAAATTACTAGATTACCCAAGGCCAAGCATTCCTTTGACCTGTTTCTGGTATGTTAGACTCTTCATCCTTTGCCTTAACAGGAAAGAGAGACATTTGTTTACTAGAAATTGTGGTCTTGTTCTAGGAGCAATGAAAGTCAGATATCCCCCTTTGGGCTTGACCACCTTTTTGCAAGGGTAGAATATGATGGAGTCCAGAAGCCTGAAGGGCACTAGTGGTCAGCTTTCTTTCTCTTTTCCCTTACCAGCTTCTGTCCAAGTTCCCTGGGAAAGAGCAATTTCACCTAATAAAGTTCCCTACTACATCAAGTGAGTCACCATCTGAATCAGAGCTGGTCATTCACCCACCTATCCTCTCTCTCACTTTTTTTTTCTCTCTGTCCCTCTTACTCTTTGTCGAATTCCTCCATCCTGTCAAATTTTTCTTCCTACTCATCTCAAGAGCACAAGATTCTATCTGGGAAAAGATGAATTCCTTGAGCTTTGGCGTCTTCAAGGTTCACCCTTGATTCCTGAAGCTTCTTGAATTCAACCTATCACTGAATTGTGGGTGGGCTGGAGGGTGGGTTGGAAGGAAGGTGATGTGGATCCTGGTGCTATTGATACTTTTGTTGTAGCCACCAGGCTCAGACCACATGCTGGGACCATCCCAAGATGACTGAGTTATACCACACCCTAGGTAAGAATGTGGGGGTTCCTGTATAGGGTGGGAATGTATACAGAAGCCTTTGTCTTATATGAATATAAGGGAATTCCACTCCACAAGTGGTAAGGATGGAAATGAGTTCCTTGTCTAATAATCTTTTTTCCTTCCTTCTTTCTCTGCACCTCATTCAACTAACTCCACTCAGAATCTCTCGTTGTCATGGAGTTGGAAGAGACTCATAGCTGACACTCCAGTGGGTTTTTGGGAAGCTATAAATTACATGGGAGGAGATGGCCCATTTTTTACCCATGATGCTGCTACTGAATTACAACAGCCAGGGAGGCACCACCTTTTGGTTAGCAGCACAATTACATACAGACTATGCCACCAGAGTTGCCTATATTCAACAAAGTCCTCTGCACTTTCTTCTGAACCATTAGGAGATTATGCATATAGATGTGCAGTTTAACCCTGAATGGCACTACCAAGACTGCGATGATTGTGACTCTGTGTGCCTTTTCTTTGGATACTAATGGAATCTCATCAATATGTTTTAAATGTTCATGTTGTTGCCTGTGACATCATTCATTTTCACCACAATTTCATTGTGGTGTTCCATTGTACACACCACAGCTTATTTAGCCATTCTAAGACGGCTATCTAAGTCCATCTAAGATGGACATCTGGCTTGTTTCTGGTTTGAAACGAAAATGAACAATGCTATTAAGAAGTTATAGTGCAGTTGTGCAAGAACTCTTCCAGAACATATTTTTCAGTCTAAAATAAAACCAAAACCCAAACCTGTCACTGCTGAGTTGATTCCAATTGATAGTGACCCTATAGAACAGAGTAAGTTTCGAAGGCTGTAGGCCGTTATGGCTGCAGACTGCCACATCTTCCTCCAGTTGAGCAGCTGGTAGATTTGGACAACTAACTTTTTAGTCAAAAACTGAGCACTTCACTCCTGTACTACCAGGACACCAACTGGTTTTCAGTCTATATAGGTCATAAACCAGCTTTTGTATGTTGTGACAAGCATTTCTAAAAACAGATAAGATTGGGAATTAAGAAAGTGCAACAGATCCTTTGCAAGGATAATTTTTTTCCCATTCTCATATTGGTTTGTATACAATCATTCATATATATTGTGTTCCATGCATGTACACTGTGTTTTCTATAATCTTTCATTTATATTGTGTTTTGATCATGTACATTTTGCTTTATACAATCATTTATATATATATTGTACTTTATGTCGTTAATTCCTTTTGATCTATGGCCATTATAACCATGTCTTTTGCAATGTTTTTATGTTATCAAATATAGCGAGGTATTATTCTTGAAATGTTTGTTTCAATTATGCACACACAGGGGTATGTGCATGTATGTGTGAATGTGTGCATATGTGTTTGTACTGGATCGTGATGTGAAATGAAATTTCTTACTATAAACCTTAGTTAAAGATGTTTGAAAATCTCTGCTCTCGGGAAGATAACTAGTTGTATTGTAGGGTATGTGAATGTTCAGTTGTACGAGGTAATATAATACCAAATTGTTTTCCAAAGTTATTATGTTAACTTCCACCAGCAGTTCTCATTGATCCACATCCTTACTGACACTGGCACAAGGCAGTGTCTTTTTACCAATCTAGAGAAGGTGTAATATGGTATTTGTGTATGTATGTGTGATTTTTCTTTAAAACCACTACTTTAAAATTGTAATTTATGTATTAAAACATTTGTCATTCCAACATTCTCCACATGTACAATTTAGTGACACTAATTACATTTTTCATGTTGACCAACTGGCACTAGTAACATTTCCAAATTATTTCATCACCCCTAATGGAAGTTCAGTGCTCCCTGAGCAGTGTTAGGTTTTAATTTAAATTTCCCCAATTTGAGTGAGTCTCTTTTCATTCTTTACAGCTGATTTGAACAACATTAAGTTCTCTGCTTATCGCACTGCCATGAAACTACGAAGAGTCCAGAAAGCACTCCGCTGTATGTATCTCACCATACACTTCTATATGCTCTTCATCCCACTCCTACTGTTATTCATATAGCTGCTGTTTCCCACTTTCATCCTTTGGTGGGAACTCTCTAAAATCTGATGCATGTCAGTTTTGGGTGTTTACTCTTTCCACAGCCCTTCCTCTCTCCTTCAACTCATTGCTGTTGAGTTGAAACCACCTCACAGTTGACCCTCCAAAGCATTTTCAGAGGCAGTAACTTTCACAAGAGGAGACTGCCTATTTTTCTCCCACAAAGTACATGCCTTTAGTTTGGCAGTGCAACTCCTTACCCATTAGGCCACCAGAACTCCCTAATCCCACACTCGTTCTCAAATTAATCCCAAAATTATCCTCTTCCTTTTCCCTGCCTTACATAAAAAAAAATCATTGCTCCATGGCAGGAAGTGTCCCAGCTCATGGTTTGGAGTCACAGGAACTTGTGTTCTTTTTCCTTTTGAGGATTATTGAATGTAAAAGCAGAAGTGCTGAAGTAGATGCCAGTGGTTGCAGATATAATGTGGCTTCTAGCCTTGACATTATCCATTCAATTTTCCTGACCTAGCCATGTCCTTCAAGGATAATTCCAGAATTTGGAGCTGATTTTAAAGTCCTCCTGATATGTATCACATTTACTGAACCTTCATACCCAATGTCTAGGTTCTCAGAACAAAGTTCAAAGACAAGCTTAGTTTCAGCTGAAACATATGTGAAGACAGAGAAACTTATAATTATATTCAGTCACTTAGAAGTCAATGAAACATAGGAGAGGAGTTAACTCTCATCCAACTCTCTTCTTAAAAATGATACCAATATATTTGTAGAAACATCTTCAGTCATTTTAGGGAGTGTTTTGCTGTCCTTTTCCTTGAGTTGAGGCTCTTGTAAAGGATTAGCTTGGTCTGAACTGAGTCAGATTTGGTGACATTGATGGCTTTACCTACCTGGTTATATAGATATCCCTCTTTTTTTCCTTCCCAGTGGACCTTGTAACTTTGACCACAGCCCTGGATATCTTCAATGAACATGATCTACAGGCCAGTGAGCATGTGATGGATGTAGTGGAGGTTATTCACTGCCTCACTGCCTTATATGAAAGACTGGAAGAAGAAAGAGGCATTTTGGTCAATGTGCCACTCTGTGTGGACATGAGTCTCAATTGGCTCCTCAATGTTTTTGATAGGTAAGTTCTTTTAAGTCCTGTCAGTCTCCAGTATGAAATCCAATGGGACACTGTGGAATAAGGATAGTGGGTAGATGTTGCTCCCAAGGTGAGCCAGGACTCAGCTCAGTTAGAGGCATAGTTGGCACAGAGAGCCTTTCTGAGTAAAAGACCGCCAAGATGTTAATACTTTACATATATTCCTGTTCTCAGTCTCTTCTTTTAAACCTAGTGGTCGCAGTGGAAAGATGCGGGCATTGTCCTTTAAGACTGGCATTGCATGCCTGTGTGGCACAGAAGTGAAGGAAAAACTTCAGTGTGAGTACAATCCTAAAGTCTGGAGTGGAGTTGAGTGGAGGGAGAGGTGTTGTGGGGAGGCATAAGAAAGTGTAAGATAAGCAGATAGTAGATTCTGCAGCTCATTAGATAGCTATTCAGGCTACCTTGTGATGCTTCCTAGTCAAGGCTATTGAAAAGAATCCACAGCAGCCAAAGATCAAGCTGGGCCTACCACTTGTTATTCTGTGTCACCCCAAGGGATTTGTTTTCTTCTAATGTAATAAGACTTGGCCAGAATCTAAGTTGGCTTTATGGAGTATCTAACTTGCAGATTTCATTCTCCATTGGCTTATCAAATTTACACCTATCACAGACTGAAACTGAAGGCATGTCACACTTTGTATTGGAAACTTCTCATATGATTACATATGTAGGGTTCAAGAATCCCCTTTATCTGTAAGGTAGAAAGTATGTAATTATGTAGTTTCTTATTTCTCTCGTTTAAAGTACCTTTTCTTTCCTCTTCATCCTCCATCTTTTAGACATCTTGTATACTTTGTGCTTTTCCCCTTCATCATTATTTATTGTTGAGTGAATGTTTGTTGACCACTGTGCTAAATGTACTGAAGACTAAGTCGAATTATACATAGTCTCTGCTTTATGTGATTTGCAGTCCACAGAAGGAAACAGAAGGACACCACAGAAAGCTTTAATTGATACATGATTGAGCCAGAGCTGAGGGTCTTTGTCTAGGTTTACTGGTAGAGTTGTGGTGGTGGGAAACCTGTACATAATTGGCAGAACTAAAAGAACTTTCTAACACTGGCCCAGAGCCATGTGGCAGAAGGTCAGAGAGAGGCTTGCCTACAAGTATGCCTGAGAGGCTTCTGTGTTAACTGAATAATCCCGAGTGTTTTTACCTGAGTTTTACCTGTTACTTCCCTAATAGATCCCATAATTGTGGAAAATAAGCAAGTAAAGTGCTAATTAAAATAATCTGAATAACAAAGGGTAAGGATGATAGAAGGAGAATTGATGTCTTTGAGCAGTGGTGCTAAAGAAGAGTATTGAATATACCATGGACTGGTAGGAAAACAAATGGGTTCCTCTTTGAGAGAATGAAACCAGGCTGCTCCTTGGAGGCAAGGATTCTGAAGCTTCATCTAACATACTTTGGAACCAGTCTTTGGAGAGGGACGTCATGCGTGAGACGGTGAAGGGACAGTGCAAGAGAGGAAGACCCTCGATGAGATGGATTGATTCACTGACTAGGGTAATGGGGGTAGGTGTGTCAGAGACAATAAGATTGGCACAGGATAGAGCAGGATATAGGGCTGTTGTACATAGGGTCTCTATGAGCTGTAGGTAACTCGATGGCACATAAAAACAACAACATACACAATATGAGATCGAAGTATAGAGATGACAGTGGAATGAACAGTGATGATTTATTGTCAATTTGCAAGTGAAGAAACTACAACTTAAAGAGGTTCATGACTTACCCAATGTTTTACAAGCTGGTTAGCAATGAAACCAGAAATAAAACTCAGGTTCTCTGCTTTCTGCTTCTCTATACTATCCTAGTGGTAAGGAGCTGCAATGTTAACTCAAAGGCATATGGTTTGAACCCACCAGCTGTTTCAAGGGAGAAAGATAAGCAATCTTTTCTCATACCTCTAAAAACCTACTGGAGAATCACCTATGAGTCGGTTCTGCCTCAATAGCACATAGCAACAACAGCAGCAGCAGCAGCAGCAACGTATCTTCTTTGCCCTAGACGAGGTAGGAAGCAGACCAGACCGACAATAACCTCTGGAGGTAATTTTCTATATTTAGACTATCTTAGATACTATGGAAGGGCAATATATTTAGCCAATATTAAAATATAAGTACTACAGTATAAGAGGTCTGGTAGCCTAGTTGTAAGGAATTGTGCTGTTAACTCAAAGGCACGTGATTTGAATTCACCAGCTGCTCCACAGAAGAAAGATGGACGATCAACTCCCATGTGATTTACTGTCTCTGAAAACCCACTGAAGGATCAGCTATAAATCAGTTCTGACTCTATGATATTCAACAACAACAACAACAAAATCAATATAGTCCACAATCACTGAGACATGATTTTAGTTTATCAAATGCTTTGCATCATCTCTTTTTGGATTATCCATGCCAGCATTGCCTTTTATTTGTGTAGTTAATCAAGAAATGACTGCAGGACTGCACTATTAGGCTATATGAGTTAATGAACAGGAGTGGATTTGACAGCCCAGCTGCAACTCATGTTTAGGCACTCCACAATCCCACACACCATCTTGCTTCTTAAGGAATTTGTTCTCCCAATGGTGTCTTCTCTGTGTTTGACACTGCTTCTCATATTCAGCTCTCTCTGTGTTCATCTGTCTTCCCTGCTTCCATGTCATCCTGATGTGCTCTCTCTTTGTATCTGTCTCATTTTGTTATCTCTGAACTCTGAAATACTTATTTTAGAACTCCTGGGCTTCTGTAAGGCATTCTAGGTATCCCAGTTCCAAGTAATTATTTAATTCTATGTGCTCTTTCCCTTTCTATCTCCTCCCCCTCCTTTGTCCCCACACTCTTCTCTGACCATTCCTGCATCTGGGCTGGCCATTATTATGATGGGGCCAGCAGACCTCTTCAGCCAAGTGGCCAACTCAGGCAGCCAGTGTGATCAACGCCACCTCGGTGTTCTGCTTCATGAAGCCATTCAGGTGCCCCGTCAGCTGGGTGAAGTGGCAGCCTTTGGAGGCAGCAATGTGGAACCCAGTGTCCGTAGTTGCTTCCGCTTTGTGAGTATAAACAAGTAAAGGAGGAGTGGAGGGAAATTAGGAGACGAGAGTATGGAGAGTATGGGAGGGAAGGAAAGAGAACTCAGAGCTGGACTTTTGTTCTAAATTATTCAACCAGAGAGTTTATGACACAAGGCAGAAGATCTCTGGACTATTAGAGTCATAGTCCTGTTGGTGAGGGTGCCAGCTCAATTATAATAGGGTGAACAACTCTGGAGATTGAGTCAATCCAGGTTCTGTTGGTTCTCCTGACCTGCTGAGGACGACTATTCTAGGGATAAGACCCTTTGGGCCTCAGTCATTTCCACTGGGCTTCTTGTTTCCCTAGAGCACTGGGAAGCCAGTCATCGAAGCTTCACAGTTTCTAGAGTGGGTCAACTTGGAGCCTCAGTCCATGGTGTGGCTAGCTGTTCTGCATCGAGTCACCATTGCTGAACAAGTCAAACATCAGACCAAGTGCTCTATCTGTAGACAGTGCCCCATCAAAGGCTTCAGGTAGGAAAAGCAGTATATACTGGAGTGATAATAGCAATAATGGTACATAAAAATAATATATTACAAGGCAATACATTGAATAATTATTATATAGTGACAGCTGATTTAGTATGCATTATTATGTAGTTGTAATCATTTCTATTTGCAGATTGACTTTTAAAATTGCTAATATGAAATATTTTCTTTTTATTTGCTGTCTTAATGGTATTATGAAGTATTGCAAGCCTACAAAAATGGTGTTGTTGTCACTGTTTACAAAAACATAAAGACACTAATCTCAAAACTCTGTATGTGCTGGCAAGTGATCCTGAGAAAGAAAACAGGAAACTTGATATGTAGGTAAAGAGCTCTGGTGGCACAGTAAGTAAGTGTTTGGCTGGTAACTGAAATGTTACCAGTTCGAACCCATTAGCCACTATGTGGGAGAAAGATGATGCCATCTACTTTTGTAAAGATTACAGTTTTGGGAACCCTGTGGGACAGTTCTACCCTGCTCTATAGGGTTACTAGAAGTGGGAATCAACTCAATGACAAAGTTTTTTCATTTGTAGTAGCTTGTCATTTCTGTGATATAAATATCACTATAACCTCAAAAGCATAGATAATAAAAAATAATTAGGAAATATCTATTACTTTTAATTTTAACAACTATTTTAGTATAATTTCTTTAACTGTCCATTTATTTAATTGCTTAATGATCACTTTATTTAATAACTAACTTATAAAATTCCTGAAACTTTGTCACCTGGCTCTTGTAAGCTGGCATGAACTGGCTCCAATATACCACATTTTTACCTAGCACCTAATTTTAAAAGGGAGCTCTGCTGGAATAGCAGCCCAAAAGTGTTGTGCTGCTAACCCAAAAGCAGTGCTTCTTTCAAGGTTCAACTCCACCAGCTGCCCTGTGGGAGAAAGATGGGCAATCTCCCTTTGTGCAATTTAAAGTCTCTGAAAACCCACTAAAATGCCAGGTGTGAGTTGGTTCTGATTAGACGGAAATAAGCTTAAGTTTTTTAGTTCAAGAAGTTAAAAATTGTACACTGCAATTGAAACTTCCCTGATTACATTCTCTTCCCCACACCCCACAGAAGTAACCACTATCCTCAAATTAGCTTTCATCATAAAATGATCACCTGTTTAGCTTTCTAAAACATGAACATGGACCCTCCAATAAATCCCACTATTATTTTATAAGATGA
Source organism: Elephantulus edwardii (assembly GCF_000299155.1). Lineage (NCBI taxonomy): Eukaryota > Metazoa > Chordata > Mammalia > Macroscelidea > Macroscelididae > Elephantulus > Elephantulus edwardii. Next base: position 1,821,240 of record NW_006400060.1, read on the forward strand.
GCAAACGAGGCATAGAAATAAAATTTAAATTGCTGAAGTTCACTTAGCTAATGCTGGATCCTCTGGCTCCCTCAAGTCTAGGCATTCCACTAGTCTATGCTGTTTAGTAACCTCTGGGTAGTTTAGTATGACTTTGGGCCTGGATTTGAAGGACAATTCCACATTACATAATAGTAAAAACACAAAACGCATTGTTGTGGTGCTGGTTATGCTGACCCTCCAGCGAGTTTTTGAAGACTAGAAATCACATGAAAGGAGATTGCCCATATTTCTCCTGTGGAGCCGCTGATGGATTCAACCCACTAGAGGGGCTCAGCCTTTGGGTTAACAGCACATTTCCCTATGGATTGCATCACCAAGGCTCCCTTCTATAATAGTAGAATTGGTATTGTTATCAGTAACCTTTGCCTAGGAGTGGTAGAATAAGTTACTTTCATATTGGAAATGTTAACTCTTCCAGGGTAGACGGTGATGCCTGTAAGACTGGACCCTTTGGGTCCATTTTTGTTTAGAAATGTATTTGGTGTCATTTAACCCAACTCACCTCCTACTCCCTCCCTTCTTATGGAATAAAAGGTGGTGAGACCATTCTATTTTTCACACTTCCTAGGAATCTGAGCTTATGATTTTATAGGGATTTAAGAATCCCCAGGGAAAGGCTATTCATCTATTGGGGATTTAACTACTTCTGTATATAAGAGGTTGAGTGGGTTTTGGCTCAACACCTTACCCCCTTCCTATATGTATGTATATTTGCATGCTGAGAGAGTAGGCATGATCACTATGGCACACTAGATTATTTTTCCTACCACCTCTCATTTCCCAAAGGTACCGGAGTCTGAAACAATTCAACGTGGACATCTGCCAGACCTGCTTTTTAACAGGCAGGGCCAGCAAAGGCAACAAGCTACACTATCCCATCATGGAGTATTACACCCCGGTATGGAGCCGCTGGGCTGAGTGGGAAGGGTAGACAGCTCCTAAGCATTGGCTAACTGTATTCTGCTATCCTTTGGGGAGCATGCTCCAGTTTCAGTGCCTCATCAGTTTGGAAGATGCAGGCTTCTATAGTCTTCCAGCAACACTTTCATCACTGGGGCCACAGCTAGATTCCACTAAAAAGACACTATTTTACTTCTGAAATAAAGTCTTAGTAAAAATAAAAGAGAGTAAGGCAGTGCCAAGTAACTAGCATTCCATGGCTCCCTAGTTTTTTCTTGACCAGTTTCTCATACTTCTCCTGTACTGGATCACCATATCTTGCCCTGCTGTTTTGTACCTGCTCCTTTGTCATTGTTTCTACTCTTGTTAATCAAGATCAGAATATATTCTCAAATTAATTGCTCAATTGGTCCCTTGAGAGAAAGGGTATATTCCTTACCTGGGCCCCCAGTTTCACTTGGTTTTCATTGGAAATTGTCCTTCATAGTCCCCTGAGATCAGTGGGTTAGCATTCCTCAACTCTAACCACAGGACATGTCTTTTGCTGTATTCAAGACTCAGTTCCATTCTTAGCTTCCTGGGCTAATTCTACTCTCTAAACTTTAACCTTTTCCCTATACACATATTCTACCAAAGCCTCAAGTATGTCCCTGAAGTATATCTCCAGCTCTCTCATCTTACATCAGCATCTAGCAACCTATTTTCCCCCAATCTATCTTTCCAAGCTAACATTCTTGAGTCTGTAAGAGCAGGGATATATATCTCTATGCATACACAGAGAGAGAGAGAGAGGGAGAGAGAGAGAGAGAGACTCATTGCCAAAAAGTAAAGTTATATGTAGATAGTTAAAGTATAAAATTAGAAGTCTCCTTTCTCCTCTTCCTGATCCTCACCTTTCCAGCCCAACTTCTCTGAGGCAACTAGAGTTTGTGGTATGTATCCTTTATCTCCTTATCTCCAAGGAGCCCTTATCTCCAACAGGAGCCTTGAGAAAGAGTAGGTTAGCAGTCATGCTCCCTACTTAGGAGAGCAGCCATTAGCAGTTCTAAGAGAGGCTCATTATCACTTGGGAAGCCATGAGAATGAATATATGGACCCTGTCTCCTTCCAGACCACCTCCAGCGAGAATATGAGGGACTTTGCCACAACCTTAAAGAACAAATTCCGCTCCAAGCATTATTTCAGCAAACATCCTCAGAGAGGTTATCTACCTGTTCAATCAGTGCTGGAAGCTGATTATGGTGAGACGTAAGTACCCAGTGATTAAGCAGTGGCTATCTGCAGCTTCATTGAACCTAGGTATGTGTTTGAAGGGGCTGAGTGGATGAAGGGAGTGTTCCAGGAAAGATCTGACTAATGATCGGGGAAGTTCTGCTTGAACCTGGCCAGGAATTCGTACTAAGACTCTGTAGTCCAGTCTATCATGCTTCCATCAGTTCCTGGCAATCTTCCTAACCTGGGAACAAAGAATCAGCTGCTCAATGTACTCCTCTGAGTCTTTGCTGCTTTCTTCTAGGCAAACTTCTTCCCCGATGTTACCACATGCTGACACACACTCTCGCATTGAGCATTTTGCCAGCAGGTACCATCAGGTTTTCTGGGAAGTAGGGAAAGGGTTGACTATAGGGAGACCAAGGAGGGAGGGTTTTTCATTGGGAGCAAGGAGAATGGATGTGCAGGCGAGGAGGCAGGGGGTGGGTGGCTGGCGGGAGGCAGAAACCAGTGGGGCCAAGCACTTAAGGATGGTTGGGGGAAGTCTCCAAAGGGGAAGGGAGAAAAATGGAATGGGGAAAGGGGAAAGGAGCAGGAAGAGGAGGGTGGAAATTGTACAACAATGAATGATTTTTTTTCTTTTTTAAGTGAACTGGAAGAGGGGGAAGGAAAAGGAAGGGAGAAAAATGTGGAACAGTGAATGACTGAAAATCCAACTTCTCTATAAACTTTAGTTAAAATTATAATTTTTTAAAAGAGGGAGAACGGTTGATGTGTGTGTGTGTGTGTGTGTGTGTGTGTGAGAGAGAGAGAGAGAGAGAGAGAGAGAGAGATTAGTGTCCTGGAGATGCAGCCAGGCCTCACAACCACTTTTCTCTCTTGTTCCTGCTCTTTCTTCCCAGGCTTGCTGAGATGGAAAGTCAAAACTGTACCTTCTTTAATGATAGCCTCTCCCCAGATGACAGCATGTAAGTTTCCACAGCTGTTCACTTTCCAGGAATAGTACCCCTTGGGATCCTTCTGCCACTGCTTGGGAAGGCTAGAGCCTCAGATGGAGGCAGTGGGGAGGAGTTTGATGGTTATGAGTCCTTGACTCCCTAAGGAAGGAAGATTTCTTTCTGGGTGCAGTGTTTGCAAGAGAAGCAATAAATTTTCATTAAAATCTCAGTTTAAAAAAGAAAAAAAAAGAGAAGCAATAAGCTCTCTATCAACTGAGCCATATCTCTCTGCCATCTGCCCAGCCCATTTCTGATGCAAGAGCCAATTCTTCCATGCCCAACTTGGAGAGAAGAAGAAATGAGCTATTATCTCATGCTTGAGATTTCAAAGCCCCATCCAGTGCCACACCAACCCAGGAGAGGCATCTGGGACATGAAAGAAGTAGTCAGAGAGACTCCATAGTGTTATATACCAGAGAAGGAACTTTTCACCTGTAGGTGAAGCTTAGGAGTTACTTGATATGATACATAGGTCAATCTGGCCCTGACTGGGACTCAAGGAGGTGGTGATTTCTCATAGAGGGGGAGAAAGTAAAGGGGAGGAGAGTGGGAGCAAAGCACAGAAGGGGAAGTTATTTGCTCATTGTTTCTTAGAAAGCTCTAAGTAGGATCCAGAAGCCCTAGTATTCAGAAAATACTCTTTCCCAGTACCCCTACTACAGCCTTGTGCCACCTCTGACCACTTTCTCCAATGTTAAGCCTTAATATATGTATGGCCTTTGCATCTCTATATGACTGAGAGCTAAGGCTTTTCATGGTTTCCTGAGTTGGGAGCTGAGAATTCATAATGCAGGCTGTTTCTATTCAATGCCTGATCACCTCCTGTCTTCTCCCCACACCCATGCAGAGATGAGGACCAGTACTTGCTGCGACACTCCAGCCCTATCACAGACCGGGAACCAGCCTTTGGACAGCAAATCCCATGCAGCATGGGCACAGAAAGCAAAGGGGAACTAGAAAAAATCCTGGCCCACTTAGAAGATGAGAACCGGTGGGTGTGCTGACACCTCAGATGTGTGGGTTCCAGAGTCCAAGACTGCTTGAATATAAATCTTTGTTTGAACTTCCATATACTAACTGTGTGACCCTGAACTTAGATTCTCTGATCATCCATTTCCATCTGAAAAATGGAAACTATAATAATACTTCCTGGGGTCACTTGTGAAGATCAAATGAGATCAGATATACAGTGTGTTACTCTACTGCCTAAGAACACAATAAATGGTAGTTATTATAATAATTTAAGTCCCTGGGTGGTGCAAATGGTTGACATACTCAATCAATAACTGAAAGAGGGAGTTTGCTCTGAAGTGCCTCAGAAGAAAGAACTAGCAATCTACTTCTGAAACACTAGTTTGTAAAAACCTCAGGCAACATAGTTCTACTTGAACACTCATAGAGTTGCCATGAGTTGGAATCAGCCCTATGACAACCTTTATCTGTTATTATTATTACTTGAATTCTTTTAAGGCAGCCAAAATTTATACAAGTCCCCATGATATGCACCATTACTGAGATTACAGAAAAGAGTCTCTGCTCACAAAGAAATTCAGTGTTGGTAATGAAAACAGATACTTATCACTTAGGAAAAGTAATAAAAGAAGAGGAGAGTGACACTATGCAGAGCATTTGAAGACTGGGAGAAGGAAGGTAAAGAAGGTTACAGTGATGGCATTAGTCTCCATAAAGCAGGAATTGTTGTAGGAGCATAAGGAGAGTCCAGGCCACTTTGGGGACATGCAGTGTTCCTTAGAGCACTGCATCTCAAACATTCATGTGGCTACAGATTACTTGAGAAACTCATTAAAATGCAGATTCTGATTAGTAAGCTTGAGTCAGGGCCTGGGTTTCTGCACCTATAACCAGCTCCCAGGTGATATTCATACCATTGGTCCATAGACCTAATATTAGAAGCACAGATTTGGGGCCAGTCTATGAACTGTTTATTAGGAATCCAGGAGAAGATAAATGCAGAAGTAAAGCGTGAGTTTTTAGAAACTTTAATGGCAATTTGACATTTCTGTGGCATGTGTCATTAGTGGGTTCAGTGAATAGGGTATAGACAAGTTTAGGTGGTGGTGTCACATGTGATGTGAGCTATTAATCCTGCATTGAGACTACATCATGGTCCACATGGATTTGAGGGAGAGAGTCATTGTTTTTCACTGTAGACAATTGGAGAAGAACTGAATTAAAGCAGCAACAGACAGGCCCAGGAGAATGAACAGAGAATAATTGCGTTCTACCGTAAAACAATACAATAACCCACAAAGCATAGCCTCTCCTGCTTCTGTTATATCTTCCATTGGAATCTAAAATGGAGTACATGAGTCAGTGGTCCTACTGAATCATTTCTTTGCAGACTGTGCTCCAGGCTCATTTTAAAGTCTGGACTAATCCCCAAATCTCCACATCAAAGCATGAGATATTTGTTGTGTGAAATGTCAGCTTTCTCTGCTCTGAGGTCCAATCATGGCAGTAAATTATATATGTGTTGGAGAGGAGGTAACATGAGTGGCCACTGAGGCAAGAATACTGCTAGGTGCAGAAGGATGGATGGGGGAGCCAAGATATTGATCACACTAGTCCTAGTTTCAAGCTAACCCAGAGTCATCTAGGTACAAGGAGACATATGGGACCTAGAGAGTCAGTGCCCTGTTAGTGCCCCATGGCTTAATTTCTCTGTCCTTGGTAGGATTCTCCAGGGAGAGCTGAGACGCTTGAAGTGGCAGCACGAGGAAGCTGCTGAGGCACCCTCTTTGATCGAGGGCTCTGTTGACATAGCGCATGACCATGGCCATGAGGAGCTTCTGGCTGAGGCCAGGATCCTTCGACAGCACAAGAACCGCCTGGAGACACGCATGCAAATTCTTGAAGACCACAACAAGCAACTGGAATCCCAGCTGCAGCGCTTAAGGGAGCTGCTCCTACAGGTATAGCTGAAAACAGGGCAAGTACCGGGGCAGCCCTTGAATCCAGGAAAAAGGGTGGGAATGTAGCAAAGAGGAGGATAGAAGAGGTCAATGGCAATAACTATTAGATGACTTTCTAAAGAGGACTGGCCTGGCACTTGGGGAGGGTGCAAAGAAGAAAGGGGCTGGTCATACATAATTTCGCCAATTATCTTCTACTTCACACTTGTTACTTTCAAGCCACTGTGGGACCAGAGGCAGAACTTCTGAAGACTCAATTTTCCACAACCCATTTGAATCCTGTATTGAAGAAATCATCCAAAACAGATTGATTTTGCTAACATGGTATTTGCTAGAAAGAAGAAAATTTAGACATGATAGACAAGGCAATGATTTTTTTTTTTTCCTTAAAGGAAGCACTGATTACTTTTTGTCTCTTTCCTCATACTACTGTGCTGTTCTAGAGTCAGATAGCCCTGAGTTTTAATTTCTCTCTGAACCTGATTGTGGAATATTGGGCAAGTTACTTAACCTCACTAGCCCTTAGTTGTTCCTTCACCTATAAAACAGGAATAATAGGAGTACTAGCCTTGGTACCAGCAGTCCGGAAATCAGGAGACATATTACACTTGGAAATCCTGCAGTCAGAGACTTCTCCTAGTTACTGAGAAGCAATGATTTTGAGGACTAAGGTGCCTATGATTCAGGCCATGGTCTTTCTGATCACTTGCTATGCATTTGAGAGCTGGACAATGAATAAGGATGACAGAAGAAGAATTGATGCCTTTGAGCTGTGGTGTTGGAGAAGAGTACTGAACATTCCATGGATGGCCAAGAGAACGAACAAATATGTCCTGGAGAAAGTGCAGCCAGACTGTTCCTTGGAGGCAAAGATGATAAAGCTTTACCCCACATACTTTGGACATGTTGCTACAATAGCCTATTCCTTGGAGAGGGACATGATGCTTAGAAAGGTCAGTGAAGGAGAAGAAGACCCTCAACCAGCTGGATTGATTGCTGCAATGGGCTCAAGTGTGTCAGGAAGTGTGAAGACGACATAGGATAGGACAGAGTTCAGATCTGTTGTTCATAGGGTCGCTATGGGTTGTACTCAACTCAATGGCACCTAACAACAACAACAACGACAAAGCTTTATAGAGTTGTGGTGAGGATAGCAAGAAAGAATGAATTTCTAGCATTTAGCATGATGCCTGGAATACAGAAACAACTTAATATTACCTATTGTCATTTTTGCTGGATAGTACAAATTTTTAGCACATTCAACTGCTAACCAAAAAGTTAGTACTTAGAATCCACCGACAGATGTATTGGAAGAAAGGTCATGCATTCTACTTATCAAAATTCAGCCACTGAGAACCTTATGGAACACAGCTCTACTCTGACAGACATGATGGGATTGACTTGGCAGAAACTAAGTTATTGTTGTCCACATAACATAATAACATAACATAACATAACATAACATAACATAACATAACATAACATAACATAACATAACATAACAAACATAACATAACATAACATAACATAACATAACATAACATACTCCCCTCCCCCAGATCTTCTAAGGGATAGTTTCTTAATGAATTCCTACATGGTCCTAAAATATGCAGCCAAATTGTGAATTGAGGATCAGAGAGAATTAAGTTAATTACAGACGAAATGACATCAAGTGACCTTTAGACACAAAGACTTTTTTTTTTAAGAACTGGAGTCTGACACATGTAGTTGAAGGAAGAAGGTAATTACTAATAGAATCTTCTAAGAAGTATTCTAAAAGGGATACCACTGTTTTGGGTACTACTAAAAGTTTCTTAAAGTAAAAAAGATGGTCATGGAGCTTTAAAAGTCCCTTCTAAACTCAAGAGTTAGAAGTTAAAATTATTACTGGAATATTATCAGAAAGGCAAAACCACTTAAAGTAATGCTTTAACTCTTGCTAGCCACCTACGGAATCAGATGGCAATGGCTCTGCAGACTCGTCCTTAGCTTCCTCTCCACAGCAATCAGAAGGCAGTCATCCCCCCGAGAAGGAACAGACTACTCCAGATACTGAGGCTGTAGGTAAGTCTCCCTGGGTCCTCTAAATCCTTTCTTCCATGACTTGGTCCTGCTGCAGATTTCTTGCCTATTTTGTCAGATCTCAGACTAGTTTCTCCTTATGATTTACAGACTAGGGTCAGAGTTTGATTGACCTGTTGATTAATCTCTCTGTTTATCCTTTTGTTGTTAGGTGCCATCAAGACAGTTAAGACTCATAGCAATACTATGTACAACAGAAGGAAACATTGTCTACTCATTCATAGTCCTTATAATTGTTGCTATGTTTGAGCCCACTGTTGAAGTCACTGTAATTTCATCTTGTTTGAAGATCTTTACTGACCTTCTTCTTTACAAAGCATGATGTCTTTCTCCAGGGACTTGTCCCTCCTGATACCATGTCCAAAGTATGTGTGATGAAGTCCTGCCATTGTCACTTCTGTCTTGGGGGTGGGGGGAAACACCACAATAGTTGCAGTAGTAAAATATCCCCCATTCAGGATACTGTGTAAAGAGGAATAGAAAAGTGGGAAATGGGAGAACTTGAATTCAGAGCAATTTCTACCTGAGCCCAAATACTGTTACAAACTCAATATTATAGAGAATAACAAAACCAGCTAAGGATTTACCTTTATACTAATTACTGAAGCTATTTGATCATGCTGATTATTTACAAAAGTCTTCTTTGATAAAAGGTGACAAGTGATCAGGAAGGTCTTTATTGATATCCAAGATTATAGTGGAGATGATAATTAGTAGTTTACATAAAAGGTACAAACTTCAGGAAGCTTGTTTACTAGTAGAAGGTAGTCTGAGTAGACGAAGAACAATAATTGGCCATCTACTTCTGAAATAACAGCCCTTACAAAACCCTATGAACAGCAGAGAACATTGTTAGATAGTACTAGAAGTGTAGTCCTATAGATTGGAAGACAATATAAAATGAGGAGAGAAGTGCAGCAATGAATGAATGGAAATCCAAATTCTCTGTAAATGTTCATTAAAATTATTTAAAAAAAATAAAATTTAAAAAAACGAGGAGAAACAGGTACAAATATCCAAGAATAACTGAAACATGGAATATACAAAGCATGATTCTAGGAAAATTAGAAGTTGTATAAAGTAAAATAGAATGTATAAATATCTACATCCTGAACATTAATGAGCTGAGATGGACTGAAATTGGCGACTTAGAATCAGATAATCATATGGTCTATTATTCTGGGAATGATAAATTGAGGAAGAATGGTGTTGCAATCACAGCAAAAATAATATTTCAAAATTTATCCTAAAGCACAATGTTGTAATAGGATACTATGCACATACACACAAAGAAGACATGTTAATAAACTGTTTTTCAAATATATGCACTAACAACTAAAGCCAAGTATGAAGAAATTGAGAACTTCCACCAACCTTTGCAGTCTGAAATTGATAGAACATGCTTTCAAGAAGCTTTAAGAGTAACTGGTGACTGGAATGCAAAAGTTGGAAACAAAGAAAAGTACTGATAGTCAGAAAATACAGACTTGATGACAGAAACAAGGCTGGGGATAAAATTTAATTTTCTACGATCAATAAGTTATTCATTGTAAATACCATTTTTTTTTAAAAAAGCCACAAATGGCATCTAGATATATGGACCTCATCAGATGGACTGCACAGGAAGGAGATTAACTACAGCTATGGAAAGAGTTGATGGAGAATCTCAATCAGTCAAATTAAAGCCAGATTCTGACTGTGGAACAAATCATCAATTGCTTGTGTACAAGTTCAAATTGAAGTTGAAGAAAGTGAAAACAACCACAAGAACTCAAATACTGCCTTGAGTTAATTCCATCTGAGTTTAAAAACTATCTCAGAAATAGGTTTGATGAATGATCAAAGATCAGATGAGTTGTTAGCTTACATCAGGGATATGATTCATGAAGAAAGCAAAAGTTGTAACAAAGACAGGGGAGAAAGAAAAGACCAAAATGGACGTCAGAAGAGACTCTGAAAATTGCACTAGGAGAGAGAGACCAAAAGGAAGAAGTGCTGAAGTAAAAGAATTAGACAGATTTCAAAGGACACCTTGTGAAAACAAAGTATTATAATGAAATAAGCAAGGAACTAGAGTTAGAAAATCAAAAGGGAGGGACATGGTTGGCATTTCTCAAACTGAAAGAACTGAAAAATTCAAACTGAGAATTGCAATCCTGAAGGATTCTATGGGAAAAAATTTGAATGATGCAAGAAGCATCAAAAGAAGATATATACAAAAAGAAGGAATACACAAAGTCATTGTGCCAAATATAATCAGTCGACATTGAGACATTTCAGGAAGTAGCATATGATCAAGAACCAATGGTAATAAAGGAAGAAGTTTAAGCTACCCTGAAGGCTTTACAAAAAATAAGGTCACAGGAATTGATGGGATACCAATTTCATCAAACGCATGCTTACCAAATCTGTGCCAAGAAATCTGGAAGACAGCTATCTGGCCAACTGTCTGGAAGAGATCCATATTTTTTCCCATTCCCAAGAAAGGTGATTCAACAGAATATAGAAATTATTGAACAATATCACTAATATCACATGCTTATAAAAATCATTCTGTTGATTATACAAAAATGGCTGTCATAGTACATCAACAGGGAACTTCCAGAAATTTAAGCTGTATTTAGAAGAGGCTATGGCACTGGGGGTATCATTGCTGATGTCAAATGGATCTTGGTTGAAAGTAGAGAATACCAAAAATATGTTTATTTGTGTTTTATTGACTATACAAAGGCATTTGACTGTATCGAGCATAAAAAATTATGGTTAACATTGAGAAGAATGGCAATCCCAGAACACTTAATTTTTCTCATTTGAAGCATGATACATAGACCAAGAAGCAGTAGTCCAAACAGAACAAGGGAACAGTGACTGACTTAAATGTGTGTGTCAGGGTTGTATCCTTTCTTCATACCTATTAAATTTGTGTGCTGGACAAGTAATTCAAGAAGATGGGTTGTATAGAGAAGAATGTGGCATCAGGATTGCAAGAAGATTCATCAACATCCTATATTATGCAGATATTACTACTTTGCTTACTGAAACTGAAGAGGACTTGAAACACTTGCTGCAGAAGTTCAAAAACTTCAGTCTTCAATATAGATTAGATCTCAACATCAATAAAACAAAAATCCTCACCACCAGACCAATAGGCAATATCATGATAAATGGAGAAAAGACTGAAGTTGTCAAAGATTTCATTTTACTTGGATCTACAATTAACATCCATTGTAACACCAGTCAAGAACTCAAGACATGTATTGGGAAAATCTGTCAAGGCCCTTTCCAAAGTGCTAGAAGAGTAAGGATGTCAGTTTAAAGACTAAGGGGCACCTGATCCAAACTATCATCTTTTCAATTACTTCCTATTCATCTGAAAGTAGGACGATCAATAAGGATAACAGAACAATTGATGCTTTTGAATTGTGGTGTTGTAGAAGAGTACTGAATATTCCATGGACTGCCAAAAGAACAAACAAGTCTATTTTGGAGGAAGTATAACCAATGTGCTCTTTAGAAGCAAACATGATAAAACTTTTCAGGTAACTTAGTCTCATGTAATTTGGGCATGTTGCTAGAAGGAGCCAGTCCTTGGAAAAATATATCATACTAGGAAAGATGGGGAATCAGAGATAGAGAGGAAGACCCTCAACAAGATGGATGAACATAATGACTATAAATATGGGCTCAGACATATCAAAGATCATGCGGATGGGACAGGATAGGGCAAATTTCAGATCTGTTGTTTATAGCTGCTATGAGATGTAGTCGACTTGATGACACTTAACAACAACAACATGTGCCCTAGCAGTAAGAAGCTGTGCTGTCAACCCAAAGGCATGTGGTTTGAATTCACAATCTGTTCCACAGGAAAAAGGTGGGCAATCTCTTCCTGTGCAATTTACTGCTTCAGAAAATCTGCTGGAGGGTCAACTATGAGTCAGTTCAGACTCAACGGTACACAACAGTCTTGGATAGTCAGGAAAACTGTCATTTAAGAGTGGAAAATCCTTCATGTGTCCCAGTGCCGTGTTCATTATTTAGCCCCTCTTTTCTTAGTTTCCCCCAACACCCATGTCAGTCCTGTTTGACAAATGAAGGAAATAACTGATGAAAAGGAATATATAGCTATGCATTATTTGTATGACAAAAGTCCAGAATAAGAAGTGCATAGCAAAGTGGACTGGAGGAGGCGTGGAGGTAGGGGAGGGAGGAAATTATGCAACGATGAATATTTTTTGTGTGAACTGGGCATTAGGGAGGAAAAGGTGTGATAATGAATGAAAAATCCAACTTCTCTGTACATTTTTATTAAAAGCACAATTTTAAAAAAAAGGAGTGAAAAATCTGGTGGAGGGTCAACTATAAGTCAATTCTGACTCCATGATACACAACAACAACAGTGTTGGATAATAAGGGACAGTGCCATTTAAGAGTGGAAACAAAGTGGAAAGGTTCATGCAAATGGCCCTTATGTTAAAGCCTTTATTGTTCTAAAAAAAAGGCTAAGCCTAGGCAAATTCTGAAATCTTGTGAAAATATAAATGAAACTTTCTGAGAAGGAAATTGATATGTCCTTGAGGGTTTCTTTTAATGTTATGATTGCTATTGAAGTTTAAATGTTCAGAGAAAGCATGAGAGGTTTTTGGATGACATCTGGATGTATCCCAAGGTTTAAAATTCAGTCAGGCAGCAGTTTCTGCAAATCAGCTTTAATCTAATCTCTAAAGCACTTCTAAGCATTATTCTTGTAGTACTTCTAAAACAGATTTGTTTGTTCTGGAAATCCATACTATAAATCTGTATTCTTCAACACCATAATTCAAATACACAAGTTCTTTGTCAGTTTTCCTTATGCATTTTTTAAACTTTCACATGTATATGCAGCAAATGAACATACCACATTTTGTGCTAGGCACATCTTTGTCTTTGAATTGACAGCCTCGTACTTTCACACTTTAAAAAGGTCAGCAGATTTTAGGGGAGCTCTGGTGGCCTAGTGGCAAGGAGCTGCAACTACAATCCCAGAGGCACACGGTTCGAATCCACCAGATGCTCTGCCGGGAAAAGGAGGGACAATCTCCTCCTGTACCAGTCAGATCTGATTTGACGGTACACTCACACAAAAATTAAAAAGGTGAGCAGATTTTCCCAATGCAGTACCTCGTTTGATTTCTTGACTGCTGCTCCCTTGAGCATTAATTATGGTTCCAGGCAAAATGAAATCCTTGACAACTTCAATTTTTTCCCCTCTGTTTATTATCATATTGCTTATTTTATCTAGTTGTGAGGATTTTTGGTTTTTTATGCTTAGACCTAATCCATCTTAAAGGCTTTTTAAAAACTTTTAAAATTATTATTTTATTGAAAGTTTTCAAATAAATTGGTTTCTCATTCATTGATACATATGTGTTTTTTTTTTCTCCCTACTTCTCCTCTAATTCACTTTGTAACTCATGGCCTGTTTCAGGTTGCTAATTGCCATACACATAATGTCTAATCGTTCTTTTCAAATTGTCCTTCACTTCAGTGAATGACTGGACTTTACTCCAATGCACTATTCATTACTTATTCATTCTTTTTCTGCTTTCCTCCTCTCTCTTGTATCCATCCTCTTGTTATAACAATGATCTTATGTAGTATTTGTCTTTTTGTGGCAAATATTTCACTCAGCATTATGTCTTCAAGACTCATCCACATTGTGTATTGCTTACAAGTTCATTTTTTTTTTCAATGCTATATAATATTCCCGGGGTACCTTAGGTGAGGCGTGGGGATGAAGAAAGCTCCACCTCTCTCTCTCGTCCCAGAATCCCAAAACTAATTCTCCCCAGTTGGCGTCCTGGGGTGGGGGTGGGGGGCCTTTCCCGTCTTCCCGGGGTACTTTAGGTGAGGCGTGGGGATGAAGAAAGCTCCGCCTCTCTCCCGTCCCGGAATTTGTTCCCATTCCAAAGAAAGGTTACCCAACAGAGTGTGGAAATTATCGAACAATATCATTGATATCACATGCAAGCAAGATTCTGCTGAAGATTATCCAAAAATGACTGAACAGCACATCAACAGAGAACTGCCAGAAGTTCAGGCTGGGTTTAGAAGGGGTCGTGGTACTAGGGATGTTATAGCTAATGTTAGATGGATCTTGGCAGAAGGCAGAGAATACCAGAAGAATGTCTATCTGTGCCTCATTGACTATGCAAAGGCTTTTGACTGTGCTGATCACAACAAGCTGTGGCTGACTCTGAGACGAATGGGAATCCCAGAACATTTGATTGTGCTAATGCCAAACCTATACTTGGACTTGGACCAAGAATCAGTGGTCAGAACAGAGCAGGGAGACACTGGATGCTTCAAAATCAAGAAAGGGGTCTGTCAGGGATGTATTTTGTCTCCATACCTTTTCGATCTTTATGCAGAGCAGACCATACGAGACGCTGGGCTGTACGAGGAGGAATGTGGCATCAGGATTGGTGGAAGAATCATCAACAACCTGCGTTATGCAGATGACACAACCTTGCTTGCTGAAACTGAGGAGGACCTGAAGCGCTTGCTGCAGAAAGTCAAGGACTGCAGTCTTCTATATGGATTGAAGCTCAACATCAAGAAAACAAAGATTCTCACCACTGGGCCAATTGGTAGCATCAGTATGGATGGTGAAGAGATTGAGATAATTAAAGAGTTTTCGTTTACTTGGTTCCACAGTCAACACTCTTGGTAACAGCAGCCAGGAAATCAAGAGACAAATTGCATTGGGAAAGTCAGCTGTGAGGGACCTCTCAAGAGTACTGAAGAGCAATGACATCAGGCTGGAGACTAAGGTGTGCCTGATCCAGGCTATAGTCTTTGCAATTACATGCTATGCATCAGAGAGTTGGACAGTGAATAGGGATGACAGAAAGAGAATTGATGCCTTTGAGCTGTGGTGCTGGAGAAGAGTACTGCATATACCATGGACTGCTAGAAGAACAAAGAGGTTCATCCTAGAGAGGGTAAGACCAGGCTGCTCCTTGAAGGCAAGGATTTTGAAGCTTCTTCTGACATACTTTGGACATGTGCTTTTGGAAAAGCACATTATTCTTAGGAAGTTGGAGGGACAGTGCAAGAGAGAAAGACTCTTTTTGAGATGGATTGATTCAGTGATTGGGGTGTAGAGGGTAGGTGTGTCAGAGACAATGAGGTTGGCACAGGATAGAGCAGTGTTCAGAGCTGTTGTGCATAAGGTTACTAGGAGTCACAAAAGTCATTGTTCTTATAAAATTCCATCCTAAAATCCCTGGCAATGTTTCTACTACCAAATCCCGCTCCAGTGGTGCAATTGTTTAGAGTGTCATATTTGCACATCAATTCTATTACCCAATAAGAAAGATAAGCACAGGGTAATTTAGTCTTACTTAGTAATCTACAGTGAACAATTTCACATGGGTTTCAATAGGGAACAATTTCATTGGTGAAATAATCTGTAGTGAATAATTTTACATGCGTTTCACAAGTAAGCCTGTGCTTACCTTGCTTACTAAATAGGCTGCTCTTGGAGCTACAGATTCATTTTGTTTGGTTCCCATCACTAGCTGTTATGAATGAATCTTTTAAAAAATATTTATTATTAATTTCTATGTGCATCCTAAAACTTCTCC
>NW_006400060.1:1838404-1852322 GCF_000299155.1 Elephantulus edwardii
TTTACAATCCCTCCCGCCAGGTCCACTCTACTATGCAGCCTTCGCTCTGGAATCTTGTCATGACAAAAATACCTAATCACATATCCCTTTTAAACACTTTTCTCCCTCATCTGTTTCAATGCAGTATACATTATTGAACCCATCTTTCTCAGTCTCCCACCAACCCCAAGGTCAGTCCTGTTTTGCAACAGTGGCACTATGCAGTATTTGTCCTTTTGTGACTATTTCACTCTGCATCATTTTTGTGACTTTTCGAGAAAGCTTCATACCACCTTCCACAGTGGTTGCACCATTTTACACTCCCACCAACAGTGAATCAGGGTTCCAGTTTCTCCACAACCTCGCCAGCCTTTGTTGCTTGCTGTTCTGTTAAATTTTGCTATTCTGACTGGGGTGAAGATGATATCTCATAGTTGTTTTGATATGAATGAATCTTGATTGCATTTTTTATCTGTTTCAGACCATAGAAGTTGGTATAAATCTTTAATTTCTTCATCTTTGGCATTAGTTCTTCTTCATTAAATTTTAATAATAATCCTATTAACTGGCCCTCGTTACAGGTGAATGGATATTATCACTGACAGCATTGTACATTGAAGTGCTCTTTTTGATGATGAATGTGCAATTTTTTTTAATCCCAGCAAAGTAGACCACATGATCATGTGATTCAAAATGGTCAACACCAGTGCATTTTATTTCACTAATACCTAAGTTACCTACAATCAGGCATTCCATTTCTTTTCTGACAACTTCTTTCTTAAACTTATAATTTAGACATTCTTGTAATTTATGAATGTTTGCAGCTATTTATTCTCATTTTGAGTCATCCATATCAGCAAATGAAGGTCCAGAAAGCTTTATTCCATCCATACTCTTTCCCAGTCACATTTTGAGTGACTTCCCACCTGAGGGGCTCATATTCTGGCACTATCGGATAACATTCTGATTTTTAAGGGTTTTGCTGGCACGTTTTTTTAGAAGTAGTTTTCCAGGTCCTGCTTCTTAACCTGTGTTAGTCTGAAAACCCAAATCTGTCCACCATAGGTCACCTTGACGGTATTTAAATACAAGTGTAATAGTTTCCAACATAACCACAACGCACAAGTCACCGTAGTAAAATAAAATGATAAGTGATGTTTGTTTATTCTACAAATGTTTATTGAACAATTCCTATGTATTAAGCATTGTGGTGAGAATATACAAATACTGTTGATTCGCTTTTTTACTAGCAGCATTCTACCTGAGTCGATTGGCCTAATAAGAATCGTTGGTGACCTAGTGGATACACAGTTGTGCTGTTAACCCAAAGATTATGCCTCTCTGATGGTTCAAATCCACCCACCAGTGGCTCCACAAGAGAAAAAGGGAAATATCTTCTCGTGCAATTTACAGCCTCTGAAAACCTATCAGAGAGTCAGCTATGAGTTGATTCCAACTCGACAGCAATGAATTTGAGTTTGCATTCTCTTCTCTAAACACTTTTCTTTTTCTGTTCAGATGACGTGAGGTCAAAGAGCCAAGATGTTAGCCTGTGCTTGGAGGACATTATGGAGAAGCTCCGCCATGCCTTTCCCAGTGTGCGAAGCTCTGATGTGACTGCCAACACCCTACTGGCCTCTTGATGGAACTAAATCCCCACTCTATAGTATTTCGCTCTATCCTATTTTGGTCAATGCCCTCCCTCAGACTTCACACAACCTTTCCAGTTCCCAGACATCCCACTTTCTTCAAAAATAGTTATATGGGCTTCAAGCAGCAGCAGGGATCTGAAGATATATGAGGTGTGTGTAGGAGTTCTGGGAAAGGAGGATATTATTCCTCTGACTCTAGACATATGTCTTTATCCTCAAATTTGAGACTAATCCATTAGGTATATTTCTGTTGAAGCCCAGCCAAATGGTACTTAGAGGTCATTAAGATAGGGAGTAAAAAAGTTCTCTTGTGAAGTTAAGCAGTGTCCATTGATCCCTTTCCCTTCTCCATGGAATTACAGAGATAGATACACAATAATTCCAGTATACTGAATCAAAAAGGGATATCCCTGCTCTTTAGCTCAATTCAAAGGAAAAAATAGTATCATTGAAGTACTCTTCTAAGTGTCCCAGAAAAATCCTAGGCTCTCTTTCATTTCAGCTCCAGGACATATCTCTCTGTAGCCCTTTCAATGTTACCTAGGTCTTGTTTCCTCCTCTAACATCTTTAGTTCCCTTTGCCTCAGTGACTTTAAGACCTTCCTCAAGGGAGAAACAATAAGGGAGAAACAATTCATTGCACTTCCACTTTACATTTGTAAACATTACTGAAATGTTTATGGGCTTAGTTTATTCCCCCCAATCTTTAATGATCTGGGGAGCCCCCTGCCCCCCCCCGAGGGAGCAGCTGAAGTTTTTCTAGGAACCTAGCTGAAGCCACCCTCTGTTCTTCTGAGTCTTCTATCACAGAACTGGGTAGGAAAACTGATAGCTTGCTCAAGAAGGGGTCCTTGCTCTCCCTGCCCTAGGTGAAAAAAAGGAAGTCACCCTCTAGCATGGAGGAGTGTGACTACCCAATTCCTTTGCAGACTGTGGCCCATATTTCCCTTAACCTGAATCAAGTGAGGTGGCTGATTGCCACCCGCCCCCTCCCACTCCAACCCACTCCAGCTGATCATATGGTGTTAAGGCAATCAGCCATCCTGAGTATCAGCCCCTTCCAAGGAGTCATTGGTCACAAATCAGGATGCTGGCCACTTCCCTGAGATATCCAAACAAGAAGGCCTTCCTTTGAATAAAACTGTTTTTTCTAACTCTGGTAGGTAAACCTTTCTGCAAACTGAACTAACTGTTCTTTGACAATATATACTATAATCTCTTTATCCAAAAATTGTTCAAAGTAGATGGGGAAGAAAGGTAAGAACTTTGAACAGACTCAGAGCCCACTTAAGTGGCTTTGTATCAAAAGGCGCTTTATAACCCAGAGCCCTGCAATGGACTTAATTTGCCTAGGTTAATATACATATATATATATTCTATGTTTCTACTTTGCAACAATATTCTCCTGGCCTCATTCACACATTAAATTCTAGTACCTCTTGAAGTATTGATATTCTGCTTTGCTCTTTGTTAGTCTCAGCCTCTGGTTGGACAGGTAGATATATCTTGGGAAACTCCATTCAGTAATATTCTTCTAGTTTGTATCTCTCCATGGTGTTTGAGGTGAGCTATTCTAAGACCAAAGTAACAAGCCTATGGCCACATACCAGGAACCTAGCAGGAAAGTTTGTTTTTCTCTTTACTCTTTTCCAAGTCTTATTCCCTTGAGACCTGGACCTTGGCTATCTTTTCCTGGACTTCCCTGAACAATGATTCTGATGTCAAAATAGATCACACCAAAACTCTGCCCACTCCATGCAGAATAGAATGGACAAGTACTGCCAATTTTAGCCTTTGCCAGGCTAAAATAGAGTACTACATTATTTAGCCTATTCTAAAGTCTGCCTCGGAGCCTTAAAGTAAGCAGAGGCACCAAGGTCAGGAGAATGTTAAATGAGTGGGGTGTTATATTATAATGAAATAATGGACCACTAGTTAGAATACTTGACAACCTAGACTTGTCTGCTCCTTGGGAGGTCCAGAGGTCTAGAATTGTCTCCTCCTAGATTGCCATTAAGCAATAAGTCCAGGGTAGCAGACTTTCTATCACATCATCTGCTGGAGCTCACGAGATCTCTTGATGACCTCTTGATGAGTCTTAGTATCTAGATGCATGGCAAGCAGGTGATAGGGAGGCATGGAAAAACAGCCAGAGCATCATACAGGGTGGAATATGTTTGTTAGGCCTATAATGTGATCAGGAGTGGGACAGGGGACATTTGCTGAAGGATAGAGGGCTCCAGAACTTTGAAGCATGTACCTACCCAATCCTCAGAAAGGCAGACAAGAAGATTCTTGTCCCAGGAAAGTCCTAGAAAATATTTTCCAAATCCCGCATTCAACCCCAGAGATTTTGGGCAGCTGGCAACTGAAGTGGGCCAAGCACGGTAGAAAAGATGTCGATTTTGTGCTGTGGGTGGACTGAAAACGATGTAGGATTTGTGCTGTAGGTATACTGAAAAAGTAGGTTGAATTTTTACTAAAGAGACCACCAAGACTTTATGGCCCTATGTCTACTTTAATACTTGGGCTGAGTATATTGCTCCGTGGTTCAGTGATTGCAGGCAAATAGATTTTCAGGCACTGTAAATCCAAATTTGAATTGGATTTACTAAAGTGTGTTGTATGTTGTTAAGCATCTGTTGTGTATTCTATCTCCTTTAGGTGTTGTATGTGATGCTATGTAGTTCATTGCCCTGTACTAGAAGAATGGTGGTAGGGGATTCTGGGTAGGGTAGCCTAAGGGATTGTAGGATTAGTATATGTGATCAAGAATGTGAATGTTTGCTTGGGTTGTTGGCAAATAATACCAGTGAACAGTTATGACTGACAGATGATTTAGACTTGGTTGACTCTAATAGGAATAAAAAAAAAATAATTATGAGGGTGGGCCTGTTCCCGGCTAGTGCAGCATGGAATCATGTTGACTGTGAAAATGACAGGAAAAGCTGACAGACTAGAGTAGTAGTACATCAGGCTGTGCTATTGTTCCCTAAGAAAGATCCTATTTAAGAACACATGTGCCATTTCCTCAGAATGAGGAGATTGAAATCAAAGCTTCTAGCTCTCAAGTGCCCATTTCTTTCAAGATTCAAAGTTCAGCCGGGCGTGGTGGCGCGCGCCTGTAGTCCCAGCTACTCGGGAGGCTGAGGCTGGAGGATCGCTTTGAGTCCAGGAGTTTTGGGCTGTAGTGCGCTATGCCGATCGGGTGTCCGCACTAAGTTCGGCATCAATATGGTGACCTCCCGGGAGCGGGGGACCACCAGGTTGCCTAAGGAGGGGTGAACCGGCCCAGGTCGGAAACGGAGCAGGTCAAAACCCCCGTGCTGATCAGTAGTGGGATCGCGCCTGTGAATAGCCACTGCACTCCAGCCTGGGCAATATAGCGAGACCCTGTCTCTAAAAAAAAAAAAAAAAAAAAAAAAAAAAAAAAAAAAGATTCAAACTTCAAAAATACTTTCTTCCAGAAAAATCTCTTTGAATTTCTGGTCCTTTGAGGACTGGACTGACAGGCCACAGTTTAAAAAAAAAGATCCTGGAGCTAGGCAGAGGCAAATTCTGGGAGATATTTTCCATCTAAATTCAGTTTTTTTAAAATTCCTGGGGTGCTTGTGGCATGTTCTTGGGGCTTGGGCTCTGTATAAAGCTATAGTTGATTACATTCTTCGAACTCAAATTCTCAATGGCAGAGACATGGCCTCTGGGACCATTTTCTCACCCCAGAATACCATCAGATTTTCCTTGGTATAGGTAACATATAACCAAAAAGTAGCTGCCTTAAGAAGTCTGGGAGAGAAACTGGGGGCCCTGCTCTAAGGCTGTAGAGAGTTTTGCATCTCCACTGGACAGCTTTATCTTTGGGCCTTCTGGCCAAAATACAGCCCTGGAAACAAAGTATTTCAGTTACTTTCTACTCTTTTCATACCAGTTATATAAGAGAAGAAAAAGCTCAAGGTCAGGGCCCAATTCCCAGCCTCCACTTCCTCCCACAGGAAAGGACTTGCTGAATGTCCCTGCTGACTCCAGGACAGTATTGAGGCCAGCCTAAAACCTGCTATGCTGCTTGCTGGTGGCCAGAACTGGACATAAGAATAAGAGTTGGGGAAGGGACTCAGGGGAGATGGTAAGGGTGGCAAGCAAGTCTAGGACAGTTTGGGACAAAGGGAAGGGGCTGGGAGCAAACTGATTAACTTTGATTGCCACTCACAGTGGTGCTTTCTCCCTTCCCCTTTAATTCTGCTTTGAAAAGAATAAATTTGTATTTGTTTACTTCAGTTCCTCTGGTTACACTCTTTGACTCTGATATCCCACTTCCTTCCTTTACTTGGGAGTGTGAAGAGAGGGTAGCTGAGGCCAATACCTAAGGGATCAGATAAGGTCAATGCCTAAGGGACAATAATGGCGCTCCCACTTGTCCCATCTGCCAATGTTATCTGGATTGGGTGACTTTCAAGGCCCTGTACCAATTAGCTAGTTACCCCCTCATGGAATGAACCTTGTGCGGTAAAGTATGCTTTTGTCAATCTAAGGAATTTCTCACCAATCTGAAGCAATATGAGAAAAATGAAAATAATGAAGTAAATTTTTCCTTAAAGTTACATTATTCAATATAAAAGTCTATCCTTTATTCTGAGAGTATGGATGTGAGTGAGTGTGTGTGTGTGTGTGTGTGTGTGTGTGAGAGAGAGAGAGAGAGAAAGAATATGTCCTTACGAATTGATAGTGATAATTTGTAATGCTATTCTCTGGCTAAAACAAAGACCTGTCAGTTGCTTTTCACTCTTTTCTATCACCAGTTTTTAATTTCTCACCAATCTACAACAGCAGAAATATAGTGCAATGAAAGAAGGATGAGCAATCTTCTCCTGTGATAATAACTGCCTCTGAAAACCTGCCAGAGGGTCAGCTATGGGTTGGTTCCAACTCTACGGTACACAACAAGAAATAGCCTAATAGTAAGAAGCTGCACTGCAGTCCCAAAGGCATCTAATCCACCAGCTGCTCTAAGTAGAAAGGATAGGCATTGTCCTCCCATGTGATTGATTTATTGCCTCTGAAAACATTTCTTAAATGTAGAGTTTATGGTTTGTTGAGTGAATTTCCTTTTATACAGAAGTGCTCTTTTCATGGGGCAGTTAATCAAAGTGACAGCAATCCATTTCAAACAAAGAAAAAATTTATTGTTTATAGGATAAAGACCAGACAATTTAGTAATACAGCTTTTTAAAAAAAAATCATGCAATGTTGTTCATAGGTATCACAGGCATCTGTCTGGTTGTCTCTAAAAACATTTCTGATGGCAGTCAGGGTGTGAAAGCTCAGAAGGATAAAACCACTCAGAATTAATCTCTGCTCTACCTCACTGCTCCCTTACCTGGCTAATAACAATCAACCACACTCACAAAATCACGGTCACAAGAAATCATCCCTAGGTCCTAGTTCTTAGTACAAATTACTTGCTTTTTTTTCTATGCTAGAGAAATACTTAGATAGGAAAGAGAAAAGCTAAAACATATTCAAATTAGCTGTGAGGCCTCTATGTAAGACTCTTGGTCTTTGGAAAGCTTGGCTTAATCTTCTACTGACAAGATGGAAGAAAAACAACGAAAGAAATTTTCAAATTGATAAAAAGAAGAAAAATCTCATGGCTGAGTTGTGACTTAATATCTACTATATTTTATGTTCTATACTCGTCTACACGGACTACAAACTATGGATATATTAGCAAGTTAGCAAGAAGGTTCAGAGGAACAGACACAATTTTAGTCAGTCCGGACAGCAAGTTCAGGGTTTGCTTCCTGGTCTGTGTTCTCCTCATTTGTCGAACACAAATTTCAGTTGTTCCTGAAGAAAAATGAGCTGTAAGGAAGATGCAGACAAACAGAAAAATTCATATACAATCTTGAGTTCTATCACCTGGAAGAGAGTTTACTTATAGGAAACAACAACAAATAATCATCAGTTGGCAGTTATAAGGTCTCTTAGTCTTAAAATGTTCCAAAGAGCATTACTATGACAATGATGTTGTCCTTTCTTATGACAAACTTACAAAAGGAGTTTTGTGTCCCATATGTTCAACCACAATTGAAAGGATTGAGAAATTGTGGTACATTCACACAATGGAATACTATGCAGCACTCAAGAGTAATCGTCTCAAAAATTACTACATAACTTGGGAGCAACTGGATAACATTATGCTGAGTGAACTCAGTCTCATAAGGACAAACACTACATAAGACCATTATTGTAAAAATAGAAGGATAACCAATAAAATGTGCACAGGGATTCAAGGGGGGAAGGCGTGGGAGTGAGCAGATTGGTGGGGATGGGCAGGGGGAAAAATCATAGGATTGCATAATTCGGAGGGTAGTAAAGGAAATGGGAAAGATTCATCAGGTATCTTAAAAGAGGGGAAAATAGGGGTAATGGTGGACATTACCAATGGTGGGGGGGGGAAATGGGTAATGGGCATTGAGTTTATAAAACACAATATATGGGAATGATTCTATGAAACACAATGTGAATGAAGGAAAGCTTGAAACACAATGTATATGAATTTTGCATGCAAACCAATACAAAATTACTTTTTTTTAAAAAAAGATGCTCATTAACAAATTTTTTTCTTTTTAAAAAAGGAGGTTTGTGTTTCTAGGAAGAGGGTACAGAGAACTCAGCTTATTGTAGGGGCAAAGGAGATAATGGGCTTACTGTAGCCATATTCTAAGAATTAGAAGATGAGTCTCTTGGGATAGCCTTTTTGCCCCACTGAACACAGTGGAGCTCACACTAAGTTTTGGTGTCACTCCTTCTGACAGTGTCACCCTGTGAAATCTATATGCTACCTCCCTCTCAGCAGGCCAACAATTAACCTTTGCATCACATATTGAGCATTCAATATTTGTTGGATGAGTGAATTTTCACAAAATCTTCTTTCATCTTGTTACTCCATTTAAAAGATTTGACCACTACTATCCCTACCCAATTCTGTAAGAAGTATATCTAGAAATTAACTGGGGATAGTATGGGAGGTTCTTTCTATCAAATATTCTCTGCTTGATTTTAAAACATACTTCTTTACCTGCTCATATCTTTGACTTTCTTCTATTTTAAGATTCTCTAGGACACACTGCAAACTGTTCTGGAAAACAAATTGTATAAATGATGACTACTGAGTCAGAGAGAGAGAGAGAGAACTTTGCAAATTATTTACTACAAAAATATAGTCAAGTTATAAAAAAAGATAACTCCTTTCTAAAGAAATATTTGGAGTATAAAAACTATACCCCTAAATACAACTCCATCTTATTTTATTTAAAAGCACTTACAATGTTTTCATTGACCCTAAAACAAATGGTTAAAAGGACTTCATGTGAACCTACCAGCTGGGAATAAACATTTGGTAATACCATCTCAGACAAGAATCTCATAATGAAAGTTTACAGAATGCTCCTGGGCCTCCACAAGAAAAAGACTGATAACCCAATTTCAAAATGGTCAAAAGACATGGAAAGAATTTTCACAGAGGAAGATATTAGAATAGCCAGCAGACACATAACAAAATGCTCCAAATCACTGGCAATAAGAGAGATGCAAATCAAAATCACAACGAGATACCATCTCACTCCAGTAGCAATGGCAAAGTTTAACAGGACAGAAAGTAATAAATGTTGGAGAGGATGTGGAGAGATAGGATCTAAGACATTGTTGGTGGGATTGTACAATGGTACTCTGGAGGGCAGTTTGGCACTTCCTCAAAAAGCTGACCATAGATATTCCATATGAGCTAGCTATTCCACTGCCTGGAATATTCCTTGAGAAAATGAGAACTGAGGCACAAAGACTTGTACACCAATGTTCACAGCAGTGTTATTCACCATCACAAGAGCATGAAAATGACTCAGATGTCCAACCACAATCAAATGGATTAAGAAAGTATGGTACATTCATACAATGGAATACTACATAGCATGCAGGAGCAATGATTTTGCAAATTTTTACCTAACTTGGGAGGGACTTGAGAGTATTATGCTGAGTCAACTAACTCAGTCTCACAAGGATAAATATTGTATAAAACTATTATTGTAGAATGAGTATGAAGATCCAAGAGGGGGTGAAAGAAGAAAGATGAATACATGCGGGGGGGGGGGCGGGGTGGAGGATTAATCATGTGGTTGTACAATTTGATGGGGAGGTTAGGGAAACTGGAAGAATCTGGTCTGAAAAACAATGTATTGAAATTTTGTAAATAAACTAGTATAAATTTTTAAAAAGAGATAATTAGAAACTGGGGACTAAAAGGACTTTACGTAACATTTTCCTTGCTTAGGTTTTCTTTAGTTGAGGTTTTTAAACATTCATGTATAAAAATAAAGCCAAGCTATTTATTCTTGTTCAAAATTGTATTATAGTTAAGCGGGGAAACAACAGCCCTTTTAACAAAGGTAACAAAATTGAAAAAAAAAACATCTGCAGAAAACTCAAACAAGACCCCACCTCACACCATACACAAAAACCAACTAAAAGTGGATCAAGGACCTAGGAGTAAAACCAAGGAATATAAACTTCATTAGAGAAAAGCTTGGAATAACTCTAGAAGCACTAATCCACAACATAAACAGTCTTCCAAGCATCCTGAAAAACCACGAGGAGAGGATAAAATAGATGAATGGGACCTTCTAAGAATCAAATCCCTACGTACATTCAAAAACTTCTCCAACAGGGTAAAA
The DNA here is from genome assembly GCF_000299155.1 of Elephantulus edwardii. Classification (NCBI taxonomy): domain Eukaryota; kingdom Metazoa; phylum Chordata; class Mammalia; order Macroscelidea; family Macroscelididae; genus Elephantulus; species Elephantulus edwardii. Next base: position 1,848,762 of record NW_006400060.1, read on the forward strand.
AGAGAAGCCACAGACAGAGAAAAAAAAATATTTGGTAATGACATGTCTGATAAGGGACTTATATCTAGAATTTATAAAATACTTGAGCACCACAACAAGATAAAGGTAAACAACCCAAATGAAAAATGGGCATAGGATATGAACAGACACTTCACCAAAGATGACATTCAGATGGCAAACAAGCACATGAAGAAATGTTCAAAATCCCTACCTCTAAGAGAGATGCAAATCAAAAAAACTATGAGGTATAATCTCACCCCAGTGAGAACAGCAAAATTCAACAGAGCAGCAAACAACAAATGCTCGCTAGGTTGTGGAGAAACCGGAACCCTTATTTACTGTCAGTGGGAGTGTAAAATGGTGCAACCACTGTGGAAGGCAGTATGGAGCATTCTCAAAAAGTCAGAAATTTTACCCACAAATTCCACTACTGGGTGTATACCCCAAAGACACCATAACTGCCACCCAAGCAGATACATGCACATCCATGTTCATTGTGGCTTTGTCCACAATAGCAAAGAGTTGGAAACAACCTAAGCGCCCATCAACAAAAGAGTGGAGAAGCTCCTGTATATTCACACAATGGAATACTATGCTGCATTGAAAAATAAGGAACTCATGCAATATTATTCAAAATGGGTGACCCTGGAGGACATGATGCTGAGTGAAGTATCTCAGTCACAAAAGGACAAATACTGCATGGTGCCACTGTTGTAAAACAGGACAGACCTCGGGATTGGGGGGAGAGTGAAAAAGATGGGATAAATAATGTATACTGCATTGAAGCAGATGAGGGAGAAAACTGTTTAAGAGGGATATGTGATTAGGTATTTTTGTCATGACAGGAGTCCAGAGCGAAGGCTGCATAGTGGAGTGGACCTGGGGGGAGGGATTGTAAAACAATGAAAGAATCTTTCTTCTACTTTTCCAAGAGGGTAGTGTACTGGGGAGGAGGGATGGGAGGGGAGAAAAGTACAACAATGAATGACTGGAAATAAAAAAATTAATTGTAAAAAAGATTATCAAAATTACTCATGTAAAAGGAAACAAGGTTTACTTCTACTGGGGGGAAATGTCTCTAAGAGGTTGTTTACATTCATGAATGAACAAGACATGAGTGGGACAAAAATATCTTACTTTGAAAGTAAGATATCAGAGTTTCTCTGTATGAGTCAATAAGAACTAACCTTGAGAGTCAAGTTCTCCACTCTCTGGATAAGATCCTCTTGTCTTTTTGCTTTTCCCTGAATCTTTCCAAGCTTCTTCTCCACATAATAAATCTGCTTCTGAATTTCCATGGCTAACAGAGATAGAAACTTTTGGTATCTAAATACAACCTAAATAAGAGACTTAGACCCAAATCAACTAAAACTCCACCACACATATGAACAATAACTTCTCAAACTTAACCCTGTATATAATGCATGTTGAGAGTTAACCTTTAGAAGTGCCACCCACCTGCCCATCTCTTTGTTGTTTCTTTTTTTTTTTCTCTGACATACCTTGTGAACTGATTCCTTCCTCTGCCTCATACTGGCCTAATTCAGTGAACCTGGCTTGTAGCTACCATTCCAGATCCTCTTCAAAGTCTTCTTCATCTTCCTCCTCCTCCTTCCCTTTCTTCCTCCTCTTGCACATCCTTCTCATCATCTTCTTCCTCCTTGTTCTCATCTTCCTCCTCATTCTCCTTCCTCTTCATCTTTATCCTTATTGTAGTCTTCTCTCCCTATTTAACATCTTCAAACTTCTCAGAGTAATATTATTCATCAAAATCATCACTGTTCTGTTAGAATCGGTGAACACCTCCCAAAGAATATCATTGTATTGGTTTTAAGTAAGAGGAAGGTGGAAATCTCTGAAGCTTTTAAAATGCTTCCCATTCCCACTATAATTATATTCCTTACCATCAGATTTACTAGGCAGTCAATTAATTTTAGAACTATTTTTTTTTCTTGTAGGAAGGTTATTTCCTTCACAAAATAAGGACAGGGAATACGAAACATTCTAATATTCTCTGCATGTATTTAAATACTACAAATTGATGTGAGATTAGAACACTCATCTAAAAAGCTCTGAGTGCAGAAAGATGAAAACCCTCCTATTTTTTTGTGTTACTTGCCTGTGAGTCCATGCATAAGGAGAATGATCTTATGCATAGTCAGAGCGTTCTTGCTCTGAAGAGCCTGCTTTACTTTTTTACCTGATGAAAAATGATTCTGCTTGTGGGCAATCATTTCTGGGGAAAACTCAAAGTCTGAAATGTAGCCTTGGCTTTCTTTGGCATCATCTTCATCAACGACTTCCCATCCTGAAAGGAGGGTGAATTAAAGGAAATGCAGAAGAAAAGATGACAGTCGAAAGGGAAGAGACATTTTAGTCCAACTCAATGCCATTTCACTTGGATTCTTGCTTTGGGGAAATGCCTCATGTTGAACTGTTCAACTAAATGAATTCACAGTGTGAATTTACTGTCCATAGCTAGCAAGTTATATTTCTATAAGCTTAAGATGGATACATCAAAATGGCATGTAAATATCAAAAGTGAGGGCTGGTCAGAAAATGCATACAAACTGGGCCAGAAAATAAATGGCACAAAAGGATACGAGCACTAACAGCTTCAGCATCTGAACACAGCAGTCTCTTCACTTCCTTTTCCACATCTGGAGAGTCAATGTACTAAAGAAAATGAAGGGGGAAGTCAGTAATATCATGGCTTACTGGTAAGGAATTACACTGCCAATCTAAAGGCAAGGTTCGAATCCATGACCTGCTCTGCAAGAGAAAGATGGGCTCTCTCCTCCTGAGTGATTTACTACCTCTGAAAACTTTCTGGAGGGGTCATCTAGGGGTCAATTCTGACTGGTACACAATCATAGCAAAAAATCACAAAGAATGATTATTAGTTATTTCACTAATAACTTCATTTCCCCACAACTGTATATATTATTAGAAATATTCCTACAAAAACTAGGTCTTAGCTTCATATTCTTCCTTGAATCCCATTTTAGACAATTATTTCCACAGGAACCAATACATTATGCTATGAATAGAAATTAAGACTTTCAGGGAAAATAAGTAATAGCAAACAACTTCTGATAAAAGTTAACACCACAAAACAACTATGAGATATCATCTCACCCCAGTCAGAATAGCAAAATTTAACAGAACAACAAATGCTGGCGCGGTTGTGGAGAAACTGGAACCCTTATTCACTGTTGGTGGGAGTGTAAAATGGTGCAACCACTATGGAAGGCTGTAAGGAGCGTTCTCAAAAAGTTGCAAATAGAGATACCATTTGACCCAGCAATTCCACTACTGGGAATATACCCTAAAGGTCAATAACTACCACCCAAGCAGATATATGCACACCCATGTTTATTGTGGCTTTGTTCACAATAGCAAGGAGTTGAAAACAACCTAAGTGCTCATCAACAAAGGAATGGATAGAGAAGCTCTGGTATACTCACACAATGGAATACTATGCTGCATTGAAAAACAAGGAACTCATGCAATATTATTCAAAATGGGTGACCCTGGAGGACATGATGCTGAGTGAAGTAT
>NW_006400060.1:1852695-1854054 GCF_000299155.1 Elephantulus edwardii
TAAAAAGTGACTTTTAGAATAAATGTAATGGGGGAGTTAACCCCAGATTCTAAAAAGTGACTTTTAGAATAAATGTAATTTTTATAATAAATTACAATATACAGGATCTCTGGGAGAATTTTCTTGTTTTCTCTAGGAGTTCTTAGACACCAAACACAAAGTCATTTGTCAATAGAGCAAATTTCTATGTTTCTGAGTATGGAAGGAGGTAAGAGAGGAGGAGAAAGGCTTGACAATAACCTTTGTGATTGCTTTGAAACCAATTAATTATGAAATAAAACACAAGGTAAACCATAAAGTTACCTCAGTTATGTCAATTTCTTCAATTGGCCTGCACTCAGGTTGCTATGAAATAAAACACAATAAACAATGTCATATCATGATTTATCTACCTAATAAAGCTGAATAACTCTACAACTATTTTTACCTTAATTTTACATTTAGTAGGCACTCAGTAAATGCGGTTGGCTGACAATATAAAAGTCAAAGCATGTTCACGGACTGGAGGACTCAACAGTAAGAATTTCAACTGTCTCAAAAAGACATAATATGATTCCTGTAAAAATTCCAGATAATTTTTTAAAGACATAAGCAAGTTGATTCTAAAATTTGTACAGGAAAATACAAGCCTTAGAAGAGCTAAAACAATCTTGGCAATGAAGAGAAAAGTAAAGTGAGAGGAGTCGTCAATCTGCCCTACTTCAAGAATTAGTGTATAGATACAGTGTGGTATTGGTGGAGAATTTGACTTACTAACCAACAGAACAGAATATGGAACTCAGAAATAGGCCCACCTAAAAAAATGTGCAATTGATTTTTGCCAATGTGTAAGAGCAATACAATGGAGAAAGTATAGTTTTTTTCAAAAAATGATGCTCCAACATTCCGCCATTACATTCATAGGCAAAAAAAGAAAAGGAACCTAACATCTTACAAAAAGGAACCTAACAACTTATAAAACATTAGCTAAAAATACATCACAAACATAAATCTTTCAGGAAAAAAAAATCAAAGGATAAAATCTCCAGAATTGAAGATTAGGCAAAATGTTCTTACACTTGACAGAAAAAGCAAGATCCTCGAAAGGAGGAGGGAGGCAAAACAACAACAAATCAGCAAATCTAACCCCATCAAAGTGTTTTCAATTTTGCCTTTTAAAAGATCCTGTGAAACGCCACAAAATTAGAAATTAATAACAAGAGAATAAAGGAGAAAAGATCACGCATTTGGAAGCTGAACAACAACTTGCTTGAACATGACTGGGTACAAGAAGAAATAAAAAATGAAATAAAAAAGTTTCTTGAAACAAATGACAATGAAGACACTACTTACCAAAACCTCTGGGAAACAGCCAAAGCC
>NW_006400060.1:1859433-1866763 GCF_000299155.1 Elephantulus edwardii
GGAGTTTTTCTTTTGCTTTTCAAGGAGAGGAGCAAATAGGGGGGGAGGGGGGAGGGGTTTGTGCGGGGAGAAGGGTGCTATAATGAATGAATGGACTCCCAAAATCTCTGTAGATGTTCATTGAAATGAAAAATAAACAACCTAAATTAAAAAAAAAGATCCTGTGAAGAAGATAAAAAGACAATATACAGACTAAGAGAAAATCTTAGCAAGCTGTGTATCTGACAAAAGACTGGTACCTAGAATATAAGAACAAAGTTCAAAGTCAATAATAAAAAACACCAATTTATTTAGAGAAAGGGGGTAAACAACAAAAAATCATGTTTCAGTGAATATACAGCTGGTAAGCAAGCACATGCAAAGATGTTCAACATTATCTGCTGCCAGGGAAATGCAAGTAAAACCACTATGAGATCACTACATGTTTATAAGAATGGAAAAAAAGTAATAATATCACCACCAAATGTTGCTGAGGATGGAGAGAAATGGAAATCAATCATGCATTCCTGGTGGGACTATAAAATGGTACAAGCACTCTGAAAAACATGCACTAATGGAATCCTAGAAATGATGGTCATTAATTCCCCTTCTAGTCTGAAACTGAACTCACCCTTCTGGCTCAATTTTCAGCCAAACAATAGAGAAGCCTATAAAGTGAGCAATAACATCAGAGAGGTAACTCATTCCTGAACAATATAAGATCAAAAGGGCAGCATTTGCCCAGGACAATGTACAGTAACCGGGAAGAGAAAGGAAGGAGGAAAAAAATGGGAAACATAGGGGCAACGTGGGATGAGTGCAGTTACAAAGCAAGGACTGTACAATTTGGTGTCAATCAAAGTATGTATGATCTGTTTAGTGGACAACTGATTTACTCTGTAGACCTTCACTCAAAACATAAGGAAGTGGGAGGAGGGCAGAACTAACCCCAAATGAAGATTTATGTTCACATAAAAGTCTTTGTATGAATCAGTTCATAATGGCTTTATTTGCAGTCATCAAAACCAGGAAACAGTACAGTTGCTTATCAACAAGTGACCAGTGAAACAGACTATGATGCACACATACCATAGAATACTATTCAGCAATTAAAAGGAATGTATTACTGATGCATGCAACTTTTCTGGATCTTAAGGGAATTATGATGAGTTAAAGAAGTCAATATCAAGAGACTACAGACTGTACATTCCTCTTATATAATACTCTTTAAAAGACAAAATTATAGAGGGAAACTTATCAGTGATTGTTGTTATATGCCATCGAGTCGCCTGCGACCCATAGTGACCCTATGTACAGCAGCTCTGAACCCTTCTAAATCTCACACACTAACCCCCACATTGCCTCAGTTACTGTATCAGTCCATCTCATCCTGGGTCTTCCTCTCTTGCGCTGTCCCTCCACCCTTCTGAGCATGATGTCCTTCTCCAAGGACTGGTCTCTCCTGACTACATACCCAAAGTAAGTGAGACAGAGCTTCAAAATGGCAGCCTCCAAGGAGAAACTTGGTTTCATCCTCTCTAAACAGACCTATTTGTTTTCTTGGCAGTCCATGGTATGTTCAAGACTTGTCTCCAGCACCACAACTCTTAGGTATTGATTCTTCTTCTGTCATCCTTAGTCATTGCCCAGCTCTCTGAAGCATAACAAGTAATTGCAAAGACCATGGCCTGGATTAGGCGCACTTTAGTCTCTAGACACTCTGGAGTGGTCCCTGACAGCAGATTTACCTAATGCAATTAGCTTTTTTATTTTCTGACTGCTGGTGTTAAAAGTGTTGAGTGTGGAGCTGAGGAAGCTGTAATTGTATCAGTGATTACCAGGGGTGAAAGGACTGCGTGTGGGAAAATGGAGGGAAATGGGTGTAGTTACAAAAGGGCAACATAAAGATTGATTGGCATGATGGGAATGCTTAATACCTTGACCGAGGTGATGGGCACATAAACTTATACATGCAATAAAAGTGCAGAAATAAATCCATGTGCACAATGGAAAAAAATGGTGAATTTATCAATGTTGATTTCCTAGTAGTGATAACAGTTTTAAATGTTACTATGTAAATAGTGTCTGTTATTTCTTAAAACTGCATTTGAAAAAAAGGAAAAAAAAACCCAAAAAACTGCATTTGAACCTACCATTATCTCAAAAATTTAAAAACATTACGTTAAAAAGACAAGTTACAGTACTCCTGTAGTTTGCCCAAGGTTCTACAAGTCCATGTCAAAAGAAGCACAATTTTCAACCAAGTATCAAGTTCTGGATGGGTTCCCTTTAAAATCAGATCCTGAGGTTTCAAATTAATGACACTTGCAACTTCTTAAATGCTAGCCTGTAATCTCAAGAATCAGGTCTGTTTTTATTCACTGGCTATATTCTCAAATACCAGTACACAGTTCCTGCCATTTAATTACTTTTCAACAAATGTTCATTGAACATTAATGAAAGAGCAAATTAATCCACAACAGACTAGCTTCCTTTCTATTAATAATCTTCTTCCAATCTATCCAAAGAAACATAAATACCATGAAACTAACCTTTTTGGTTGTCTTTCTGAACCTTTTCTTTTTGACATTCTTAAGTGGTGGAGTAACTAAAACAAATAAGACATGTTAAATATAGATGGTCTTACATTAAACATATATATTTAATAAGGATAATGTGTATGCTAATAAGACACAACCTGAAGATATGATTCTTTCTTGTAAGAGTTTCTATAAGCTTAATGAGCCAAACCTCTAAGTTATAGGCCAAGTATTCAGGAATTAGTAGGTTAATTGTGATCAGCCAAATTGATCAACGGATTAGTGACTTACTGCCATGTTTCCAGGTTTGTTTTTTCTGTTTCTCCCTTTCATTTTTCTTGATTTCTTTAAAATCAGTAGGAGCAACTGGTTCTTCAGGAGAAGAATGGGCATTAGCCTCAACACTGCACATGAGCATCTATATTTAACAAAAACAAAGAAGTTTGCTATGGTAAGGAGTCATGCTCATTCTTACCCCCCAAAATCCTGAGAACCAAGTATTAAACACACACATACATATTCATACACTTTCACACACTCTCTTTCTCTGTCCCTCCCTCCCTCTTCTTTTCCAGATCTTTTGGTGAGCCAGCACTTTATTTGAATTTAAAAATTTGGGTTTTGAGGTGGGCTTCGGTTTGTTGTTTTAGGGCTTTTTCCCAGATAAAGTGTTTACCATTGCAGAGGGAATGTATTGAAAACATACATCCTGGCATTTTAATTTAGAAAGGAAAGAAGAAATCGACAGGAGAGGTGATGGATTCAAATTTAAAGAACCAATTCAAATTTCCAAAGTTAACAGCAAAGTTTGAGCAGAAGGTTCATATTTTTTCTTCAATTCATTAAAGTCCCTATGAAGAGCAAAGAGAGGACCCTACAAGCTATTTGGATAAAATAGTGAAAAGGAAAGGCTAAAACTAAACCAGAACATGACTTTATTCCTGTGTTGTCAATCTGAAAAGGAGAAATAGCAGGTAGACAGTTATCAAATGAAAAGGAACATTGAAAGGAAGAGAATGGGAGAGGAAAATAAATTCCTTGAAGGATATAGGAGCTAGTAGATTAAGAAAACTAGTTCATACCTGAGAAATATCTGCCGTTTTGTAAAAGGTTTTTTTATCAAGAGTCTTCAGGCTTCCAATAACACAAGGCAAATCAACCAGTTTAGCAGATAGTGAGACATTGTCTACTTCAACAACTGCGTGACGTTGATCCGCTGAAGTAGAAAAGAGTAAAGCTGGCATTATCTCAATGAACTCTTAAGCCTCAAAGGACTGGAATAATGAAGACTCATGTGAGATAAAATAGTATATCAGTGAAACCTAAACTTTTCAAAATGCTATCATTGTGTACAGGGATGTGTCCTATCTCCATACCTTTTCAACCTGTATGCAGAGCAGATTATCCGAGAGGCTGGACTCTATGAGAAGTGTGGCGTCAGGATTGGTGGAAGATCTATTAACAATCTGCGTTATACAGATTGACACAACCCTGCTCACTGAAACTGAGGTGGACCTCATGCACTTGCTGCAGAAGGTCAAGGACGGCAGCCTTCAGTATGGACTGGGGCTCAATGTCAAGAAGACAAAGATTCTCACCACTGGACCAATTGGTAGCATCAGGATGGATGGCAAAGAGATTGAGATTGTTCACAGCTTCAGTTTGCTTGGCTCCACGGTCAACACTCTTGGCACCAGCAGTCAGGAAATCAAAAAACGTATCGCGATGGGCAAGTCTGCTGTTAGGGACCTCTCTAAAGTACAAGAGCAATGGTGTCTCTCTGGAGACTAAGGTGCACCTGATACAGGCCATGGTCTTTGCAATCAGTTGTTATGCATCAGAGAGTTGGACAATGACTAGGGAGGATAGAAGGAGAATTGATGCCTTTGAGCTGTGGTGCTGGAGAAAAGTATTGAATGTACCCTGGACTGCCAAGAAAACAAACAGATTCATCCTGGAGAGGGTTAAACCAGGCTACTCCTTGGAGGCAAGGATTCTGGGGCTTCGTCTGACATACTTTGGACATGTTTTAAGGACAGACAGGTCCTTGGAGAGGGACATCATTCTTGGGAGGGTGGAGGGACAGCGCAGGAGGGGAAGACCCTCTACGAGGTGGATTAATTCAGTGACTGGGGTAATCGGGATAGGTATGTCAGAGGCCATGTGATTGGCACACGATAGAGCAGGGTTTAAGGCTGTTGTACATCGGGTCGCTATGAGTCGCAAACGACTCGACGGTACATAACAACAACAACAATCATTGTGTACACAACACAATTAGTAAGTTCTCAGAGAAAGAAGGCAGAATATGTGGTGCTCTCTTTTCCTAGTTGATGTCACTTATTCAAAAGTACAGGCAATTCCCAGATTACAAATTAATTCCATTCCTAAATCTGTCTTTATGTTGAATGTATATGTAAATCAGGATATTGTTGTTATGCGATTATGTTATGTGAACATATGTGTTACGAACAGTAACTCTGAACTCTGCTTTATCCTGAGCCACACTCACTGCCTCAAACACACCAACACCCATTATCCCAGTTTCCGCGTCAATCCATCTCATTTGGGTCTTCCTCTCCTGTGCTGTCCCTCCACCCTTCCAAGCATGATGTCCTTTTCCAAGGACTGGTCCTTCCTGGTAACATGCCTTAAGTATGTTAGATGGAGTTTCAAAATACTTTCCTCTAAGGAGCAACCTGGCTTCACCCTCTCTAGGTCAGACGTTTTTGTTCTCTTGGCAGTCCATGGTATGTTCAAGACTCTTCTCCAGCACTACAACCCTAAGGCATCTATTTTTCTTCTGTCTTCCTTGGTCATTGTCCAGCTCTCTGATGCATAGCAAATAATTGTGAAGACCATGGCCTGGATCAAGTTCACCTTATTCTCTAGATTAATATCATTGCTTTCCAGCACTTCTTACTCAATCAGTCAAATGTCTGTCTTAGTAAAACGTATATAATGTACCTTTTTATGCATTAAAATTACTACTGAAACACTTCTTTTTTGTTGTTGGAGTCTTTTTTTTTAATTTAGGTTGTTTATTTTTCATTTCATGAACATCTACAGAGATTTTGGGATTCCATTCATTCATTGTTGCACCCTGAAACACTTCTAAGAACACTAAAACATCTTTAACTTATTATAGCAAGAAGAATAAGGATTTGATGCACATCGCAAAGTAAGGCCTGTTTATTATTACAAACCATTGTCATCTATGTCTCAATTTTTTAAAATATAATAGGTCTATAGGAATTGGTTCATAGCTAAGGATACCAGCTAAATTGGGACTTCATAACCCAGGGACAGTAGCAAAATTTCTGGCTTGTTACTGTGAACTAAATACATGTGACGCAGTAAATGTTTCCTTTTTATTCTTAGAGGAAAATCTCATTAATGCAAATCAACTAATTTTTCAAAACCATTAGAAACATTCAGTTGTGTCATATACATATATGTCAAAGAAGGTGAGTAAGGAGTGACTTTTCAAAGGTATAACTCAGTTTCAGGTTAAAATTTCTAGCTAGCATCAAAGATAAAATGCTATACAATTACCAAATACCGAACTCTAAATACTACCCAGATGTCTTAAACATGAATGCCTTTTAAAAAATTTTTTTGAACATGAATATCTTTAAAGACAAGAGGATGTAACTTTCTAATATTAAGGGGGAAATGCAGAACTCTGTTTAACATGTGTATAAATTCATTTAGATAGAAATTATTAAATTTGATGGTAATAGCCATAAAACTTTGCCTGTAAGGAAATACACACAAAAAGTGTCTAATAGAATTTAACTTGGCACTGAGATTGGGGCACTATGTGGAAGGACAGTTGTTACTTCTTTTGAAACTTCTAATCTGAATTTTCTAATCATGAACTTGTATGACCTTGTTTTGGTGAGTTTTTTTTAAACAGAGGTTAACTGAGGAGTATTAATTATAGGTCATTTTTTGCGTTTTCTGTATATACTTCTTTGTATTTATAAAACCTCGTGAATATTATTTAAAGGACAGAAACTTACTTCATCTTTGTAAACAAAGACTAATATATAGATTTGTCATTGCCTTGGAAATCACCAAGTTTATAGATACAGGAGGCAATCAGCAGTATGAAAACGTAGCAGTTGACCCCAAGTTCTTCCTTATATACAGTGTGATAATTACCCTAAAGTCACAAAATTCTTATAGACTTTACTGTTAAGTGTAGAAATAAGAGGGACTGAAGGGTCTCGAAATTGTGAGTCAATAAAGGTGGAGATCATATTTTATTCTTTACATCTTTAGCATCTAATGTCTGGCATATAGCAAGAAATTCCTTAATAAATTACTGTTCAGTGCATCCTGAATTAATTTTAACTACTTACGATGTAAATCAATTTTCAGTTTATCCTTCATGTTGTTGATATTTCCAGAGCGTACCATCTTCCTGACAGTAGCTGCATATTCCTTAAAAAGAGGTAAGTAAAAGAAATCAAAATGATTATTTACTTATTTGGCAGCTAATAAAACAGATTGTCTGAAAAAACCTTCCCTTGAATTAAATCTTGAGCCTCCCAAGTTTTTATAATGATGCCAACCAAGTACAATGAAATATTATGCATTATGTAAACCTTGGCTCCATGGTCAACACTCTTGGCACCAGCAACCAGAAAATCAAAAAACGTATTGCGATGGGAAAGTCTGCTGTTAGGGACCTCTCTAAGTACTCAAGAGCAACGGTGTCTCTCTGGAGACTAAGGTGCGCCCGATACAGGCCTGGTCTTTGCAATCACTTGTTATGCATCAGAGAGTTGGATAATGACTAGGGA
>NW_006400060.1:1869105-1869652 GCF_000299155.1 Elephantulus edwardii
GGATTGATTCAGTGACTGGGGTAATCAGGATGGGTGTGTCAGAGGCAGTGAGATTGGCACAGGATAGAGCAGGGTTTAGGGCTGTTGTACATTGGGTCGCTATGAGTCGCAAACGACTCGACGGCACATAAGAACAACAACAACATATGCCAAGCAGTGGAATAGCTGGGTCATATGGAATTTTTCTGTTCAGCTTTTTGAGGAAATGCCCTTCCAGAGTGATTGTACCATTTTACAATCCCACCAACAATGTCTCATTGTTCCTATCTCACTTCATCCTCTCCAACATTTATTACTTGCTGCCCTGCTAAACTTTACCACTGCTACTGGGGTAAGATGCTATCTCGTGGTTTTGATTTGCATCTTTCTTATTGCTAGTGATTTTGAGCATTTCTTCATGTGTCTGTTGGCCATCCAAAAATTCTCCTCTGTGAAAAGTCTTTCCATGTCTCTTGCTCATCTTGTAATTGGATTGTCAGTCTTTTTCTTCTGGAAGGCCAGGAATATTCTGTAAACTTTCATTATGAGACTCTTGTCTGAGATGGTA
>NW_006400060.1:1869752-1879160 GCF_000299155.1 Elephantulus edwardii
TAAGGAGAGACAGGTCCTTGGAGAGAGACATCATACTTGGTAAGGTGGAGGGATAGCGCAGGAGGGGAAGACCCTCTATGAGGTGGATTAATTCAGTGACTGGGGTAATCAGGATGGGTGTGTCAGAGGCCATGTGATTGGCACAGGATAGAGCAGGGTTTAGGGCTGTTGTACATAGGGTCACTATGAGTTGCAAATGACTCAATGGCACATAACAACAACAACAACAAACCAAGCTAAAATAAGAGTGAGTCTAATCGCATTGTTTCTAATCCCATCATTTAGTAGCACAGTGAATGGCTTCTCCAAGCTCCAAATTCCGTCCTTTCACTACTACCCCTCAGTTGTATTTGCTAAATAAAGTTATAGATGTTGTATACTGGGCAAATTGTTGCTATGTACCATCAAGTTGGAACCAAAGCATGGGTATGTTAATTAACCTTAGTTAGTAAGGTACATTTCTGAACCCCTTCTCTAATACAGTCTTCTTAAACTAAGTAATGCTTCAATGTAGGGATCACTGGGGGAAGAGAGCCTACTAAAAATGTTGAGGTAAGCTTCAAGAAAGATAAGTCATGTGATGAATTTTCAGGGGACACAGTTCTGGCCCCTCACACCTGCCCTTCTTGAGGTAACAGACACAACTTTAGAAGAATCTTATTTTAACTGTGCATTGATAAGTGACTAAATTAATCATTGTCACGGTTGTTCAGGAAGAGTCAACCCTCATGATAGATAGGTGGCATATACACAACCAAAGAAGTGCTGCTAAGAGGACTATAACCCCTGGAAACTAATAATCCCATTTCGTTGTCTAACTTCAATAGAAATGTTGCAGAATACAAACAAAAATAATATATAGGCATAGAAAATATTTGACTGGAGACTTAAGAGTTTCTTACCGGGGGCAGACGCAATATAAATTGGCTTTCCAGTTCGTGAGGAGGTTCATTCTGGCTTTTACTCATCTCTTGTTTTTGAGTTCATGAAAAAGACGCAAACAAACCAAAAAACAAAACAGAAGCATCTTTAAGTCACTAAAAAGTTCTTTTGCTCCCTCTGCTGACTACTGCTGGTCAAAGATCCGGTGTGGAAAAACAATGTTTAAGAACTTTATGAACTTTGTAGATAAACCAGTATAAAAAAATTAAAATATTTAAAGAAAATAAAAACAAATGACACCTGCTGCCAACTCGTAGAGACCATAAAAGAGAAAGCAGAACTACCTCACAGGGTTTCTAGGTTTTAAGTCTTTGTAGAAGTCAAACTGCCACATGCTTCATAGTCAGATAAATTTTTCTTCCATTTGTTCATAGTTATATAAATAACCACATACAATTATATAATCTCCTCCCCCTCCCAAAAAAAATCCCACTGCTATCTAGTTGGTTAGGTTTATAGTGACCTTCCATTTACAGTTTTAATGTAAATCTTAAAAAAGATTACAGTTTCTTAGGCTGTAAATCTTATCTGGAAGAAGAGACCTAGCTACGAACCTTTCTTTCAGTTCGCTGTCTACTCCACACCAGGGCTTTGTGTAAATTTATATAAGCACATAAAAACCTAAATGCAATAAAAAGCTAAGAAATGGTTCAGGTACAGATAGATTCAATCTTAGAGAGCTAATGAAGAGGGGCGCCAAAAATGTTTTCAATAAAATTATTTCTTTACCAAAATATATTAAAAAGAAGATAAATACTATATATATAAAGAGTGGACAGCCGTAGTATTTTTCATCTCTATTGTTTGGCTATAAAATGAAGGGGCATGAGTGGCGGATTGTGAGGGGGGAGAGGAGGAGGGGAAAGCTTATCCCTTTTAAAATAAAACACATGAAAAACAAAAACTGCGGGAAAAGAAATAAAAATTCTGGGGTTAAGCACATTGCCTTAAGGAACAAAAATCAAATATTTAAAACTGGAAGCAGGAATACGTATTTACAATATATAAAAAAGTTTTCTATTTTAGCAATTATTTTATCAGACAAATAATAGTTTTCGATTTATCAGCAGAACCAAAACTCGAGAATTCTGTTAATTCTAAAGGTATTTTGGAAACTCCTCTTTTAGGAAAGAAAGAAAGAATTTAAGACATGGCTCTTTTAGAGTATCTGCTTGAAACAGGTTTTTCGTTTTCACCCCTGCCTCTTCACTTAACCAAAAAAAGGACCTTTGTGGCATAGTTCTTAATGTATTGGGCTTTTCATCAAAATGTTCTAAGTTTTAACCAACCATTTGTTCCACGGGTGAAAGATCAGCAGTCTCCTCTCATAAAAATTTTACAATCTTGCAAACCTGATGGCCGGTAACTATGAGTTGGAAAGGACTTCAAGGCAATAAGTGGATTTATCCAAAGAACTGATTTTATCACACTAAACTTTGAAGTAATGACATCCACATCCCCCCCAAGCATTCTTTGATCCTAGAATAAATTAATAGGATCGTCCTCTTCATCCACCCCCAGCACCATTGCGCTTAACAGAATACCACACAGGTCTATTTTCTTAAATTCACAGTTGCCTGGCTGCAAGCTGGAGCAACCAGCCACTCCATCCTTTTCCTGGGGCACAAAAATTTCCAGGGCAAAGTCTAACTCCTGCACGTTTCCCTTGCAAACCTTATAATGGGGCTCAAGATCCCTGGCCTCGGAGGTCTGATTCTGGAGCAGGCTTAGAGAGCAAAGCGCAGTAGCGCTATGAGGTGCCCAGAGCTGCCCAGGTCTGGGATAGGGGAGGGCGGCACGAGGGTATCTTCTGAGGGGCTCCCTAGACTCATGAGACTTACCCACTTTTGTCTTAACTCTAGCCAGTCTTGGAGAGGGTGGGCCGAATAGAGCCTGCCTGTGTGCCTCCTGCGTGTGAAGAGGAGTGGGTTCCCAGGGAGACTGAGGAGGTCTAGGGCAAGCGAAATTGGCGCTTGGCGAGCACGTGCGCCCACCTCAAGGCGCACAGACAGGTGGGAAGCGCAGGGCTCAGCCAGCCCCCCTCCGCCTCGCCACGCCCCCGTGGCCATCCCCTGCCTCCCCCAGAGCGCCGCAACAGTCTCAAGGTTCCTATGGCCTGGAGGACCGAGACAGAGGACACTGGAGCCTGAGCTCCTTGGCAGCTGGACGCCGAGGGGCGGAACCTCAGGGACCTCGTGCAGCCCCACCAGTTTAGCACCAAGTACCCTAGGTGGGTAGTCACAGTCAGGGCTACCCTTGACTCCTCACAGTGGGGGGAAGACCTCACAAACCCCAACGAGAAAAAAAAAAAAATCTCATTGCCATCGAGTCACAACCAATTCTTAGCTGCCTCTCCAAACAAGTTTCCTCAGGCTGTAAATGGCCCTGGAGGAGGCTGTTCGCTGAGGCTGCTGGGGCATTCGAACCAACCGCCAAAGAAGCGCCACCTTTGGGTTAGCAACACCCTCCCCCCACCATGGTCTACCAGATATCCCCTGCTGCTAAAAAGGAGTTGCCCCTCCGTGGCATCTACTGGGATTGTTTCTTGTTTGGTTGGTTTTTAGGCCCCCCCTTACTGAGGTGACCCTGCTTGGGGATAAACAGCCATAAAATAACTACAATCCACTCATGACACAGCATCCTCAACTGTGTACTGGAGAGAGACATAATGTACGTAGGCTAGTATTATTAGAGGTAGCAGCAGTTCGAACACAGTTTTAGCATCTCTCCCAAAGAGAAAATAATAATCGAGAAGATTTTCCAAGAAAAAGTTTTCATCTATTACTGAAGCGTTTTATAATTAGAATGAATGCCTTGATACACTGAATTGCCTATGATAAAATCTCATTAAGATTGAGCTTTTAAAATTTCTATTTCCCTTCTCCTTCAAAAATCTTTGTCTTATCAGTTTAGTAATATTTACACTAATATTAATGAACCAAGGATAAATTTTCTTTTTAAAAATATAACATGAATGAAAAAATATTGGAAGCCATTGTTTACCTTTCTCCTCTGGTTTGTTTTCCATAATGGTTGCGGCGGCAGTTTGGGCGCCGCCATTGGCATCGGTTGGGGCGCCATCATACACAGGAACCTGTGTGCCAGAATCCACAGGAGCCTGGCCATCCGAAATCTGGGTGCCAGGCTCCACAGGAATCAGGGTACTATGGCTACTGGCCATGGCGGTGCCCTGGTCACTGGTAGTTTTGGTGTCATAATTGCAGGCAGTTTCGGCTTCACGGACAGCAGAAAATTGGACCTCTTGGTTGCTTGGTAGTTCTGATGTCGAAGTGATTGGAATGGAATCGTTTTCTAGAGGTTTTGGAGCCGCTCCTTCAGGGAACTCCATGATCCACCTGCTAGCGTGGTGAAACAGCTTCTGACTCAGTCACCTGACCGGTTGATTCCAGAACTTTCCTAAAATGATGTCAGATATATTGCCCTTAAAGACATAGCGATGATATTAGAGGTGTTCTACATGCTAGAGCTTGTAATAAATATAAACTTAACACTTACTAGTAAAGAATATTTTTGGAAAAAAAAAAAAAAAGAATATTTTTGGAAGACAAAATCTCATTTTATCTGGCTAAATCTGCCCCCACCCAATTCAATTAAGCTATATCACCAGACCTCTAGGTGTCTCTAGGGAGTTGCGCTGCTTGACACAAAGGCAGCGTCTCTCTAAGTTGTTCCCATCCACTAGCATTATGTGAGGGGAAAGTTGGGCAATGTCTTCCCTACAATTTACAACCTCAGAAACCCAATAGAAGGTCATCTGTGAGTCAGTTCTGACTCTCCGATGATGAGAGTTAGTGTTACCACCTCTTCAGACCTAGACCAGATAGTTTCCAATTTCTTCTCGAATTCATCCACTGATCATTACTTTAGCTGTATGTCACCACGAGGCCACTTTGAGAGCCATAGTACAAAAATAATCTCATCTTGCATTTATTGTAGATTATTTGTGAGAGTGCTTATAATTTAAAAAATTATATTTATGAGAAATCAAAGGAAAATTATATTTCCAGTCACTGACATAGCTGAGTATTTGATGCATTTTTATTCATGTGGACAATGTGAATTATACAGTTAATTTTTCTCTTTGCCATGGTTACTAGGAAGCTCAGAATCATATTTGTAGTCCACTTCTGACATCTGTGAATCTTCAGTTTAAGTAACCATGCTTTTCCCCAGTTACCTTATTATCTTAATCATGTGCAGTAAATAACTAAAAGCTGCTTTAAATCTTAGCTTTCAAAAAATCAGATTTAAATATAACATAAAGAAAAATAGTGCTCTGACAGAAATGAGAAGATAAAGAAAGTGGGAAAGGAGTAGTGTAAGTATTCATCACCTATAAATTCAATTGTCTTTAAAGGTGATGAATGTACCAAAAAATCCATCATCCAACAAATATTGACAATTTAATGTGCTGTATTTGATTGAAAAAATTATTAAATGCTTAAAATATAGTAAGTGGGATTACCCTTAAAATATTTACAATCTATTCTTCTGACTACTCTGAAAAGAACCTTAATAGAAACTCCATGGTAGAGTGGAGAAAAATGTGGAATAAATTTAAAATTATAAAATATACCAAGCATACTGATCTGACAGAAACTGGTGAAACCCTAAGACAATGGCCTTTAGTTACTTTTAAAGCCTAAGAACTAAAATAACACGTGTGACTTAACTTTCAAATAAATAATAAAACTCTAACTCACTGCCAGTGAGTCAGATCTGGTAACTCTCCCCTGGGTTTCTGAGACCCTTGACCTTTTAGTTAGCAACCAAACATGCTAGGGATGGTACCACACAGTTTCTTAGCCAAATAATAGACAGGGCTGTATATAAGATGATTCGTAATACTAGAGAAGAACACACTTCTTAGAACAACCAGTCTTACAAGATCAAAAGGACAGTGTTTGCTCAAGAACAAAACACTTAAGGCATGAAATTTTAGAGTTATGAGTAGAAATGGGAAATACAGGAAGGAAGTGAGAAGAAAGTTGTTACAAAATGAGTGTTACAGTACATAAGGTGTACCAATTGCTGAATAGAGAATCAAATTGCTCTGTATATTGTCACCCAAATGAAAATAAAAAGTTAATTTAAGAAAGAGAATTGTCTAAAAGGAATATATGATTAGGCATTATACATACAACAGCCCAGAATAGGAGGAGTGGGGGAGGGCAAGGTAGGTAATTATGCAAAAGTGAATGAATATTAAAAAGTGAACTGAGTGAGGGGGAAGGGAGGGAGAGGGGATAAAATGTGCAGCAATGAATGAATCAAAATCCAAATTCTCTGTAAATGTAAAAAATCACAATTAAAATAAAATTTTAATTATTTTTTAAAAGAAATTACAGTCTAAAATGAAAAAGAAATGGGAGTCTAGTTAAAAGATGTAGGTATATGCATATGTGATTTTCTCTTTATTGCCAAATTTCCAGTCCCTTATAAAGAAGAAAATAAAAAGTAGAAGAAAGGAAAATATACTGATTATGGGTTACCTTGTAGTAGAGGAGAGGTGATTCAAGAACAGATATAAAATTGTTGTAGGCATATTTCCAGATGTACACAGAATTTATTTCTGAGTTCTGTTCCGTGGTGTTGCTTATCCATTCCAACAAGTTCTTCTGAATCTCTTTCCCTTCAAAAACACATTTCTTTTTTATTTTTTTTTATTTTATACTATTTTCCTTACAAAGTTCGTATACAGTACTTTTCCCATCAGATCTTTCCCCTTTCCTTTACCCACCCCTCCCTGCACCCATCAAATTGTGTGACTCTATGATTAACCTATCACTCACAACATTGTATTTCAGGATAGAACTTGAAATAGACTTTTTGACTATGAATACAACACCATTCTTCTGTTTTTCATTCCCTACCTAGTACATCTGATTCAAAGTGGCCATAGCTGGTCCAACGCATCTCACTAATGCCTCGTATGTCAATATTCATGCGTTCCATTTCATTTTTAACAATATTAAATTTTCCAACATTCAAGCTATGAATATTCCATATACCAATTGTTAAACAATGTTGTTATTGATTTTCCTCATTTCAACTAACTGCCAATCTGGGCTCTGCCACTACACTACTATAAATATCCTCTTTGTTTAGTGTTCACAGGATTTCCAAAAGCCTTTTATTTAGGAAATAGATGGCCCATCCTGTTTCAATTAAAAGATGCAGCCTTGGATGTACTCACCAGTCTATGCCAAGAAATGTGGAGGATAGCTATCTGGCCAATGGACCGGAAGAGGTCTATATTTGTTCCTGTTCCTGAAAGGATGATCTAATCGAGTGTGGAAATTATTGAACAATATCACTGATATCACATGCAAGCAAAATACTGCTGAAGATCATTAAAAAATGGCTGCAGCAGTACATAGATAAGGAATTACCAAGAGGGACTTAGAAGAGGCCATGGCACCAGAGATATCATTGCTGATGAAGATGGATCCTGGCTGAAAGTAATGCATACCAGAAAATGCCTATTTGTGCTTTATTGACCATGCAAAGGCATTTGACTGTGTGCATCATGACAAGTTATTGCTGACATTGAGAAGAATGGGAATCCCAGAGCACTTGATTGTGCTCATGAGGAACCTATACTTGGACTAAGGAGGCTGTTGTGTGAACGGAGCAGGGGAGTACTGCATGGTTTAGAATAGAGAAGTGAGTGTGTCAGGGATGTATTTTTTTCTCCATACTTGTTCAATCTATATGCTGAACAAATTATCCAAGAAGCTGGACTCTATAAAGAGGAATGTAGCATCAAGATTGGAGGGAGACTCATCAATAACTTGCGTTACGCAGATGACACAACCTTGCTTGCTGAAAGTGAGGAGGACTTGAAGCTCTTGTTGCAGAAGATCAAGGAATGCAGCCTTCAGTATGGATTGTGTCTCAATATCAAGAAAACAAAGATTCTTATCACTGGATCAACAGACAGTGTCATGATGGATGGAGAGGAGATTAAAACTGTCAACAGCTTTATCTTGCTTGGATACAAAATTAACACCCTTGGTACGAGCAGTCAGGAAATAAGAAAATTCATTGCAATGGGAAAATCTGCAGAGACCTTTCCAAATTATTGAGTAATGGCCAATTTGATGACAAAGGTGCGTCTGATTCAGGTCACAGTCTTTCCAATTATTAGCTGTGCATCCAAGACCTGGACAATGAATATGGATGACAGAAAAAGAATTGGTGTCTTTCAGCTGTGGTGATGAAGAAGAGCACCAAACATTCCATGGAAGGTAAAAAAAAAAATAAATTAATTGATGGGTCAGGGAAAGGGTGCAGCCAGAGTGCTCTTTGGAGGCAAGAATGATGAAGCTTTGCCTTACATACTTTGGACATGTTGCTGAGATATGCTATTCTTTGGAGAGGAACATGATGATGGGGAAAGTGGAGGGTCGGCAAAGGAGAGGAAGACCCTCAACCAGGTAGATTGACAAGGTGACTGCTGCAAAGGGCTCTTGCGTGTCAGGAAGTGTTAGGATGGCACAGGATAGAACAAGGTTCGGATCTTTTGTACATAGGTTCATAGGGTTGCTATGAGTGGTACTCAACTCGATGGCACCTAACAACAAAAACAACTTTATTAACCACCCCCACCCCGCCCATCCCCATCACTCTGCTTCCTCCTCCACTGTTTGGATCCTCTTACTCTTTATACAATAATGGTCTTATACAATATTTATCCTTGTGGCACTGAGCTCACTTAGCATAATGCTCTTCAGTCCCTCCCAAGTTAGGTAGTAATTTACAAAATTACTGATCTTTCATGCTGCATAGTATTCCGTTGTGTGAATGTACCATAATTTCTCAATCCATTCAATTGTGGATGTACATTTGGGTTGTTTCCTTGTTCTTGTGATGGTGAATAATGCTGCTGTGAACATTGGTGTACAAGTCTCTGTGCCTCAGTTCTCATTTTCACAGGGTATAGGCCAAGATGGAAGGAATATACTGAGACATTGTATAAAAAGGAATTGGTAGATACAGAAGAATTTAATGAAATAACATATAAGCCTATGGTGATGAAGGAAGAAGTTCAAGCTGCTTTGAAGGAAATAGCAAAAAACAAGGCCCCAGGAATAGATGGCATACCAATTGAAATATTTCAGCTAACAGATGCTGCCCTGGGCGTGCTCACAAAGTTGTGCCAAGAAATCTGGAGAAAAACCACTTGGCCAACTGACTGGAAGAGATCTATATTTGTTCCCATTCCAAAGAAGGGTGACCCAACTGAGTGCAGAAACTACAGAACAATATTATTGATTTCACATGCAAGCAAGATTCCACTGAAGATTATCCCAAAACGACTGGAACAGCACATCAGCAGAGAATTGCCAGAAGTCCAGGCTGGGTTTAGAAGGGGTCGTGGTACTAGGGATATTGTAGCTGATGTTAGATGGATCTTAGCTGAAAGCAGGGAATACCAGAAGA
>NW_006400060.1:1881325-1897285 GCF_000299155.1 Elephantulus edwardii
TTTTTTCATTACTAGGGAGCTCTGGTGGCTTAGTGACAAGAAGCTGCACTGCAATCCCAACCAGGTGCTCTGATCGAGAGAGATGGTGAATCTCTTTCCGTGTGATTAACTTCCTCTGAAAACCCACCAGAGGGTCAGCTTTGGGTAAATTCTGACTCAATGGCATGCAACAACAGATATACATTCATTATTAAGTTTATATTTTTGCTACATTTTCAACAAATATTTAGCCTTGCTTTTTAAAATGTTTTATTTTTTTGGTCTAGACTTCGACTTTTCAAGTACATTTATAAATTATTATACTATGACAATCAAAATGTATTCAGTATTTCAAAATTTATGACTATAGGACTGAAGACTTTCAGTCAAATCTGTGCCTTAAAGTTGTTTAAAGATGTGCAAAAAATCTGAGTCGCCAAGTTGCAGAGAATGTTAATCTAAAAAATAATGTTTTATGCTCAGCTTCCTGCATCAGTGGCTCACAGATGTCCAGTATAACAAATACACTATGAAGCCACTTTTTCTGTATTTTCCAAATGTTCTAAAAAGAGCAAACCTCATTATGCTAAGTGAAATATCTCAGTCACAGAAGGACAAATACTGTGTAACACCCCTGTTATAAAATAAGACTGACATTGGTGGGTTCGGGGAAGAATAGAAAAAGAGTAGATAGATAAAGAACACTATATTGGAACAGATGAGGGTAAGAATTGTCCACAAGTAATATATGATTAGGCATTATATGTATGACAACAATCTGGAACAAGAGGTGCATTGCAAAGTGAACTGGGGGAGGGGAAAGAAAGGAGGAGGAGAGAAAATTGTGCAACAATAAATAAATGAATAAAAATTTTAAAAACAGAAAAGTTCTTTGTAAAAAGAGACTAAGAACTCCTCAGCTGCTTCTTCAAACTCAGTGTAAAACTCTGAATAGCCATGAGGGAAATACCTCTCCTACAATGTGTTGGCCAGAGATAATAATCAGATATAGACACAGAAGCAAAATCAAAGTCTCTTAGTGAACTAAAATTAGAATAAAAATGAAAAAATATTACTTGATTTTATGAATTCTATTATGTTTGGATATTGGTCAATCAAATTGGTTCAAATAGTTAACCAATTTGATCATATTGGTGGGTCTCCAACCACTAATTGATATTAAAACAATCTAAAAAGTGATCATTGGATACGCTTCTGGTATTTCCCTTTCTTGCACTCGTATCTGAGCTATTGGTTACCATTGTCTATAAACATAGGAGCCTTTTTTATGATAATGAGGATGAAAAATACTTTGGTGTTTAAAGAGTAATGGAGTTGTTGGACATGTTGTTATAGTGTACCATCAAGTCAGAATCAATTCATAACTGACCCTCCAACAAGTTTTCAGTTACTAGCTATGCATCTGAGACCTGGACAATACATAGGGATGACAAAAAAAGAATTGATGCCTTTGAGCTGTGGTGTTGGAGAAAAGCACTGAACATTCCATGGACGACCAAGAAAATGGATAGGTCTTGGAGAGGGTGCAGCCAGAGTGCTCTTTGGAGGCAAGAATGATGAGGCTTTGCCTCACATACTGTGGACAGTATTCCTTAGAGAGGGATATGATATTGGGAAGGGTGGAGGGTTGGCAAAGGAGAGGAAGATCCTCAAACAGGTGGATTGACAGGGTCACTGCTTCAATAGGCTCTTGTGTGTCAGGAAGTGTGATGATGGTGCAGGATAGGACTGGGTTCAGATCTTTTGATAATACGGTTGCTATGAGTCGTACTTGACTCTACAGCACCTAACAACAACAACAGCAACAGTTCTAATTTACCCAGAAATGTCTTGAAGAAAAGCCTGGTGGTCTACTTCTAAAAGACAACAACCAGAGAAAATCTTTGCAGCACAGTTGTACTCTGACACACATAGAGTCTTCATAAGTCGGAATCAACTCCATGGCGACTGTTTTAAGATGAGTCTCTTTGGTGGCACAAATGGATTGTTCAAAATCATCCATAGGTGCCTGCACTTTAAATCCATCAGTAATTCTACTGTGAAAAGATGGTCAGTCTCTTCTCCTGTGATTTTATAGCCTCAGAAACCTGCTGGATCATCAGCCATTAATCCATTCCAACTCAATGAGAATGAATTTTGGTGATATTTTTTTCTAGTGTAAAAGGAACTTTGGTGGTGTGTTATATTGGTACTCAAAAGGCTAATCTGTTGGAATAAAACAATAGCTCCATGAGACAAAGATGGACAGTCTTTCCCCATTATAGCCTCAGCAACCTGTTCAGTGAGCGTGATTTTGGTTTGGGCAAGTATGAAGCAGTATCTCATTTGTAGTTTTATTTTGCATTTCACAATTCACTGGTGATGGTGAGGATTTTTCATGAGCTTTATGGATGTCTTTGGAGAAATATCTACTCAAGTCTTTTGCCCAACTTTTGATTTGGGTTGTATTTTTTTTTTTGTTTAAGTGTAAGAGTTCTTTATAATTGTGGGTACCAGACCTTTATCAGAGATTTTATTTGTAAAAATTTCCCTCTACATGAGTTGTCTTTTTACTTTCTTGAGAGGGTCCTTTGAGGCACAAATATTTTTAATTTTAATAAAGTCAAATTTATTTTGTGTTTTGTTGCTTTTGCTCTTTTGGTGGCATATTTAAGAATTCATGACCAAATATAAGGTCATGAACATTTACCCCTATGTTTTCTTCCAAGTGCTTCATACTTATGTTAGCTCTTATATATTTTTTATACATTTTGAATTAAGATTTTTATGTAGAATGCAGTAAGAGATGAGTTCAACTTCATTCTTTTCTGTGAATGTACAGTTCTCACAGCACCATTTGTTACAGGGATTGTTCTTTGACAATTGAATAGTTTTGGAACACTGTTCTAAAATAAATTGACCATAAACATTTTGGTATATCTTCTTTATTCAAAAGGTTCAAAACCATCCCTGAAATGCCTTTCTAGCACAATTCTCCCTCATACCTGGCACGTGTATTTCTTTCTTCCTTGTAAACTTTATGTTAACAAGGTTGTTATAAAGCACATTTTCTTACTTTGCATTCATTCCTTTGACAATTACTATTACCCAAAGACATTAATTTTCTTTGTGTTATCCTATTAACATATAAAAGCTATATCTTTTTATTTCAGTACATTATGAACCACAAATAACAATCTTTAAATGTAGAGCAACTGTTAAGATGGAAAATAGGTCTACTCCTCACCCAGCTCCTTTCTTTCCAAAATAATAGAATGAGAAATAATTTAAGACTGAAGATTAGGAGTATTCCTTTTCTTTTTTTTTTTTTGTTCCAAACCATTCTTGTACAATTAGTAGAGTAAAATTTTAAAAATCTTCCTGTTATCTATTGTTATACATTCTAGGATTAAGGTAAAAAATTATTCTTTACCTTACTTAATCCAGTCAATCATTACAATTTATGTGTTAAAGTCAAATCAGTCAGAGATAATTTTCCAAACAGATCAATGGAATAGAAATTTCATTAAAAATGCAAAAGAATTTTCCAACAATTTTATTCCCCCCATTTTTTAAGAGTTTCATATGCTGAATTACTTTTTAGCTTTTGTTGTTGTTTCCAATTGCCCCCAAAATTAGGCAGCCAATAATCAAACTGTTATGTCAACACCAGGCAGTTGGAGAGACAATGCTACCTTTGTCTTTGATTAAAGTTCATCTCCTAGTTATATGGCCACGTTTAGGTTTGGAGTATTAGAGTTGAGGTTTTTGCATGCTTTATGTGAAGACGACGATGTAAGAGAAACTCTTCACATTATTCTCAAAAGCCAATTTTCACTCAAGGAATTTTCATTGGTACAGCAGGAAGCAAGGGATATGGTATGAGACACAAGGTATACATTATCCCTGTGTAATTGAAGTATCTAATACTAAAGATTCTGAAAGATTAAATATTGGTTAAAAAAAACCCACCCTCTTAAATTTTGGCCTCTGTCAGAAAGATAATAAATGCAATGGTGCTGTTGTTGTTATGTGCTGTTGAGTTGGAACCAACCCATAGCTGACCCTACAGCAGGTTTTCAGAGACAGTTTAATCTCGTGGAGAAGCTGGTGGATTCGGACCTTTTGCCTTCAGGATTACAGTGTAGCTTCTTACCACTAGGCCACCTTGTGAATTTATTTGACACTATAATTAACACTGTTATACTGGCTGCAGCATAAGAGACTGGCAGCAATGTGAGGCATTCAGAATCACAGAAACCCAAAAGGCTTGAGACCTAAGCCATCATATCAAGGGCTGGATAGGAGGAGAGAGGTGTTGAATGACATAGACAGGAGTGGAAGGAGATGCTGGTGGAACAGGGAAAGGGGTGGGTTAAGACAACCATGCCAAGAACGAGGAGCAACACTGAATCTGTTGGTTGCTTCTATAATTGGGAAATGTCTTTCATCTACTCTTTTCTGTCTTTCATCTACTCTTTTCTGTAAAATGATAGTCTATCAGATAATGTTCTAAATCTGAGCATTCAAATTAAGACAGACTAAGAAGAAGACTTGGCCATCCACTTCCAAAATAACAGGCCTTCAAAAATCCTATGTACAGCTAGACTAGCAGATAAAGCACCTGAGGCTGAGCTCTCAATTATGGAAGCACAAAAAAGGAGGAAGAGTTGTAAGCAAACCCTAGTGATTGGAACATGGAATGTGAGAAGCATGAATGTTGGAAAATTGGACATTGTTAAGAAAGAAATGGAATGCATAAATATTGACATACTAGGTATTGGTGAAATGAGATGGACTGGCTGGGACATTTTGAATCAGATGGGGAAGATGAAAAGGTGAGGAATATGGGATTACCTTCATATTAAAAAAGTCATTTCTAGATCCATCTTGAAATACAATGTTGTGACAGGATAATATCCATATGAGTACAAGGAAGTCCAGTGAATATCACTATCATTCAAATATATGCACCAACAACAACTAGAGCCAAAGAGGAGTAAATAGAAGATTTCTACCAACTTTAGCAGTCAGAAATTGACAAACAGTGGAAGGACTGCACAGGAGGGGAAGACCCTCTATGAGGTGGATTGATTAAATGACTGGGGTAATCGGGATGGGTGTGTCAGAGACAGTGTGACCCTATGTACAACAGCCCTAAACTCTGCTCTGTCCTGTGCCAATCGCACTGTCTCAAACACACCCAATTACCCCAGTCACTGAATCAATCCCCTCCTGCACTGTCCCTCCACCCTCCCAAGCATGATGTCCCTCTCCGAGGACCAATCCCTCCTTACAACATGTCCAAATTATGTCAGACGGAGCCTCAGAACCCTTGCCTCCAAGGAGCAGCCCAGTTTAACCCTCTCCAGGATGAACCTGTTTGTTTTCTTAGCAGTCCATGGGACACTCAATACTCTTCTTCAGCACCACAGCTCAAAGGCATCAATTCTCCTATCCTCCCTAGTCATTGTCCAACTCTCTGATTCATAACAAGTGATTGCAAAGACCATGACCTGTATCAGACACACCTTAGTCTTCAGAAAGACACCACTGCTCTTCCATACTTTGGAGAGGTCCCTAACAGCTGAGTTTCCCATCACAATATGTCTTTTCATTTCCTGGCTGCTGGTGCCAAGAGAGTTGACTGTGGAGCCAAGCAAACTAAAGACGCGAACAATCTCAATCTCTTCACTATCCATCCTGAGGCTGCCAATTGGCCCAGTGGTGAGAATCTTTGTCTTCTTGATATTGAGCCTCAATCCATATTGAAGGCTACAGTCCTTGACCCACTGCAGCAAGCGTTTCAGGTCCTCCTCAGTTTGAGCAAGCAGGGTTGTGTCATCTGCATAACGCCAATTGTTGATAGATTTTCCACCAATCCTGACTCCACATTTCTCCTTATAGAGCCCAGCCTGCTGGATAATCTGTTCTGCATACAGGTTGAAAAGGTATGGAGACAGGACACATCTCTGGTGTACGCCCTTCCCAATTTTGAACCTACAGTTACAATTAAATTTCACTGCCAATGCCTACAAACTTTCCCAGGAAAATTATCTGAGCAGCGGGACACCCTGGAAACAAATAACAAAAAGAGATAAGAAGAAAGTTGATATCAAGCTCTAGAACATGGATCTGTGAGACATTCTATAAAATTCTATCTTTTATTATTCTGGCAATCATGTTCTCTTTACCATAGCAAAATAGAAATTACATTTTTTATTAAATTTTATTAATTTTAATGAACATTTACAGAGATTTTGGGTTTCCATTCATTCACTGTTGCATTAAGAAATTAAATTTTTTAAAGTGTGATCACTTCGGCAGCACATATACTAAAATTATAGAGAAAACTATCATGGTCTCTGCACAAGAATTACATGCAAATTCATGAAGAGTTCCATTTTTTTTAAAAAAAAATTATCAGCTATTCATTTCTATATTAAATATGCATTTGCTACATAATTTACTATGACTGTAATTAATAGGGCAAAACAGAAAACAGCCTACAAAAGTTATTTGTCATGGATTAAATTTTGTCCCCCAAAAAATATATGTTTAGTTAGCTGGGCTGCGATCCTTAGTGTTTTGGATGTATTAACATAATATCGCAGTTATGTAATGATCCTCTGTGATCTGCCATCAGTTGTAAAGGGATTAAGGGTAGGATGCAATACCTTGCCTTGCTATAGCAGGGAGAGGGCATCGAGAAGAACCTCAGTACCACCAAGAAAGAAGAGTCCAAGAAAGAGGAGCATACCCTTTGGACTCAGGGTCCCTGTGTGGTGAACCTCCAGGAAAATATCGATGCCAACATGTATGGAGGGAGCTCTGGTAAGGAGTTGCACTTCCAACCAACAGGCACATAGTTTGGACCTCCTTTCAGGAGAAAGGAAATCTCATGTGCAATTTACAGTCTCTGAAAACTCCCTGGAGAATCAACTATGAGTTGGTTCTAACTCATTGGTACACAACAACGTGTATGGGGATTTCCAAGGAATGGTAAGCCTACCAAGGCTGAAAGGAGACAAGAACATTTCTCCAGAACTGACAGAGAAAGAAAGCCTTCCCCTAGAGCTGGCATCCTGAATTTGGATTTCTAGCCTCTTAGAAAGAACAAAAATCTGTTTACTAAAGCCATTCACTTGTAGTATCTCTCTTATTGCAGCACTCTCACTCATTGTCTTCGAATTTGAACACACTCTCAGCTAAGTTACTTAAGTTGTAAATCGCTCAGGAAGAGATTGCCCACCTTTCTACCATGGAGCAGTTGGGGAGGGCTGCTTTTGGGTTAGGAATGCAATTCCCTGTAGACTACGCCACTATAGCTCCCTGTAGCAGTACTGTTGTTGTTGTTGTTGTTGTTGTTGTTCACCGTCGAGTTGGAACTGACCCATGACTGATCCAGTGGGTTTTCAAAGGCAGTTAATTGTATGGGAGGAAATTGCCCATCCTTCTCCTGAAGAGCAGCTGGTGGCATCGAACTGCGTTCCTTTGGGATTGCAGCACAGCACCATTAAACACTATCTTTGCTCTTTTCTGGTTACTCTCTCGCGACACCCTCTATGAGCCGGTGCGGGAAGTCCTGCACGGGAACCAGCGCAAACGCAGAAAGTTTTTGGAGATGGTGGAGCTGCAGATCAGTTTGAAGAACTATGACCCTCAGAAGGACAAACGTTCCTCACGGACCATCAGGCTTAAAGTCCACCCACGCCCCAAGTTCTCAGTGTGTGTTTTTGGGGATCAGCTGCACTGTGATGAAGCCAAGGTTGTGGATATCCCCCACATGGGCACTGAAGCGCTGAAAAAACTCTACAAGAATAAGAAGCTGGTCAAAAAGCTGGCCAGGAAGTATGATGCCTTTTTGGCCTCTGAATCCCTGATCAAGCAGATCCCAAGAATCCTAGGTTCAGGGCTAAATAAGGCTGGCAAGTTGCCTTCTCTGCTGACCCACAATGAGAACATGGTGTCAAAAGTAGACGAGGTGAAGTCCACCATCAAATTCCAGATGAAAAAGGTCCTGTGTCTGGCAGTGGCTGTTGGTCATGTGAAGATGACATATGATGAACTTGCTTATAACATCCACCTGGCTGTCAACTTTCTGGTTTCACTGCTAAAGAAGAATTGGCAGAATGTTCAGGCTTTGTACAACAGGAGCACCTCAGGCAAGCCCCAGCGTCTGTACTAAGATGCAGCTCAATAAATCTTACTGTTAATATAAAAAAAAAAAAACCAACAACAACAAAAAAAAACAAACCCCAACCAAAACCAAAACCCAACACCAAACAAACCCACTATCTTTACTCATTGGAATAATGATATAAACAACTAGGGTATCAGTAAGAATTATCTTGTTAAAAAACTACTGTGGGGTTTATTTAATCTGGAAAAAATATGGTGATTATTTTTATGTGTCAATTTATCGAGGCTATGATTTCCACTTATTTGGCTAAACATTAGCCTAGTTATATTGTAGAGTTTACATGTGATTAAATCAGTTGTCTTGAAGTACAGCAGATTAACTTCCAGAATGTTATCTAGTTGAATATGTGATCACTAGTGCAGGGGTCCCAGCCTCTTTTTTTCTGGGTGGAAATTCTTTCCCTTGAACCAAAGAAGCAATGGCCCAGACTGCTAGGATTGAGGAGGTAGTACCCTCCAACTTTCTCCAAACACTATGCCTAGTCCTACTAACTGTTCAACTACTGCTTTTGGTAACAGATATTCATGGTCAAGCAGCATCATCTGCCTATTTCCTGTCTGATTAATCACAGTCCTCATTTTTTCTCTTGCCTCTATACCTATTAGTCTGAGCTGGGGGCATCTTCACTAAGATGACTGATTGGATCCATAAATCACATACTTAATCTGTTCCACATCTTTGGTGTTCTCTTCATATCCTGTTTTCTCACTTTTTACTACATTGATGTTGTTGTTAGGTGCCATTAAGCACTAGGTGACCCAATGAATGACAGATTGGAATCTTGTCCTATGCTGTACCATCCTTACCATCTCTAATATGCTCCAGCTCATTGTTACAGTCAATGTGTCAATATATCTTGGTGAGAAGCTTCCTCTCTTTTTCTGACCCTCTTCCTTTCCCAGTATTATACCTTTTTCCAAGGATTGGCGCCTTCTAAAAATATGCCCAAAGTATGTGAGATGAAGTTTCATCATCCTTGCCTCTACGGAGCACACTCATTGCACTTCTTTCAAGACAGATATGTTTGTTCTTTTAGCAATCCATGGGATATTCAATACTCTTCTCCAACATCACAAGTCACATGCACCAATTCTTCTGTCATCCTCACTCATTGTCCAACTTTCAGAGGCATAGGAAGCAGTTGAAAACATCATGGCTTGAATCAGGTGCACTTTAGTCTTTAAACTGACATCTTTGCTCTTTGGCACCTTAAAAAGGAACTTGACCACAGATTTGTCTAATGCAAGCACATCTTCTGATTTCTTGACTTCTGCTACCCTGGATGTTGATTGTGGATCCAAGTAAAATGCCATCACTGATAAATTCAATCTTTTCTCCATCTGTCATGATGCACAATGGGGTCACTCTGGCAGCCTAGTGGTAAGACTCTACACTGCAATTCCAAAGGCAAGTGGTTTGAGTCCACCAGCTGCTGCGTGGGAGAAGAATGGGCAATCTCCTCCCGTGCAATTGCAGCCTCTGAAAACCTGATGGAGGGTCAGCTATAAGTCAGTTTTGACTCTATGGTTGTTGTTGTTATGTGCCGTTGAGTCACCTGCGACTCATAGCGACCCTTTGTATAACATACCTAAACTCTGCTCTGTCCTGTGCCAATCGCACCGTCTCCAACACACCCACGCCGACTATCCCAGTCACTGAATCAATCTACCTCATAGAAGGTATTCCTCTCCTGCACTGTCACTCTACCCTCCCAAGCATGACATCCCTCTCCAAGGACTGGTCCCTCCTTGCAACATGTCCAAAGTATGTCAGATGAAGCTTCAGAATCCTTGCCTCTGAGGAGCAGCCTGGTTTAAACCTCTCCCAGATGAACCTGTTCGTTTTCTTAGCAGTCCACTGTATATTCAATACCAGCACTGCAGCTCAAAGGCATCAATTCTTCTTCTATCCTCCATAGTCATTGTCCAACTCTCTGACACATAACAAGTGATTGCAAAGACCATGGCCTGTATAAGATGCACCTTAATCTCCAGAGTGACACCATTGCTCTTCAGTACTTTGGAGAGATCCCTAACAGCAGACTTTCCCATGGCAATACGTCTTTTAATTTCCTGGCTTCTGGTGCCAAGAGTGTTGACTGTGGAGCCAAGCAAACTAAAGCTGTGAACAATCTCAATCTCTTCACCATCCATCCTGAGGCTGCCAACTGGTCCAGTGGTGAGAATCTTTGTCTTTTTTATATTGAGCCTCAATCCATATTGAAGGCTGCAGTTCTTGACTCTATGGTAGATAACAATAACATCATGATGTTTGCTATTGGCCCAGTTGTGAGGATTTTTCCCCCTTGATGTTGAGGTGTAACCGTATTAATCTAGGTTTCTTTTCTTTTTTGAAGTACATATTTCAAGTCTTCTTCACTTTCTGCAAGCAAGGTTGTGTCATCTGCATAATGCAGGTTGTTGATGAGTCTTCCTCCAATCCTTATGCCACATTCTTCTTCATATAGTCCAGTTTCTCAAATCATTTGCTCAACATACAGATTGAATAAGGATGGAGAAAGGATATAACCCTGATGCACACTTCCTGATTTTAAACCATGCTGCCTTGTTCTGTCCAGACAATGGCTTCTTGGTCTTTGTACAGGTATTGCATGAGCACAGTTAAGTGTACTGGCATTCCTATTTTTCCCCCCTCAATGTCAGAACACTGGATCATAACAATTTATGGCTAGCATTGATAAGACGATAAATCTTTAGTATTCATTATTCTAAACCTACAATCTCTTGAAGACCTTTTAGGATTTTACTAACAAGTGCTTCAAAACTCTTCCACCCAATTCCAAAGTTATTTCTACATTATTAGCTATCTGAAACTGTATTAGTCTAATTGGGCTGCCATACAAAGTGAGTGACTTGTAAGAACAAAACATTATTTTATCAGGTCCGGGGCTGTCATACAAAGTAAAAGAAACTGTTTGACTTATAAGAACAGAAAGATATATTGTCTCACAATTTTGAAGGCTAATTGATGATGCAATCTTGCTTCCCATGGTAGCAGCAGTCAAGAAGTTAAAAGACGTGTTACTGGGAAAATATGCTGTCAGAGAGTTCTTCAAAATGCTAAGAGCAACGATGTCAGTTTAAAAATTAAGATATACTCGATCTAAGCCATGGTATTTTCAATTGTTTCCTAAGCATCTGAAAGTTGGGTAATGATTATAGATGATAAAAAAAAATCAGAGTGTCAGAAGGACAGTATTTCTTCGAAAACTCTAGGAGCAAATCCTTTCTTGTTTCTCTTCACTTCTGCTGGCTTCACACATTCTTTGGTTATGTATAGTTACATCTTTACATGACAGTCTTCCTCTGTTTGTCTCTGCATCTCTTCTCTTTTAATAAGAACATTCTTGGAAATCCAAAGTCTCTGTAAATTTTCATTAAAATTATTATTATTAATAATAATACTAATAATAAAAATAAGAACACTCTACTTCAGGGCCTCTTTAAAATGCTAAAGAGCAAAGATGTCACATTAACAACTAAGGTGTACCAGGCCCAACCCATAGTATTTTCGATTGCTTCATGTGGATATGAAAGATGGGCAATGAGTAAAGAAGATCAAAGAAGAACTCATGCCTTTGAGTTGTGATGTTGGCAAAGAATATTGACTCTACCATGAACTGTCAAAAGAATAAGCAATGGAATATACCCTGAGAGAATGAGAACTGAGGCACAAACGAAAGCTTGTACACCAATGTTCATAGCAGCATTCTTCACCTTCATAAGAACATGGAAACACCTCAAATGTCCAAGCACAATAGAATGGATTGAGAAACTATGGTACATTCATACAATGGAATACTATGTAGCACACAGGAGCAATAATTCTGTAAATCACTCCCTAACTTGGGAGGGATTGGAGAGCATTATGCTAAGTGAATGAACTCAGTCCCGTAAGGACAAATACTATATATGACCATAATTGTAGAAACAGATAACTAGTAAAACGTGTATGAGGTTCAAAGGGGAGGAAGCAGAGGAGTGGTGATAGGTTGGGGGGGGGAATCATAAGATTGCACAGTTTGATGGGTGGAGGAGGGGTTGGAGATATGGGGGGAATCCGATATGAGGGGCAGTATATACAAACTTTGTAGGAAAACCAGTGTAAAATTTTAAAAAAAATAATAAAAGAAGAAGCAAATATGTTTTGGAAAAATATAACAAGAGTGATCCTTAGAAGTAAAGAGAGTGAAATTTCACCTTATATGCTTTGGGCATATTATCAGGAGGGCATGTTTTCCAGTCACTGGAAAAGGACATTATGCTTATAAAAGTAGAGTGTCAGCAAAACTGAGGAAGACCCTCAACAAAATTATTTGACATAGTAACTGCAGCAATAGACTAAAACAAAGCAATGATTGTTGATGATAGCACAGGGTTTATTGTATTGTATGTGGGATTGCTATGAATCAGATCCAACTAAGTGGCACTTAACAACAACAACTCCAATAGTCTAGCCTATTAATAGATATTTTCAAGGACTCTTTTTACAAAGAAATTCAAATTCACAGATGGGAAGGAGTGAGGTGGAACAGAGATATGGATGTGTGGTTTGAAATTCATCATATCTTTTAATGAGACAAATTCAGTTTTGCTGTTGAACAGTGCTATTCTAGAAAATGAATACAAGAAAATCAGTATACTTAGAGGGTGAAGTGAGATTAAATTATGTCTTTTTTACTCTACCACACTTCTGTCAGCTGGTTGTACTTTGGTGTCTTGAGTATTGCTGTAACACTGGAAGCAATACTGTTAATATTTCAAATACCAGCAGGATCATCCATGGAGGAAAAGTTTCAGCACCACCACCACAACCCCCGACTGACACAAATGAAAATAAGGAGAAACAGCTGCAAAGATAAATTAATAATGTTGTTGTTATGTGCTGTCGAGTATCCTGCAACTCATAGTAACCCTATGTACAATAGCCCTAAACCCTGCTCTATTCTGTGCCAATCTTATTGTCTCTGACACACCTACCCCCATTACCCCAGTCACTGAATCAATCCATTTCACCGAGGGTTTTCCTTTCCTGTGCTGTCCCTCCACCATCCCAAGCATGATGTCCCTCTCCAAGAACTGGTCCCTCCTTGCGACATGTCCAGAGTATGTCAGATGAAGCTTCAAAATCCTTGTCTCCAAAGAGCAGCCTGGTCTTATCCTCTCTAGGACGAACCTGTTGGTTCTCCTAGCAGTCCACAGTATAGTCAATACTCTTCTCCAGCACCACAGCTCAAAAGCATCAATTTTCCTTCTGTCATCCTTAGTCATTGTCCAGCTCTCTGATGCATAGCATGTAATTGCAAGGACTATGGCCAGTATCAGGCACACCTTAGTCTCCAGACTGACATTGTTGCTCTTCAGTACTTTGGCGAGATCTCTGACTTTCCCACTGCAATTAATCTTTTGATATCCTAGCTGCTGGTACCAAGAGTGTTGATTGTGGAGGGAAGCAAACTAAAGTTATTAACAATCTCAATCTATCACCATCTATCATGATGTTGCCAATTGGCCCCATTGTGAGAATCTTTGTTTTCTTGATGCTGAGCTTCAATCGATATTGAAGGCTGCAGTCCTTGACTTTCTGCAGCAAGCACTTCAGGTCTTGCTCACTTTCAGCAAGCAGGGTGTATCATCTGCACAATGCAGATGGTTGATGAGTCTACCTCAATCTTGATGCCACATTTCTCCTCATAGAGCCCAGCCTCCCAGATAATCTGTTCTGAATATAGGTTGGAAAAAGTATGGAGATAAGACATAACCCTGGCGCACACCCTTCCCAATTTTGAACCATGCAGTGTTTCCTTGCTCTAGTCTGGTGACTGCATCCTGGTCCAAGTATATGTTTTGCATAAACACAGTCAAGTGTTCTGGGGTTCCCATTCTTCTCAGAGTCAGCCACAGTGTATTGCGATCCACACAGTAAAATGCCTATGCATATGGCGACATGGCGGTGCACTCCGGCGAAGCAGGCAGTCTGATGTCCTGAGGGCTGGTGACTTGGTAGCTTAACATCTGGGAACAGACTGCAACCCCTACCACAGCACCGTCCCTGGGACACCACCCTGCCACTGTCCTGCTCCCCCACACCCCTGGCACACCCTGGTGGTCGTGCTACAACCCTGCACCCCTGGCAGCTCCCCAGGGCCACTAGAGAGTCCTTCACGCAGCACAGAGACCTACCAACAGCTGTGAACAGTAGGATTTTTAATCAGAACACAAAGGCACAGCATGGATACAGCCATCATCTGACGCCACCAGTCGAGCTGCTGTGGGACTGATCTGCCACAAGAAAGGCTGGTAGGATCCTAATAGGGTTTTCTTGGGCACCGCCAATTGCCTGGGAGAGTACCCAAGGGTGGCCCACTGGTGGGAATTTAGCTGAGATCTCTTGGGCCACGTCGACTGCCCAGGAACCAGCTGGCCAGTTGGAATTTGTTTGAACTTTTGTGGACACTGCAGACAAGCCAGACGCGAGTGGATTGGTGGATATTTCACTTTGTCTTGTTGGCTTCCGTTGGACCCAGGACCCTGCTTGGGCAGGGGCCACTGCTCAAGGGCACCTGCATAAGTGCCACTGGACAGTAACTGCTGAGTGAAAACCACTGGGTGGGAGACAGACAGCTGGAATTTGAATGTTGTTGTTGTTATGTGCCATCGAGTTGCTTGCGACTCATAGTGACCCTATGTACCAGAGCCCTAAAACTCGCTCTATCCTGTGCCAACCTCGCTGCCTCAAACACACTCATTCCCACCACTCCACTCACAGAATCGATCCATCTTATCAAGGGTCTTCCTCTCCTGTGCCGTCCCTCCACTCTCCCAAACATGATGTCCCTCTCCAAAGACCAGTCACTCCTTGCAAAATGCCCAAAGTATGGCAGATGAAGCTAACGAATCCTTGACTCCAAAGAGCATTCTGGCTTCACCCTCTCCAGGAAAAACCTGTTTGTTCTAGCAGTCCATGGTATATTCAACAATCTTCTCCAGCACTACAACTCAAAGACATCAGTTCTCTTTCTATCATCCCTATTCACTGTCCAACTCTCTGATGCAAAGCACGTAATTGCAAAGACTATAGCCTGGATCAGGTGCACCATAGTCTCCAGCCTGACATCATTGCTCTTCAGTACTCTTGAGAGGTCACTCACAGCTGACTTTCCCAATGCAATTCGTCTCTTGATTTCCTGGCTGCTGTTACCAAGAGTGTTGACTGTGGAGTCAAGTAAACTAAAACTGTTAACTATTTCAATCTCTTCACCATCCATACTGATCCTGTCAATTGGCCCAGTGGTGAGAATCTTTGTCTTCTTGATATTGAGCTTCAATCCATATTGAAGACTGCAGTCCCTGACTTTCTGCAGCAAGTGCTTCAGGTCCTCCTCAGTTTCAGCAAGCAGGGTTGTGTCATCTGCATAACGCAGGTTGTTAATGATTCTTCCACCAATCCTGATGCCACATTTCTCCTCATATAGCCCAGCGTCTTGGATGATCTGCTCTGCATACAGATTGAAAAGGTATGGAGACAAAATACATCCCTAGCTGACCCCTTTCTTAATTTGACCATTCAGTATCCCCCTTATCTGTTCTGATGACTGCCTCTTGGTCCAAGTACAGGTTTTGCATTAGCATAATCAGATGTTCTGGGATTCCCATTCTTCTCAGAGTCAGCCATAGCTTGTTGTGATCCACACAGTCAAAAGCCTTTGCAGAGTCAATGAAGCACAGATAGACATTCTTCTGGTATTCTCTGCTTTC
>NW_006400060.1:1897920-1900841 GCF_000299155.1 Elephantulus edwardii
TCCAGCTCTCTGCACATTTCATTATAGTATCTTGCTTTGTCGTCCCAAGCTGCCTTTTGAAATTTTCTATTCAGCTCTTTGATTTCTTGATCTCTTCCTTTTAGCTTGGCTTCTCGGCGCTCTAATGCAATACTCAGAGTCTCATCTGACATCCATCTTGGTGTTTTCTTCTTCTTTAGCCTTTGTAATGATTTTTTGTTGCATTCTTCGTGAATGATTTTCTTGATTTCCTCCCGAACTCATTTGGTCTACGCTCATTGGTGCTCAAGGCCTCAAACCTATTCGTGAGATGGTTTTGACATTCAAGTGGGACAGACTTAAGGTCAAATCTCAGTTCCCGTGGACTTCATTTAATTTTCCTCAACTTCAGCTTGAACTTACATATGAGTAGTTGGTGGTCTGTCCCACAATGAGCACTTGTCCTGGTTTTCACTGCTTATATTGAGCTTCTCCAGTGAATCTTTCCACAAATGTAATCAATTTGATTCCTATGCATACCATCAGATGAAATCCATGTGTATAGCCTGTGCTTATGTTTCTTATAAAAGGCATTTGCAATGAATAAATCATTGAATGTGCAGAACTCTATCATTCTATCTCCAGCGTCATTTCTCTCACTGAGCTTGTGTTTTCCAGCTACTGATCCTTCTTCCCTGTTCCCAACTTTTGCGTTCCAATCCCCCATTATTATCAATGCCTCTTGATTGCATGTTTGATCAATTTCTGACTGCAAACGTTGGTAGAAATCTTCTATTTCCTCCTCTTTGGCTCTAGTTTGGTGCATATATTTGAATGATAGTGGTATTCACTGGACTTCCATGTATGTGTATGAATGTTATTCTGTTGCTCACCACATTGTACTTCAAGACAGATCTAGAAATGACTTTTTAAATTATTAAACCAACCCCATTTTTTCCTCACTTTTTCATCCCCGGCATAGTAAATCATATGATCATCTGATTCAAAATGTCCCATGGCATGCCATCTCATTTTGCCAATTACTACTATGTCAATATTTATGCATTCCATTTCTTTCTTAACCATGTCCAATTTTCCTATATTCAAGCTTCTCACATTCCATGTTCCAATCACTAGTGTTTCCTTACAGCTGTTCCTCTTTCTCCGTGTTTCCATTTCTAAAATCTCAGTTTCAATTGCCATGTCTGTTAGTCCAAATGATAGTCTAAGTGTGCTGTATTGTACATAGGATTTTCAAAGGCCTATAAATAGGGACCCCAATAGTAAGCACACCCAGACAGCTGAGATCTCAGTGAGGTCCCCCAAGTGGTTGACCTGCCCTTGTGATCTCCCTACCCCCATGCATGCCACACCCCATTTGGCTCCATACCTGTGCCTACACGTCTGGTCAATCAACCTGCCTTTAATCCGGAGCACCTAGACCTAACTTACCTACAAGAGGCTGCTCTCACAGGCATTTCCCTGGAGTAAGAAATTCAGAGAAAAAACACAAGTGGGGTAGCTACCCAACTGATCTCTAGAGCATTGACTTCAGATCAAGAACATATCAATGTCTTGAGGAAAGCAAATTGTCCACACAATACACAATCACAAAGCAAGATGTTACCCCCAAAGAGTGACTAGTATCAATGGAATTTCTGAAGCCAGAAAATCTGATGGAACTTTCTGACACGGCACTTAAAAGAACAATGATTGAGTACTTTCAATGAATGAAAGACAAACTTGAAAAATTACAGGATACTACAAGCAAAAACCAGGAGGAGCTCAAAAAAACAGTCCAGAACAATGTAGAGAAAACAAACGAATTAACAAAACTGAAAAAGGAAATAGACAACAATACTATTGTATTTGGAGACTTCAGTACACCCCTCTCAAGAAAAGATAGAACTATCAGAAAGAAACTCAACAAAAATACTGAAATTAAACAACACAATAAACCAACTTGACCTCATAGATATTTATAGGCTAATGCACCCCAAAAAAAACACAGTATAACTTCTTCTCCAATGTGCATGGAACATTTTCCAGAATAGATCACATTCTAGGTCACAAGGCAAACACCAATAAATTAAAAAACATAGAAATAATATGAAACACCTTTTCAGATCATAATGCTGCAAAATTAGAAATTAATAATATGAAGATAAAGGAGAAAAAACATACATTTGGAAGCTAAACAACTCCTTGCTTGAACATGACTGGGTACTAGAAGAAATAAAAAATGAAATTAAAAAGATTCTAGAAACAAATGACAATGAAAACACAACTTACCAAAACCTCTGGGAAACACCCAAAGCAGTAATCAGGGGTGAATTTATAGCAATAAGCAAACACATCAAAAGGCAAGAAAAATTGAACATTAACTCTCTAACACAACATCTTCAGCAAATTGAAAAAGGACAGCAAGAAAACCCGACACCCTCAAAAAAATTATAAAAATTAGAGCAGAAATACATTAAATAGAAAACCAAGAAACAATTGAAACTATCAACAGAACTAGGAGTTGGTTCTTTAAAAAGGTCAATAAAATTGACAAACCATTAGCAAAACTCACAAAAGAAAAGAAGGAGAAGACACAATTAATGCGCATAAGAGATGAATCAGGCAACATCACAACAGAACCAACTAAAATAAAAAGGTTAACATTAGAGAATTATTAAAAACTCTACTCAAACAAATATGAAAACCTAGAGGCAATAAACAAATACTTAGAAATGCACAACCTACCTAAACTAACACAAACTGAAATTGAACATCTGAACAGACCCACTACAAAAGACGAAATTGAAAAGGTAATACAACAAGTTCCAACCAAAAAAAGCCCTGGACCAGATGTTTTTACAAGTGAATTTTATCAAACATTCAGAGAAGAACTGTCATCAATTCTACATAAACTATTTCAGGAAATCAAAGAAGATGAAATCCTCCCAGAGTCATTCTAC
>NW_006400060.1:1904356-1908721 GCF_000299155.1 Elephantulus edwardii
CACAGCTCAAAGGCATCAATTTTCCTTCTATCCTCCTTAGTCATTGTCCACTCTCTGATGCATAACAAGTGATAGCAAAGACCATGGCCTGTATCAGACATCAGACACACCTTAGTCTCCAGAGAGATACCATTGTTCTTCAGTACTTTGGAGAGGTCCCTAACAGCAGACTTTCCCATGGCAATACATCTTTTAATTTCCTGGCTACTGATGCCGCAAGTGTTGACTGTGGAACCAAGCAAACTAAAGCTGTGAACAATCTCAATCTCTTCACCATCCATTCTGAGGCTGCCAATTGGCCCAGTGGTGAGAATCTTTGTCTTCTTGACATTGAACCTCAATTCAGATTGGAGGCTGCAGTCCTTGACCCTCGGCAGCAAGCATTTCAGGTCCTCCTCAGTTTAGGGTTATGTCATCTGCATAACGTAGATTGTTGATAGATCTTCCACCAATCTTGACTCCACGTTTCTCCTCATAAAGCCCAGCCTCCCGAATAATCTGTTCTGCATACAGGTTGAGAAGGTATGAAGACAGGGCACATCCTAGGCATATGCCCTTCCCAATTTTGAACCATGCAGTGTTTCTTTGCTCTGTCCTAAAAAATTGGGAAAAGCCATATATGATAGGGTATTATGGTTATCACAAGAGTCCAGAATTAAGGTTGCATAGTGGAGTGTACTCTGGGTGGTGGGAGAGGTGCGGGGGGGGTTGTATACCAAAGTAAGAATTTTTCTTTTACTTTTCAAAGAGAGGGGCGAACTGGGGGTGGCGCGAGGGGAGGGCAGAGAGCTGGGCAGTGAGAAAAAGTGTAACAATGAAAGAATGGAAATCCAAAATTTCTGTAAATATTCTCTAAAATTAATAAAATAAAATTTTAAAAATGTCTATGCATAGTCAATGAAGCACAGATAGACATTCCTCAGGTACTCCCTGCTTTCAGCCAATATCCATCTAACATTAGCTATGATTTCCCTAGGTCTCTTCTAAACCCCTCCTGAACATCTCGAAGCTCCAGTAGTTTGTTGGTTTTGTTTTTGTGTGTTTGTTGTTTTGGTTTTTTTTTATAATCTTCAGCAGAATCTTGCTTGCATGTGCTATCAATGATATTTCTGCACTCTATCAGGTCACCTTTCTTTGGAAGGGGAACAAATATAGATCTCTTCCAGTCAGTTGGCCAGCTGGCTGTACTCCGATTTCTTGGTATAACTTGGTGAGCACATCCCAGGAAGCGTCTGTTTGTTGAAATATGTCAAATGATGTGTCATCAATTCCTGGGGCTTTGTTTTTTGCCAGTTATTTCAGAGAAGCTTGAACTTCTTCCTTCATCAGCACAGGTTCTAGGTTCTACATTGTTTCATGAAATTCTTCTGTGTCTGCCAATTCTTTCTGGTACAATGACCCGGTATACTCTTTCCATCTTCTTTTAATGCTTCCTTGATCATTTAATGCAAACATGAAATATAGATCTAATAAAATTGGAAGTTGTAAAAATATGAAACAGACACATAAAAATCTTAGGCATTACTATGCTGAGATGGGCTGATACTTGCCATTTTAAATTTATCATATGGTCTATTGTTTGCTGGCAAACACAAATTGAAAGTGAATTGTGTCGCATTCATCATCAAAAAGAACATTTCAAGATTTGTCCTGAAATACAATGCTGTCAGT
Source organism: Elephantulus edwardii (assembly GCF_000299155.1). NCBI lineage: Eukaryota > Metazoa > Chordata > Mammalia > Macroscelidea > Macroscelididae > Elephantulus > Elephantulus edwardii. The sequence goes on from NW_006400060.1 coordinate 1,906,028, forward strand.
AATAGGATAATACCCATACACATTTTAAGACTCACTGACTAGCTGCCTAAGAGTCAGAACTCATAGTTGACCCTACATTGGTTTTCTGCAGCTGTAAATTGTATGAGAGGATTTCTCCTCATCTTTCTCCCTCAGAGCTGCTAGTAATTTGAACATTCAGAGAGGTGCCACATTTGGATTAGCAGTGCAATTTCCTATTGACCGTGCCACCGGAGCTACTTACCCATACAAGGAAAGCCTAATAATATGACTGTTATTCACATCTACTTAGCCACAAAGTCAATTTAGAACAGATTAAAGATTTCTACTAACTTCTATGGACTGAAATTGATTCAATATATAATCAAGACGCACTAATAATAATTCCTTAATTCTAATGCAAAAATTGCAAGCAAAGAGGAAGACTTGGAAGTTGGAATGAGGCTAGAGATCCCTAGAACGAATTTTATACTATGAACAACTTATTTGTTGCAAATACCATTTTAGAAATACATAAATGGAAACTATACACATAGGCTGCATCTAACTGAATGCATAGAAATAAAATTTATTCTTTCTGTGGAAAGAGACAGAGGAGAAACTCAATATGATCTCTCAGAAGAAGATTGGTGCCTTTATGTGAAATTGAGTAGCAATTACTTATGTTGTTGTTATTGTGTGCCATCAAGTAAGAACTGACTTAGAATTCACTCTCCAATGGATTTTTCAGAGGCAGTTAATTGCATAAGAGGAGATTGCCCATGCTTCCCCCACAGAGCAGCTGATAAATTCAAACCATATGTCTTTGGGATTGTGGTGTAGCCTCTACCACTAGACCACTAGAGCTCCCTCAGATATAAATTTAAATTGAAGCTAAAGAAAATGAAAACAAATTTACAAGAGCCTAAATACAACCATTAATATGGTGTTGTTGTTGTTGTTATGTGTCATCGAGTCGCTTGAGACTCATAGAGACCCTATGCACAACATTCCTAAACTCTGCTCTATCCTGTGCCAATCGCACTGTCTCTGACACACCCATCCCGATTTACCCCAGTCACTGAATCAATTCACCTCATAGAGGGTCTTCCCCTCCTGCGCTGTCCCTCCACCCTCACAAGCATGATGTCCTTCTCCAAGGGCCTGTCCCTCCTTACAACATGTCCAAAGTATGTCAGATGAAGCCCTAGAATCCTTGCCTCCAACCCTTCCCAAATTTAGAAATCATCTCAAGTATAGAGTTGAAGCCATAAACATTAACAATCAAAAACCAGATGAACTGTGGGATGAAATCAAGAATATCACAGATGAATAAAGTAAAGATCATTAAAAAGACAGAAAAAAAAAAAAAAAAAAAAAAAGAAAAAACTAAAATGTATATTATTGTGGCAGAAAATGTGAGATTTAAACACTCAGCCAATACTGGAGATTAACAAACCTTTTGTTACGTGTGGGTCAAGAACGTCAGCTATTACCCAAACCGTTCTGACCCCGAGGGGAAGCAAAGATTGGGCTTATATACAGAGATTGGGTATGGGGCTTACACAAAGTTCATTGAGGGTGGCAGCTGAGATTTCTTTCCATTCAGGAGTCGTTATTGTTTCTGATTTCTCATAGGTGTCCAGGCCCCAGGCCAGGTACAGTATGTAGTCAGGGAGTGGTACCCAAGCTGGGCCAGCATGTACTGGGAAACATAAACCTTAGCAACTTATATTATTGCCAACATTATTGAAGCATGTTTCTTAAAATGGCTGTCAGAACAAAATGGCTTCTCTGATGCTGATATATAAAATGGCTTCTCCAATGCTTAGTATTTAAGCTGCTACTACATTCCCTCCCCCTGTTTGTATACACTCAAACCATTGAGTGAGCATTAGGGTCTTTAATAACTTGTTGTTGTTGATTGTCGTAGAGTCGATGACAACTCATAGCAACCCTATGAATGAAAGACCTGAAGTCTTTCTATCGATATCATTTCTCCAAGTTCATCGAGCTTCCATAGGCATGTGGTTTAGGAAGTGGATGCCACTCCTGCTTCCAAACCTGCCTCAAACTGGGAGCTCCACCAAACACTGTCCACCATAGGCAACAATTATGACATTTGACACCAAATGGCGCAAGGCTCATCATCACAGCAAACCAAGAGGGAAGATTGCCCATCCTTCTCCCACGGAGCAGCTCATGGCCTCGAACCGCTTGCCTTAAGGATTGCAGCGCAGCTTCTTGCCACTTGGCCACCGGAGATCCCTATTAATCTTAGCAGGATGAATTATGAAAACAGCTGGTGTCAGAATAGTGAAATTCACTACAATGGTCCAGACAACTTGTAACATACGTGTTGTTGAATAATAAGTGGTAAACAAAAGAATAAGAAACCTTCAGGCTCTGGGTGGATTAAGGAATACACATTGAATAATGCAGTCTTCTCCCGTGTGATTAATTGACTCTGAAAACCCGCCAGAGATCAGCTTTAGGTTGGATCTGAGTTGACAGTACACAACAACAACAAGATTAATAGCAAAATACTTGTGAGAAATCTTAGGTCAACGTAGTCCCAAATGCTTAACCATTGGTACGTGTCCATAATTTCTAACATGAACAGCGCCATCTGTGGTTCACGTGGCCAACTGCCTGGAAGAGATCTATATTTGTTCCCATCCCAAAGAAGGGCGACCCAACTGAGTGTGGAAACTACAGAACAATATCATTGATTTC